>NC_142649.1:23785000-24088958 GCF_055504915.1 Nelumbo nucifera | reverse complement strand
TATCCACACAACTCGACCCCGAATCCGGATCGACCCGATTTACTTACGTTGACCCGCTTCGGGTCAGTCAGTTCGGTCCCAAACCCGTGCACAAACCTGATATGGTCCGGTCCAAGTCAATCCACCATTGATTGAACTAGTTCGATCAGACTGATCCAAACCTAAATGGTCCAACCACCCTTGATGTGATTAGCTCGAAGATAATCTAATTAGATAGTTCAAGCTGGTCTGACCGGTTTGAACCCAAGTGGTTCGGTCAAGCCCAAAATCTGAACATAATCAAATGGCTTCGCCGCTTGTGTAAAAACAATATGCATGTAATATGATTTGAACATTTACCACTTGTGTAAATAGTAACTACAATTCCCACCAAGCTATGGCCAACTTATTTGGTAAGAGAGAGTTAGCTTGTTTTTGAAGTCCATAAATATAAAATTAATGGGTTTGGGCGAATTGGATTGGGTAAAAGCAAGTTTGGGTTGAATCCAACCCATTTAGTTTTATATAACTGGGTCATTAATGGGTAGGCGGGTTAAATGTTGGATTGAAGCTCAACCCAACCCAACCCAATCCACCCAATTGTCACCGCTAATTCCGTGTGTGGTTGGGAACAAGCTACAGCCCCAAACAAAGGCAAACTGGGTGTAGTGTAACATTGTTTGAAACCGTTCAATCTACGTCTTTTACACAAAACCGAACACCCCCTATCAAAATTCTAAAACAAAACACGTACGTATTCAATCTCCTCCAACTCCAACTACCTAGGAATTATAGTATTTTATCCAATAAAAAAAAAAAAAAAAAAAACCCAAGTAGGAATAATTAGGAGAGGATTTTTGAAGCCCAGTCCAAATAGGAATTGCACTCTCTCGTATATAACGTATATAACTTTGGCGTTGGTTCTTGCTGTGTAACTAACAGTTCTTTACAATATCACTTACACAGCGAAAACGAAAGCGAAAGCGAAAGCAATGCTTCCACCGCTAGTTTCTGCTTCTTCCTTCCATGATAATTTCAACTACATGGCCATATGTTCTCTCACCTTGTGCTGTTCTATTATATTTTGCTTCGTCGTTTACACTACTTGCTCTCTCTTCCGCAAGTGCATGGAGTTGAGAATGTTCAATGATAGACACCGTGATCCTCTTCCTGATCCACCTATGTCTTTGCCGGTTCGATGCAATCAACCTTTGGGTGATGGAGGCGATTCTAGTTCAGCTGATTGCGCCATCTGTAAAGTTGATGGAGGCGATTCTAGTTCTGAATGTGTCATCTGTTTGGATGCTCTCAGGGAAGATGTCTGTCGGGTGCTCCCCGGCTGCAACCATAGATTTCACGCAGCTTGTATCGACCAGTGGTTATCCAGGTCCCATTCATGTCCAGTTTGCCGCCTTGAAATACCACCCCAACCTCAAATCCATATCATCGTCATTCCTTAAGGCCATGTTTGGTTTGAAGGGAAGATAGGGAAAGGAGGAAAACCCATACAAAGCTTGTAAAGGTTTTCCTATCTTCCCTTACTTTTTCCTTCAAACCAAATAAAGCCTATAAGTTTTTTTTTTTTTTTCTTTCTTTTTTTCTTATTTTGAGTAGTGAGTAGGGACAATTTTGTTGCGTCTAATATATATTCTTTTAATTGATTAATTTATCTTTCTCAGTTGAATATATACCACAGACTTTGGAAGAAGGATACATTTATAGATAAAGGCCTATTTCAAGACCACAGGCCCACAGGCCCACAGCCCACAGCTATTAGGTTATTTTATCTTTCTCAGTTGATTAATTTATCTTCATAATCTATTAGGTTAGGACTTAGGACCACAGGCCCACGGCTTAATAAAAGAGATGCTTTCAATCGACCGTATAATACAGTGACGACCCTTCCCGTAATTTGTTATGGTGTGCTGTACGCTGTACCTCCAAATTAAATGAAGGATTAGGTCCCAGTTCGGCTACAGTCAGGGCAAAGCCCATTCACAACTGCCTTGCATGTATAATATCTCCGTATCTGTGTTTTATTCATGGGGAGATATTATTCCCAATGCAAAATTAAAAATGACTGTTAGAACGATGTGGGAATAGATTTGCTCTGATGGAAACCGATCTCAACCTCCGAAAGTATAAATAGTAATTTTATATAAAGTATATATACATTTTTTATTGTTGATGATGATGACAAATTAAATTTAAATACGTAAATATAAATCTCGTAGACCTGGATTATGCCTATTCAGGTTTTGCCTACCCAAGCCCTGCATAAGTTGAGATCAAGCAAAAGTTTTCTGTAACATTCAGGGCAAGGGCTGTAATCGGAGCCTTAGCAGTGCCAAATTAATAAACAAAAACCCAAACTTTGTACTTTTATTCGTGGCGCTTGCTTTTTGCCCTAAGTGCAAATTAAAATTGTATATACCACACTTCAAACAAATAAAACCAAGTGTAAATACCAATTGAAAACTAAACCAGATTTCAACAGGTAACATTTGCACTCCCATTAGTGCAAACCCATTTTGCATTGCAACCAAATGCAGCCCAAGTGATAAAATGTCATACAACAAAATGGGCTTTATGCGAGATTCAGGATTCTAGGGGCAAAATCAGTGTTTTAAAAATTAACCTGGATGTCAAACCATTTTTGTCTCCAGTTCGACTAGCCAGATCAAATGGTTCAGACTGTGCCACATTGTGTGTGTACAAATACATATTTTATCAATGAGTAATGTATAATAACGTTCTAGATATGATATATGTATTATTTTATTTTTAGTTTATTTTTTAATTCAGTTTTTAATTGTTTTATTTATAAAATATCAAAACTTGCGATTTGAGCCCTAAAAAAGTTTTTTTTTTTTTTTTGCGAAAATAGCAGGATGGTGCCTTGAGACGCATAGGTCTTGAAAAGTTACCCAAAATTAAAAAAAAAAAGAAAGCCTCAATCGAACATCAGAGTCCAAAGTTATGTGCAACTAGAGATCCTATCATTGGGTCAACGGTCTGATAACTCTGCATTTTGATGCCTTAAGGGCATCAATTCAGAGGTATTTCCGGCCTTAGAATAGTCAAGATGTGCCATTTTCTTAGTTAAATGCAATGTTGTGGCCTCTAAGGGTCTCTGTGCAAATTTTGAGAAGTTTTCATGGCTGAAATGCAGAGTTTGGGAAGCTGGTGTGAAGTCTAGCAGAGAGAGAGCGCCTCCTAGCCGCTAAACCCAGTTTGGCGCCCCTCTTATTGTATTAGCATGCTCTCCACGCCTTAGCAAACCCTAGGGTGCCTTTTAACCCATTCTTTTCACTCTTAACAAACCCTAGCCGCCCTTAACTGCTAAATCCTCACCTTCCATCCCTTCTAATCTCCACCATCCATTATAGGGCACTCTCTTTTTAGCATTCTAGCCCTAGGAGCCACATAACTTATAATCTTCACCATTCAGCCTTTAGCCATTAAATCTCAGCTTTACATAATATTGGGTGCCTTCTTCTTTTCTTCTTAGCCTTAGGATCACCCTAGAACCATCATAATCCTTCATTCTAAACCTTAGGGCACCCATATTTTTGCTAAAACACAACTGCCACCCCCTCTTTCTCTCTAATTCCAGTTATATCCACCATTTACTGTAAAAATGACCCTAGGGGTCCTAGAAAAGGGGTTGGTCAATTTACCCAAGTAAGAAGGAAGGTTGATCTTGAAAAGTTCAAGGGTAGAGGAAAAGGAGCATGCCCAAGCAAAAGGAGGGGTTCCTACTTGCAGTTCGTCAACACCACTATTACCACCTCTGGATTTGAATCCCAACCATTTTTTTTAGTTTTAGAATTACTTTTTGTTCTTTAATATCTAGTTTAATTTTTCCTTCCTGCAAATTTATTTTTATTAGATTTAAATTGCGTTTTATTTCTTTTCTATAGATCTGAAATTCGGCCAGGTAAGTCGAAAGGCCTAGCTCAAGAAGTTCGAAGGTCAAAGGAGAGATCGAATTCTCAGACATTTTTTATTTCATTCCTTTAATTTATTTGTTTCTGTTATTTATTTTTATGCACTTGTTATTCTCAGTACTGTTCGAATTTGGTTTTAATGAATTCCATTTTTTTATTAATTAAGTTTATATTTCTACAACTCCCCTTTGTGTTCTCTTGTCCAGATATAAGAAAATGTAAATTTTTCCCTCGCTTCCTTGTGGATACGTCCCATTCTCATTACTTTACTACATTAGTAGTTGTTTGAGAATTGAAATAAAATTATAAATATTAAACTAGTGCTCCGAAGTGCTTGATGACACGCTTCTGAACACACCAAGTTTTTGGCACCGTTGCCAGGGAAGCACGAAAAAAAAAATTTTATTTACTTTTTCTGGATCTGTTTCATTATTTTTTCTTTTTCGTTTTATTACTTGATCCGTTATCTCAATTCAGTTATTGTTTCTCTTTGATTCTGTAGGACGGAATAGCGAAAGGTGGGGTATTGGAGCGTTGCGGGACTACGGGACGAAAGAGAAGAGAAGAGAAAGTGCATTACGCTTCAGGTGTAGTCGTATTTTATTTTTGATTTTTTTGTTTTTATTTTCGAACTCTTTTTTTGGTAGAATATTGATGTTCGAATTTTTATTTAATTTTTTTCTCTAGATTCAATTTATTTTTCTTTTGTATTATTTTTCTTCCATTTTGTTTCTAGATCTATTTTTCTTTCTTTATTTTAATTTCTTGTTCAAATTTCTGTCTTATTGGGTTTTCTGTTCTTCTTTATTTTAGATAAAAAAATAGAAAAAAAAAGTTTGTTTATTTTATTTTATTTTATTTATTGCCGCATAATTTTCTTTTGCTTATTTTATTTTTGGTTTAATTTTTAGAATAACAATTTTCTTGTTAGAATTTATTTTAGTAGTTGTTAATCTTTTTAGCATAATTATTTCTTTTATTTTCTACTTGTTATAATTATTTGTTGCCCTATTTAATTTCCTTTTTATTAGTGCTTTAATTGAATAATTAATTGTTAAAGAGGAAATTGTTTAAATTTTCGAATTTGAGTTTAAATTTTGAATTTGAATTTGAATTTAAATTTTAATGCAAATCTTAATTTGAATTTGAATTTCAAATTTCAAAATTTAAATTTAAATTTTCGAATTTCAAAAATATAAATAAATAAATAAATAAAATAAAAAATAAAAAAAATTAAAATTTTGCATTTGCATTCCAACATTTAGGGTTTCATATTCAAGAGCATGCATCATATAGGTTTATTTGATTGTTGAAATTATCATTGTTAGTTGTGAATGTGTTAGGTTTTCTTTCTTTTTACTTTAATTGCTTATTTTGCTTAGTTTATTTCATTTCTTTTTATGTTGTATTGCTGAATTGCATTTTAGAAATAATTGTTCATGCATTGTAGTTAGATGTATTCATTTTGTTTGATTGTTTTATTTCGTTAATCCATTTAAGGGCACCCAACTTAAATAAGATAAGGTGGGGATTTCATCACCCTTCCTTGGCCCAAAAATCATCAGCCTTCACATGTGGTTTACCCTAAACCCTAATTTAAAATTTGGATAGCAAGATCATTTAGGGAAGCCTCACACTTGGTTCAAAGGTGTGTTGAATTTTAGGAAAACTTGTAATTACTTTCCATAACCGGTGGTTGGTGTCTAAGGAAAGAGGTTAAACGGCTACGCCAAAGCGATAATTAGATCCTTGCGAGAGCAATGGGAGCCTCCCACATCCCCACCTCTTACCTGGCAAACTAAAGGAAGTGGTGTAATTCCAAGTGAACCTAAGAGGATTCACATTGGTTGAACCACTAGTTTAGGAAACCCTAGGTCAACCCCTAGGTCATGTGGTTGATTTGCTTGCATTTTTTTTTTAAATTTAAAAATTCAAAATTGAATTTAAATTTCAAGAATTTAAATTTCAAATTTTAAAAAATAAAAATTAAAAAATTAAAATAATTAAAAATTCAAATTTGAATTTAAATTTTATAAATTTAAATTTCAAAATCCAAATTTGAATTTAAATTTCAAATTTCAAAAAAAAGCAAAAAAAAACAAAAAAAATTAAAAAATCAAATTTGAATTTAAATTTCAAAATCTAAATTTGAATTTAAATTTCAAACTTCAAATAAAAAAATAAAAAAAGAAGAAAAAATTAAAAAAATTAAAAATTCAAATTTGAGTTTAAATTGCAGAATTTAAATTTGAAAGTAAAATTCAAAATTTAAATTTCAAATTTCAAAAAAAAGGGAGGTTAAAACAAAATGAATTCAATGGCTGGAGTTTGTGGAATGAAAAACTACTTCCAACCTGAGCCATAGATAGATTGGAACCATGTGTCTTGACAACTGGACAGGATTAATGGGGATGTCCCATAGAATTGACCAAGTCCTTGCATATCATCAACAAAGTGCCCCATACCCAACCTTGTCAACCTATCCATCATGTTCCATCTGTGCAAACCCAGCCCATCATGTTAACCAGTGCCCTGCGGTAGGCCCATGTCAACCAGTCAGTCCAAACCAAGTGCATGCGGACAACATATTTTTCCAACCCAATGCTAATCCACTCTTTAGTCCATATAACCCTAGGTGGGAAAATCAGCCCAACTTCACTTACAGGGCCCAAGCCCAAGAAAATCCCCCTACCAGATGTGCACTCTCAATGGTTAGATGGCCAAACCCACTGGGAGTACAATTATTACCATGGGACTCAACCAGCTCAACCATGTCAAACCTACACACAGTCCGAGTAGTACCATTCATCTAACTCCATGGCCCAGCAATTTTAGAGGCCACAAGGGCAGACCCAATTCCAGTAGATGTACCCTATGAACCAACCGGTCCAACCATATTAGGCTTACCCCCAACCTCCTCAAACCCATACAATAGATGATCAATTCATGCAACTTCAGTAGCTAATCCTAAATCAACAACACTCCATCAATAGATTAGAGAGCCAAATAGGACAGCTAGCCGAAGCTAAGAAGAGGAGAGAGGTAGGGCAACTACCGAGTCACCCAGTTGCAAGTCCTAGAAATCAACCACTGGGTTTTCAACCACAGCAGATTCAACCACCTCCTAAAGACCCTCGGCTTGAAAATACCAAGGTTATTACAACCTTAAGGAGTGGGAAGATTTTAGAGGATCTATGTGAGGAAAAGAGAGTTAATAAAAAGGAGCAGGAAGACCCTAAGTTGGGAGGAGAAGAAGAAGGAAAGGAAACTTTAGAAGAAGAGCCTATAGTAAACCAACCCGTAGTTTCCTTTCCAACTACACTCACAGTTGGGCTAGTGCTAAAGAACAAAGAAACTCGCAGTGAGGAAAGTCGGGAAGTCCATATTAACTTCCCTCTCTTCAATGCGATGCAACATATCCCGGCCTATGCCAAGTTTTTAAAAGAGTTTTGTACTCATATGATGGTGCCATGATTGTACCCACAAAGAATAATGCTCTCGGCAGATGTTAGTGTAGCTCTCCTAAACCACTTTCCCCGAAAAATGAAAGACCTTAGTGCTCTTCTCATAAGCTGTGTCATCTCTAGAATCACCTTCAATCGGGCCTTATTGGATCTAGGGGTTAGTATAAATATGCTTCCGTCCATTCATGACAGGTTCAGGATCGGCGAGATAGAACCTACCCCGGTAATTCTACAACTCGCTAATTGGTCAGTCAAGACTCCTCTAAGTGTTATTGAGGATGTCATTGTCATGATAGAGGGTTGTCACTTCTTAGTGGATTTCATCATCCCAGACATGACCCTAACCGAGGAACTGAACCACATCCCAATAATCTTAAGATGTCCATTTCTAGCAACAACCAATACAAATATCAATTGTAAATCAGGAGAAATGGACATTTCATTAGGGGAGCAGAAAGTCCGGTTAAACATTTTTAGTGCCTCTAAGTATCCAAACCTAGGGGAAGATGAGTGCAAGGTGGATATAGTGGATGATCTTTTAGATGCCCTACCTACCCCGTGGTTAGCCCAATCTAAACTCTATCTGTCGAAAGATGAAAGTGAGTCGGGGAGTATAGATGGGAACAGTGCGTGAATGTGTCCAGCTAAAGACGTTAAACTTAGCGTTGGTTGGGAGGCAACCCAACGTAGTTTTTAGTGTTTTTGCTTTTAGAATTTGTTTTTCTTTTCTTGATTTGAGACTAGGTGGCAGACCTTGAACCCCTTAGGAAAATCCTACTTGTTGTTCCCTTTGGCCCAAATCTTCTTTGCATCATTCTAGTCATGCCATTAGGGACAATGGCATTTAAGTTGAGGTTGAGGAAAGAAAGAAAAAGAAAAATTGAAAAAAAAATTAAAAGCTAAGTCTTTAAATGTGTAGAATTAAAATTTTACTAAGAAATTTTTAAATTCTTCCATTAAAAGAGATTCCCAAACAGAAAAAGTTGAGGAAACTAATAAAAGAATATTGAATTTTGTAGAAATTGGTAGCAAGTGATAAGAGTCAAAATTGGTCTTATTTGAATATTGTCAAAACCGTTTTGAAATTGGAAGATACTCCATAGTTTGCCCCTGCCAAGATAAGAAAAGAAAGATTGAGAAATTAGAAAAAAATTCTTCAAATTGTTAGTAGTGGACTACCCTGAACAATGTTGCAAAAAAAATAAAAAAAAAAGAGAATAAAAGGTCAATGGACACCATAGACTTAGTAACCAGGTCTCTTCACCTAAGCCAAGTGTCGAAATTCGCATCAAACGAAAAGGGAATGCCAAAGACAATCACCTACCACTTAGTAACCGGGTCTCTTTACCTAAGGCAAGTGTCGAGATTCGCATCAAATGGGGGAAGGTAACAATAGAAGTAAAATCAATTTCAGGGGTAGAAATCCACTATCAAAAAAATGATAAGAAGAATACATGTCTGATTTTAAAAATCAATTTCAGCTTATCAAGACAGTCTACAAATGGAAGGGTATATAAGATTTTTTTAAGCCAAGTTTCTGTAATATTCAAAGTAAGATAGTTTTACCCCTAAAGCCCAATATTGATCTATACAGAGTTTGAGAATGTTGGAATCAGGATACTTGACTAATTCTGTCAGGGATGATCTTGAGATGGGAAGGATCTCTATGCTCAGTTTAATTTTAAGGCTGCATTGCTAAGGGACTAGCAATGTTTAAGTTGGAGAGTGTGATAACTCTGCCTTTTGATGCCTTAATGGCATCAATTCAGGGGTATTTTCGGCCTTAGAATAGTCAAGATGTGCCTTTTCCCAGTTAAATGCAATGTTGTGGCCTCTAAGGGTCTCTATGCAAATTTTAGGGAAAACTAGGAAATTTTCATGGCTGAAATGCAGATTTTAGGAAGCTGGTGTGAAGTCTAGTTGAGAGAGGGGGTGTTTTTGTGAAAAATTGAAAGCAGGAGGGTGCCTCCTAACCGATAAACCTAGTTTGGCGCCCCTCCTACTATATTAGCATGCTCCCCACGCCTTAGCAAACCCTAGGATGCCTTTTAACCCATTCTTTTCACTCTTAACAAACCCTAGCAGCCCCTATCTGCTAAATCCTCACCTTCCATCCCTTCTAATCTCCACCATCCATTCTAAGGCACTTTCTTTTTAGCATTCTAACCCTAGGAGCCACCTAACTTCTAATGTTCACCATCCAGCCTTTAGCTATTAAATCTCAGCCTTACATAATATTGGGTGCCTTCTCCTTTTTCTTCTCAGCCTTAGGATTACCCTAGAACCATCCTAACCATTCATTCTAAACCCTAGGGCACCCATATTTTTGCTAAAATCCTAGGGGTTGGTCAATTCACCCAGGTAAGAAGGAAGGCTGATATTGAGAAGCTCAATGGTAGAGGAAGAGGAGGATGCCCAAGCAAGAGGAGGGGTTCCTACTTGCAGTTCGCCAACACCACTACTGCCATCTTTGGATTTGAATCCCAACCATTTTTTCTTCAGTTTTAGAATTATTTTCTGTTCTTTAATTTCTAGTTTAATTTTTCCTTCCTGCAAATTTATTTTTATTAGATTTAATTTGTGTTTTATTTCTTTTCTGCAGATCTAAAATTCGGCTAGGTAAGACGGAAGGCCTAGCTCGAGATGTTCGAGGGTCAAAGGAGAGATCCGGAGACTACTACCTCTGATCGGATTCTCAGACATTTTTATTTCGTTCCTTTTATATATCTGTTTCTGCTATTTATTTGTATGCACTTGTTATTCTCAATACTATTCGAATTTGGTTTTAATGAATTCCATTTTTTTATTAATTAATTTTATATTTTTTTTATTAATTAATTTTCCCTCGCTTCCCTATGGATATGACCCGTTCTCATCACTTTACTACGTTAGTAGTTGTTTAAGAATCAGAATAAAATTATAAATATTAAATTGGTGCTCTGAAGTGCTTAACGACACGCTTCTGGACATGGTCCAACTGTTCGGATCAGACAGTTTTTGAAAAAGTCAACATTTTTTAATATTTCTCCAAATTTCATTCGAATCAGACCCAAAATCTTAACCAAGTGACAATGGTTCAACCGGCCAAATCAATAGCAGGCTGAAAACACTAGGCAAAACTTTAGAAATGAGGAAAATAAAAGTATGCACTATCTTTAGTTGCCATAGGAACTAATAAATTCATTTCTTTTTTGATAATTTTCTTGAAATTTTTCAAAATATTGTATCTGGGATCGGACTCGCCTTACTATCAAGCATATATTTGGGTCAATGAAATATATTTATCTAGAAACAACAAAAATGAGGACCCTAACCAATGGCCAATCGTGTCAACATCCAATCATAACTTGATCTAATAGACAAGAACCACCTATTACAGGTAGGGTGTCAATCGATCGATTTTGGTTTGGATCCAATCCGATCCAAACCTTATCAAATCGGATTTGGATGGTCCATTATAATTATTGGATTGGACCAATCCAAAATAAATTGGTCCATATTCTTATTGGTTTGAATTAGACCTAAACCAAATTTCCAATAATCCGATCATGAGACCAAACCCTTGTCCAATTTGAAATCAATCAAAACTGAAAACAACATAAAATCACTTTTATGAAAGTACTTTTACGGAAGCATTTTTACAAAAACATTTTTATAAAAGCACTTTTATAAAAGTACTTTTACGGAAAAGTATTTTTACGAAAGCACTTTTATAAAAATACTTTTACAAAAGCATTTTTACAAAAGTACTTTTGTGAAAGAAATTTTACAGAAGTTTTATAAAAGCACTTCTACAAAATTACTTTAATAAATGCACTTTTACAAAAGTACATTTACGAAAGCAATTTTACAAAAATACTTTTATGGAAGCACTTTTATAAAAGTACTTTTACACGAAAACACTTATGAAATCACTTTTGCAAAAAAATTTTTACGGAAGTACTTTTATAAAAGCACTTTTACGAAAGCACTTTTGTGGAAGCACTTTTAGAAAATCACTTTTATGAAAGAACTTTTACGAAAGCACTTTTACAAAAGTATAAAAGTACTTTTATAAAAGTACATTTACAAAAGTACTTTTATAAAAATACTTTACAAAAGCACTTCTACAAAAGTACTTCTATAAAAGTCTATGGAAGTAATTTTCGAAAAGTGCTTTTATAAAAGTATGTTTATGAAAGTACTTTTACAAAAGCACTTTTCCAAAGTACTTTATGAAAGTACTTCTATAAAAACATTTCTACGAAAGTACTTTCATAAAAACACTTCTACGGAAGTACTTTTATGAAAGCACTTTTACGAATGTACTTTTATAAAAGTACTTTTATGAAAGCATTTTTACGAAAGTACTTTTATAAAAGTACTTTTACAAATGTACTTTTACAAAGGTACTTTTATAAATGTCTATGGAAGTACTTTTCGTAAGGTGCTTTTACAAAAGTACTTTTACAAAAGCACTTTTACGAAGTACTTTCAATAAAGTGCTTTTGTAAAAGCATTTTTATGAAAATATTTTTATCAAAATACTTTTACAAAAGTGTTTTTTCAATGCTAAAAGTGCTTTTATATAATTTTTGATATTTCATTCGGATTGGATTGGATCTAATCCAATCCATTTACATTTTAATGGATTGAATTGGATTTGATTTGTATTGGATTTGAACTAGAATGGGTCCAATCCATTTATAAGTGGACTCACATTGGACTGGACCGGATTGGACCAAATTCATCCAATTGACACCTCGTATTCATTTTTCTTGATAATAAAATAAAATAAAATTTATAAAAGAAAAAAAAGGAGAAAAGAGATACAGAATAGAAGGGCCCACAGCACCTCAACTACCCCAACACCCAAACTCAAGGCAACAAAAAACCCGCCCAAGAGCCAACAAGAACTTTAAAACGGAAGCAAGAAAGCAAGGCCAACAAAACATGCCCAGCCCATCAAAACCAAGCCCAAATACCCACAAGAAACAAACCGAAAAGCTAAAACAAGGCACAATCAAAACAACCAAAAAGAGGGTCCATCTACCTCTACCACCTCTGCTGTAACCTCCCCGGTTCTTTTAGTTCTTTCACCTTATTTCTTTTCATTACACAGACACCAAAAAGAAAAAAATTCAGGTTATTAACATTTCTATTACAAGTATCCTGTGACACATCATTCTAGAGGAGTTGTTATTCATTGAATGATTACAACTACTAGAACAACATCAATGACCTAATTCGCCACAAAACACATATGTTGTTTTCTTTATTATTTTAATTAGAAACGATTTGAGTTAATGTTTTCACTTTAATGAACTGGTTATTTGATACATAATGAAATATTCGGACTTTTGGATGGGAATATGTAGTTTTCATCCTTACTAAGAACAACAAATAATAATCAACAACACAAGATTTCCTTAAAATAAGAAAAAAGAAGTAACAATCTTATTTATCATTTGTGGAACTCCATAACACAATAATTATAAACCCTACAAATCATTTTACAACTAGAAAATGCAGAGCGCAGTGCCAGGTCCTCAAACTCTTTAAATGTCCTCTCTTTTCCACCTGGATTTTGAGCCAACATTACTAAATCTGCCAGGAAGACAGCATCAGAGAACATACTAATCCCAGGAGCCTCCGGAAGGATCAAATCCACAATGATAATCTTTCCAGACTCTGGAAGAGCTTTCCAACAGTTCTTTAATAGCTTTAAACAATGTTCATCACTCCAATCATGAAGTATGAGCTACAAATGTTCAGAAAGGAGAAGAAAATCTTTAGTAAATTGAATAATCGAAATCTTATCCTTTTGATTCCAATTGAAAAGTCAATCTACTATCCAAATTTCTTTTTGTATAGAAACAACAAATCAATTAAAAATACTTCCAGGTTATACAAAATCCAATTATAAATCGTAAGAAAACAATTAGTATATCATAGGGAATTAGTATGTGAATATGGCATACAAAAATGTACATTTGACTTTTAGAATTATCCCACTTATGTGAAATGAACAAGTTTCTAAATATTTTAGATATGTCCGGCGTATCAGTGCTTTTTTATGTTTTATTTTTTTTTTTCAAAACCGATTTAAAGGTGTAAGTTTAAGTCCCAACTACCCTCTGAACCATGGCCTCGGGAAGGCCCCAATACAGGCCGATACATAACGTTATTTTGAACCTTGGAAATGAATTATAAAATTGACTTTTCAGAAACCAACTTATCTTTTATAGTTTATGTAAAGTTGACCCATCATATATGAGGTTGGGTCCCTAAAATACTGATGAGAAATTATTTGAAGGAAAAAGGAATCTACCTTCATAAAAATGGCATCTCCTTGTGGGACATTTTCGAACATATCTCCTCCAACATGTTCCACACCTGCCAAATAAATAAAATTTTATAAAAAAATTTAAAAATATAAATAATTAATTTTAATTTCACTAAAAACAACAACAACAACAATGATAATAATAATAATAATAATAATAAGGAAAAAATAAGTCATACCAGGATATGATGGTGCATTTGCTATAACATGAGGCAAATCGAAATTAATACCCTTAATTTGAGGATACTTAGATGTGATCATGTTAAGTGTAACTCCAATCCCACCTCCAACATCAACCACCTCTTTGAGACCTTCAAAGCCCTTGTATGTTTCAAGAACCTTCTTCATGAGTATGACTGTCATATCTGACATTGCCTTATTAAAAACTTTGTTGAATCGAGAATCTATCCCGGGGTATTCAAATGCCGACATCCCATGGGCTTTATTAAAAGGAATTCCACCTTGAAGAACAGCATCCTTCAAATGATACCTACAAGAAACAAAAATTATTATGAGATCCTTTTACACAATTTTTGCACAAATAATGAAGAATTTCCATTTGTCTAAAATTGTGTAACAGGTTGCAAGAAAGGCATAGGGGAACAAAAAGACATGTTATTTTCGGTTGGTGGGCTTTCCCTTTTCAAAACTTTTGAAAGTAGAAATTGTATTTAGGGAAATTGTCTAAAACTCATCAGGACCTTTCAGCATTTCTCTTAAATTCACCATAACATTTCAAAGCGTTTAGGGAATCCCATGTTTGTATGTTTTTGTTTTCCAAAACTCACCATTCGTTAGAGCACTATTAATGTTCATTGACAAAAGTTGTCCATGTCAGCATAAATGCAATTTTCATGTCCAAACTGCCCCTGAAGTCAGCCTTATTAAACATTTTTATGACTAAAATGCCCTTAAGTGCCCAACTGCCTTATATATATGATTTCAACTTGTTGAAAGACATTTTGTTCTCATTTTGCTGCTTGAAAGTATTCCAAGGTAGCTGAAAAATGGGCTTTGGGTAGAATAAAAACAAGGATTTTTCTAAAACATTGAAAAATGTGTCGAATATAACAAAGGGTAAAATAGTAAACTATTAACACTCATTAATCTGTTTAATGTCAAGTTACTGAAATGGTGTTCCCTGAACGTTTTGAAAAATTATGATGAATTTAAAAAAAAATGCTGAAAAGTCGTGATGAATTTTAGACAGTTTCCCAGTTTATATGTAGTTATATATATCTCACATTCTGTGAGAGAATGTGGTCTAGGAGAAGTCTAAATCCTCTAGGAACAAGATGCATAATAAATGTCGGTAGTACACCTGGATTAGATAACATTTTTATTTGGTAATAGAGCATAATTTTTATCTTCAAACAGAAAATATTTACTTATTTCAAGAGGAGCCCCTAATTGATAATTCATAGGCTATTTCTCAAAATATAAAACCAATTAGAGTAGATATCAAACACGAATAACCATATCTTTTAATGACCTATTTGATCCATCTAGTTAAACCATCAAACCTTTTGACTTAGGGCTTCTTTGGAGTGTCCTTTTGGGAAGATTTTCTGGTAGTTCTAACATGCAAAAGACGTATTGGGCTTTTGTATGAAGATCTGAGTTGTCCAAAGCACGTTTGGCAGATGCACGTTTTTCCGCACGAGATTAAAATGCAAAAGACGCAAGAAGTTTCATTTGAAGCATCTTGAAATCAGCCCGAAATGGGCTTCTCGCATCTTTTTGGCACTGTCTTTTGGTGGCTAGATCTTCCACGAGCCAAATGGGAATAGACTGAAAATCGGTCTTTCCAACTTGTAAACAGCTGAAAGACCCTGCGGAAAAACATGACAAACGGGCCCTTAATCAATTGGTCATAGGTTAGACATTAAATCACTTTGTTTTTCTTTTTTTTTTTGTGTTTTAACCACTTCCATCATTAACAATAAAATCCTGATTGTCAAAATATATGATGAATATAGAATACTATAAATAGTCCACCTTTATATAAGTTTTTGTATGTATGCATGTAATATAACTTTGTAAATATAGATACCATATATAAGCACAAAAAGTTTATAATTATTAAATTCAATATTTAATATTTATATAAAATTATATATACATATATATAAGTTAAAAGCTAATTTAACTTTTTTAAAACCTCTTATCTTATTTTATTTTTGTTTTTAGTACAATAGAATGGATCCGAGTTTGATAAATCAGATTTTGGATTTGGTTCGAATTTAAAGTTACAATAATTGAGTCGGATTTAGATGTGCTAGATCCAATTTGACTTTCACCCAATTACAGCCCTAAAGACTTGGCCAATTTTTCTACAATTTATTTCTGTACTTTTTCATGTTTTTATATTTTTATAATTTTATTATATTATTTCTGATGTCACAAGCCCAGATGGTTGAACTATTTGATGACCTATCAAAGGATAAGATGGATAAATGCTAACGTGGGCCCAATCTTTTTTCTTACGTAATATAGATTAATGCTATGTTAATCATTTATTTGAATTGATCTTCGTAGTGTATGTAATAAAACACTTCATAGTTTATATTTTTTTATAGACACCTAGGGTTATCAATGGACTGGATATTGTTCCAACCCACTCTGGTCCAATATGAATCCATTACAAATGGATCAAGTTCAATCCAATCTGATAAATATTTTGGACTGGACTAGTCTAATTTAATGTCTTATTGGGCCAACCAACCTGTTCAAATTGGTTTTAATTCAAATTCAGTCAAACCCAAAACTGGTTTATTGACACTTCTACTCTTATCTTCTATTAATGGACCAGATATTGGTTAAATTTGACCTAATATAATATAAATCCATTATAGATAGACCAAATCCAATTGAATCCAATAAATACTTTGGACCATTAAGTATGGACTGATCCAATCCAATGTTCGATTGGGCTGTCCAATCCGTTGAAATTGATTTTGATTCAAATGGGTCCAACCCAAACTCTGTCCATTGACACCCCTAGACATTAATCCTTTAATTGAGTGTTGCATTAATATATAATTAAATTTTGGAAGAACTAACAAATATTTTGACTAGGAGTGAGCCAACATAATAAATTTTTTTATTATTTATTTTTAATATATATATAATTAGACATCTAATTTTATATCAATAATTGTAATTATTTTTTTATATTAAATAAGATTTACAATTGTATTAATACAAAATTAAATGTAGAGATAATGAATAGATATTTCTATTAATTACAATTGAATTCCTAGTTTCTTTCCACTAGGAGAGTGGCTAGAGGGGTTGTTGACCTTGAAAATTGCATTATATATATAATTAACATAGGTGGCCCCTTTACATCTACCATTAATAATGGAGCTACACACATGACAACTCTTCTATGATCTCTTATTAACATATATTTTTATATATTTTGGGCTTTTCGAAATTTGGAAAAAATACAAAAATATCAAATATGGGGCCACTTAAACTCACCCATAACAGATTCAGTTCCTTTTTTAATATAAAACTGATGAATTTGATAATTACATTATAAAATAGGAGGCATCCCTAACACTTATAAATATATAAGAGATCTGCATTACAACTCCTCTGTCCTCTTCCTGACTCCTCTAAATTATATGGCATTTTTAAATGTTTGAAAAATGGAAAACTTAAGCAATGAGGCTTTTTATCTCTTTCTAAACTAATTAATTCAGTTTCCTTTTTAAAAAGAAAAAACTGAATTTAAACACTATGGAGCATCATGCCGATCCCTTCTAGTACATTCATAAATACAAGTAGATATTTCTCCTTGTTTTTATTTCACTGTTGAAGGCTTTACTTCACGGTTGATGACATGTTTATTTAACTGTTTTTTCCCGTCAATTTCATTGACTGCTCTCACTGATTTTAATTACTTTGTCTGTATTCCGGCGGGCACATTAATGAAAACTTCCTTTTCTGCTGGTTCCTAAAAAAAATCAAAACGCGGGACCAAGTTCTATAAAGAAAATGAATGAAAAATAACTGTTTGAAAAATGTTGATTTTACGAGCATATATTATGCATGCAACCAAATACTGTACAATAAGAATTTTCAGAAAATCATTCAATTCTTCGTATACTACATACAATATGCATGATGAACTGCGTAAGAGGTAGAGATGTCATACCAACTATCCATGAAAACCTTGTCCTGAATCAGTAGAAGCAAAGAGGCCACCGAGGCTCCATCCTGGTTCCTGGTGAATAATTTGCCTATGGGCGCTAAACCATAATGCTTTTCTACTTCACCATTGTCTTGTTTAATGAGAGAGCATGTTAGAATAGAACAACTGGCAAGGAGACGAAGCATACGTTCGAGCATGATTGGTGCTTCCAGGTTTTGAGTTTGCAGGTTTGAGGCGATATCCAAAGACGAGAGACATGCATCAGGACCAGCTGAGGCTATAATCTCAAGCACGCCAAGCTCTACAGCTGCTCTCAAGACCATGGGAAACACAGAAGCATTGGCCAATTGCATGGCCAAGACATAATTTTCTTCTTCTTTGCCTTGGACCAAGGGTTCTGCATTATGGGTCGAAGCCATGTTGTTTTGGTTGTGGGATATGCAGCAGATAGAGGAAGCTCGTGAATTTATAGTAAGAGGAGAGCAAAAGAGTCTCCCCATTGGTAGGCTGCAAACTTTGAAACGAAACCCTCTGACAAGGAAAGGAAAGAAGAATAATTGAGAGACTTGAGACTGCTGCTTTAAGCCCAGCTTCAAAGAAAACCATGTATAGGATAAAGAGAGAATTCTAGCCACCGAAGACCATATCACTTACTAATTAAGAAGACAAACGAGTTGGTTGGTGAAGACTGAACTAGTCAAACCACATTAATTTGCTATGCGAAGTTAGCTGCGCTGAAACAATTAATTAAGATGGTGTCTATCCTGAAACGTAATTTGTTAAGACTATTCATCAAATAAATGTTTGTCTTGATTTATTTGTGAATCAATTATTGGAAAAGCTTCATTTTAATATTTTCTCCAAACATAAAAATATTTAATTATAATTTTATTTATGTGGCGCTTAATGGCACCTAACCATTAAACAATACTAAACATCCCTTAAAATCTTTTTATCTGTTGTTGTCATTATTTCTCCTTGAGTTACATGAAGTTAATCTTGGGTCACTGTAATACATGTTGGGGCTAAGAATTTTTTGTAAAGTACCAACCAGTTGACTGGTAAGATCGGTAAGATCTCTTGTAAAGTACCTGCCTGCACCTGGATTGGGGATTATGGGCCCCGTTGTGTAGCCATTCAAAAAATCAATAAAAAAAGTTATAATTTTCAATTTTAGCAAAAAAAAAAAACAAATGAACTCTGCTATAAGATGATTACTTTTAAGGCCATCAAGTCTGACCCATTCCTGTGAGGAACTTTTCAACTACTCTCTGTACACAAAAAGCTTTTTGGGAGTCTTGCGAGGGAGACATGGCAATTAGTCCATAATGTCTCATTAGCTTATCATTATTATATAGGGTAGTGCATTCATTATTATAAGTAAAGTGAGACGAAAAAGCTGGGAGAGACCACATCGTCTATACTCTGATGAGAACGTGGGTTATTATTGTATTACGAACCGCTGCACAGCGGTCTGCAATTGACTTGCTTTACAACGAAGGGCAGCTATGAAAGCAAATACCAAGTGGCCAGCTGGTATATCTTGACCTCTAATGAACATTTTTCCAGAAAGTTAACATCTTTAATTTGAAATGAGTTCACATTTGTCGTAACCGTGTATTAGGAATATCTCCAATTGAAATACTAAAATTAATGGCACAAATTATTTGCAATTTGAAAACCCAGATCATCAACTCGAGTAGATTTGCAAAGCCCACTGCACTCTAGTTTAAAATTTTATTCTATACGCACAGGCATTATTTATCAGTTAAATTGAAGATGGAGCTTTATTACATTTTCAATTAAATGGTGTTCATCAAGTTCAATTAACTATTTTTTTTTTGAGGTTGTCTAATTTATCCGAATGCAATCTAAGTTGCACTTTAGTGAGAGTGGCCAATTTCTTATATATTTTTTGTATTTTAATGTTAATTTTTATTTTTTTTGTAAAAGAATTTTTATTAACTTTTATTGATTTATTATTAATAAATTAATTTTTATTAATTTATCCAAATGCAATCTAAGTTGCACTTTATTTGAAATGCTCACTAAAGGAAGGTATTTGCACATTTTCTCAAAATAATAGGGGAGGTTTTCGTTAAGGTCAAAACATTGGGGAGTTTCATAGGATAGTTAGAAAACCCAAGGAGGTATTTATCATTTTGAAATTAGTAAAAATTGAATTTATTTAAGTATATAAGGTTTTAATTAAATTTAATTTCCTTTTGAAATTTAATTAACTATAAAATTTTAGTTTCTTATATAGTGGAACTTAAATTGGTTTTAAATTAATAAAATTTAATTATAAAACTAATAATTTTTAGATAATTTTGTATTAATTTTAAATTAATATTCATTTTTATTTTATCTTATTCCTTTGATTAATTAAATTCTTTTTATTATATTAATAAAAATTAATAATTATTTTTATTTTAAGTAACTTACTAAATGATTTCTACAGTTTATTAATTTTTATTATTTTCAAATGGAATATAAATGGATTATAATTTTAAATAGAAGTAGATTATTTAGCGCAATAATATATCCTTGAATATCTCAATTTCAATATAAGTAATCCTTACTCATAATTACAGTTTAATGCAAATATATCTATTATACATATATAGCTAAACTGAAATGGATATAGGTATAAAGTTAATTAATTTTATGCAATTTAATGGAGTAATGGAGATGAGGGAGAATTAGTGGGGTAAGTTATTCGAGGAGAGAGTTAATGGCATAATTAATACAGAGAGATTATTAAAAGAGGGGATGAAATTGTCAAAAACTCACCATGAGTTTTCAGCATTGCTCTTAAACTGACCACAACTTTTCAAAATTTCTAAAACTCACCATGTCACTAACTTGACGTTAAAGAGACTAATGGCTGTTAATATATTACCATTTTAACCTTCATAGAAAATATAAAATATATACATATATTTTAATATTTAGATATGAAAAAAAGGAAAGGAGTTCAAAAATACTTTCAAATATAAAATACATAAAAACATAGAAATTGCAAAAAATATAAAAAATTATAGAAGTTACACACAAAATAAAAAATTATTTTCAAAGTATAGAAACTATAGAAATTGAAAAACAAAATCAGAAAATAAAAATTGTAGAAAAAGCACAAAAAATTATAGAAAAACATAGAAATTGCAAATAAATAACAAAAAATACAAGAAATTTTATAGATTGTAGAAAATAGAAAAATGTAAAAAAATAAAAATTATAAAAAAGCATTAGAAGTTATAACAAAACACTAAAATGTAAAAAAAGAAAATTGAAAAATTAAAAAGACCCTTTTCCTCTAACTCACCATTCAAGGGTGATTTAGTTATAAATTTTTTTTTTATGCTGACATGGACACCTCTATTAAGAAACATTAACGGTGCACTAACGGAAGGTGAGTTTTGGTAAATAAAAACTTAATGACATGGTTAGTTTTAGACGTTTTGAAAAGTTGTGGTGAGTTTAAGAGAAATGCAGAAAACTCATGGTGAGTTTTAGATAATTTCCCTTAAAAGAGTTAATAGGAAAGATGTGTGTGAGAGAGAGAGTTAATGGTTGTTTAATAAGGAGTATTAAAACTCTTACAGGTGATTGTCACTTGAGTTATTTTGTTCAATTTTAAAATTAAAAAATTCAAAAAAGAACTGAAAAAAAAGATGGATGCCTTTGAAAAGAAACCAAAAAAGAGATAAGTGGCTTTGAGAATAAACCATAGAGCAAGAAAGTTCTAGCTTGGCAATGCATTTTAATATAGATTCCCATGTCATGTCATCTTATGCTTATTTATGTCTATATGTTAAAATGGAACATTCCAAGCTAGCACTTTCCTTCTTTCTGATTTATTCTCAAATGCATTTATTATTTTTTTCAATTTCTTCTCAAAGGCGTTTATCTTTTCTTTTGGTTTTTTTGAATATTTTAATTTCAAAGTTAAACAAAATAACTAAGTGACCAATCAACTTTAAGAGTTTTAATACTCTTCATTAACTCACCATTGAATATTTTAATTTCGAAAGGCATTTACCTCTCTCTCTCTCTCTCTCTCTCTCTCTCTCTCTCCTTTTTCCCACTAACTCTTTCAATAATCTCTTCTCATTAATTATGCCATTAACTCTTTCCTTCAATAATGCATGCTACTAATTGTCTCACCTCCAATACTCCATTCAATTGCATAAAATTCATTAATTTTATCTATATCTATATACATTTCAATTTAACTATTGTTTTATATACATTAGATATATTTGCATTAAACTGTAATTATTAGTAAAGATCAATTATACTAAAATTGAGATATTCAATGATATATTATTGCACTAAATCATCTACTTCCATTTAAAATTATAATATATTTATTTACCATTTAAAATAGTAAAAATTATTAATCATAATAAAAATAATTTAGTAAGTTCCTTAAATAAAATAAAAATAATTATTATTTATTGTTATTGCTAAAAATGATTTTATTAATATAGTAAAAAGAATTTAATTAATCAAAGGAATAAGATAAATTAAAAAATAATATTAATTTAAAATTAATATAAAACTAATAAAAAATTATCTAACAATTATTATCTTTATAATTAAATTTTACTAATTAAAAAAAAAAACTCAAGTCCCACTAAAAAATAAAAATTTATATAGTTAATTAAATTTCATAAGGAATATAAATTTTGTAAAACTTAATATACTTAATTAATTCAATTTTTACTAATTTCAAAAATTACTAAGAAATACCAATTTCAAGTATAGTTTGATTATCCTGAAATCAATTTAAATTCCATTTTAAAATAAGGAAAGTTATAAAATCTTCCTTGGGTTTTCTAACAATTTTATGAAACTCCTAGTGTGTTGACCTAACAAAAGCCTTCCCTTATGTTTTGAAAAAAGCTACAAATACCTTTCTTTTGTGGGCATTCCAAGTAAAAAAAAATGATGTAATGCATTAGTTTTAATTCACTTCAACGTTTTTACCTTACTTTGTCCAAGAAAAGTAAGGAGAATTATTATTTGAAAGTTGTTTGGCAAAATAGTTTAGTGGAGGGTGAAGTTGAAACTTTAAATTGTGTATGATAATGCATTAACAATAATAAGGGTATTTTGGTAATTTCAATGTCATTGTTATTGAAAAGCCAAGGGAAAGGAGTTATTTGCTCTTATTTTCTCAAAACTATATGGGAGGCCTTTGTTAGGATTAAAACATGAAGGCAATTTATAGAATTATTATAAGAGGATTATTTTATAATTTTACCTAAAAATAATACAAAAATAATAAAAATTCAATAAAAACTAATAAAGCATATTTTTTCAAAATAATAAAAATTAGCATTAAGATACAAAAAAATTATAAAAATAAAGCCCATGCATTGCACAAGGTACTATCATTGCTTATAAATAAACCCATCATCCCAAGCCCACCATTCACGTAAGTTTGAAATCAAATTATCTTTGTAATTAGCTCTTATCTATAAACACAAGAAGTACAAGTGAAGAAATTGAAATGGATAATCCAAAACCAGGAGGCAATTCATCATTCATTAGAGTCGGCCAAAAGACCAACTAGGTGGAAGTAGAACTATCATTGACACTTATCTGGGTAAGTGCACTTACCCGAGTAAGTGTCTAGGTAAATTCTATCTAGGTAACACTTATCCGGGTAAGTTCACTTACCAATTCTCTTTTGATTCTAGGTAAATAATATAATGACATTTTTACCCATAAAAGGTTAATATTAAAAAGGGCAAACTTGTCACATCATGTTTTATAAACTTTTTCCCTAAGTGGAAAAATTACTTATCCACTTGGTAATGGATAAGTTTTATCTCGATAAATAAAACACTCTTTACCGTGGAGCCCAATACTTGATGAAAAAATAATAATATAAAGGTGTCAATGAGAAAGAGATACCCATTGACCAACTTTCCCCCTCTTATTTACCAATAAATGAATGAGGCCTTAATTTAATCTCCATTCTCCCACTTGCCACATAGCACACTATGTTGTAAATTGTAAACTTGCTTGAATGCTTTCTCAGACAAGTAGAAATATTGACTAGGTGAAGGAAGAATGATAAATGCTTTATTGCTTTCCCATAATAATAGATTATTAGTGAAAGAGGTAGAGATGAATGAATGACTCAAGGCCTTAAAAGAGGGGTTTAGGGGAACAACAACAGGGTCAGAGATGTTGAAGGTGAAGTTAGGCAATGGAACAACCTTCATTTGATCATTGTTACTCAGGTATGTAATATATATATAAAAATAAAAATAAGTAATAAAATATTAGCATGAGATTGAAGTTAAAAACAACAAATTAACCATCCTGCCTATGCACATAAAACATGTTATGTTGTACAACAGGTTTTAAATATATTAAATATGCGAAACATAACACCACAAGAAACATGATTTTAGCAAGCATGTGATTATGTTACAAAGGGAGCTAGGTTCAAGTGTCATCAATTCTGTTAGACAGTTGTATGCCCTTAGCTCCAATCAGAATGATGTACATTATGAATTTATTGTAAATGAATAAAGTACATATTTGATTCATGTTCCTGTGATGTGTTTCTGTGTAATACCATTAAACTGAACACTTATGAGACTCGTGTTAGTTTAGAATGTTTACAGTCGTTGGATAAGTCTGGGAAGATTTATCCTACCAAGGCTGACAGTGGTGTGCTACCAAATGTTGGGGTGGCCTGTCTCAGCCACTAGGGTGAGACCTAAGGCACTTGCAGTGTAGGATTAATTGAACCTTTGAACCGGACCAGATTTCCAGTATTGCCCTAGACCTTGGAGATTGATGGGCAAAACTGGAAAGTTACACCTGACCCCTAGACTCGATTATGATACTGCACTAGGTGTTGGATTGGGCTGTCTTTGATATACCAAACAGTGAGATCCTTAGCGGGGGTCAAAACCTGGGTATGTTGGGACAGTCTGAGAATTCATCTGAGTGGGTGATCATAGTGACAGAATCAGCCCCTTTGTCGGACAAAGGTAATGATCGGGGATGCACTCTCTCTGATGGAAACCAAGATTACCGGCAGCCGATTTCAATTATTGAGATTTGTTTTGCAAAATATTTTTTATATGAGATATAAAAGTATATATATATATATATATTACGGTTTCTGATTATTTGCGAAAGGTTTTAATTCCCGGGATCCATGTGAGTAGAGAGTGCAACACTGTTCCTTGCAGCCGAGGGAGAGGTCCTCTCTTGTCGGGCAGTGTTTGATCATTATGGGCTGAGAGGTTAAGTGTAAGACCATTGAGGGTAATACTGATGGGCTAATCTTACATCTGCCCACAGTCCCTGGGTGTTACAAGGTGGCTTGGCCCAGGGACCACTTAGGGTAAGTGTTGGGCCCATAGAGCCCATGTGATGGGTTTCAAGGGGTGCATTGTACATAACAGTGTATTCGGCCAGGCCTTGTAACAAAGGCTGTGCTGAACCCATGTGGCTGATGTGTAGATCAATGTTTGGGTCCACGCCATACAAGGAAGCCCAACTGTGCAGCAGTTAGGAAGGCTAAGTGAGCACATAACCTTATTGGGCCTAAAGCCCATTTCGAACTGGGCTGATTTGATCAGTTAAATAAGGGGTGAATTCTGAGATTAGATAAGCAGAAAGGATTGGGTCTTAACCCTATCCACTCAAAGAGTCTAGATCTAAATGAGATTCAGATCTAGAAACCTCCTAATGAGATTAGGAGAAGGTTGATCCAATCTACAGATAAGATAAGGGTTTATCCTTATCACTTAAAGGGAATTCTGATCCAAATATGATTTGGATCAGCAACTCCTAATGGGATTAGGAGCTGATCCCTTTAAGGTTATAAAAGGAGGAAGGGGTGGCAACCTTTAGAAGAAAAATATTCACATCCTCTTTAGAGCTGAAATCACAGAAGAAAGAACCTAGCAACCTACGAAATTCTTTCTTGTCGCCTCCTTCCTTCCGCCGCCTTACCTGCCAGTTCGATCCCCAGTTAAGTGGGAGAAATCAAGATTGGATCTTGATATCAGTTTCTTGTGAAGGGACTGATAGGAAGTTGTGCTCACGTGCCGTTCTGCTAATTCTTGCGAAGGATTAGGTTCTTGGGAAGAACACTGCTGACTCTGCTCCATCCTGCACTGCGCCATATTTAGTGGGAGCAGTTTTTGGTTCCTTCCTTGGGCGTGAACACCTCCATCCTCTCCTATTGCTTTTGTTCAGATCTGGTTTGGTTCTTGGTTCAAGATTGATCATTGAAAAATATTATTTTTCTAAAATAGGGAATACGATTCTCAGTGGAGATGGAAAAAATTTTTGAAATTTGTCCATTCTGTTCCGCAAAATCCGGGCGTCCATAGGATGGATCTCCCATCCCTTCAGAGCCCTATATGTGATTATGTTCTCATGCTAAGGATTTTGTAAACAGATATGATGTTATACATTTCAGCATACATCAAATCCTAGTTATCATTGTCTCCTAATATACCAATTTCAAATAATCACACAAGAAACATGATGTTAGCATGCAAACCCCATCTACGTCATCATATTACTCACATGTCATCATGCAATTACACATTTCAGCATGATCATCATTCTTGAACTATCCTAACTAACATATTATTCACACAAGAACACAATTTCAGCATAAGAACATTCAAACTAAGCCATCATACCATTCACCTATCATCAAACTACTTGCAATTCAGCATAATCATCATCCTTGAACTATCCTAGATAACATGTTTTGTACAATTGAACATGAGCCAATGACCTAGTCATGGTAAGGGAATGTAAGATACTAAACTAACATGGATTTAGGGCCCTAAATTTTTAATGGAATATCACATTCCTAATGACATGTATTCCCTAAACCCATGCTAATTTAATGCTTGAAAGACCCTATACCACACAAACCATTCAGGCATTTCAAGGGAGCAAGCACATGTCACTTTCATAATTGAGCATGAATCAAATTTCAACAATAATGAAAAATTGCAAATCATCAAGCCATCATGAATTTGAGGTTCTAAAACACTAAAAATGTCTTATTCCTATTGACATTTACTTCATCAAATATCAAACCCATGCCAACTTGATGCCCAAAGAACCTTATCAATACTTCTTGAATGCCTCCATTGGAAGGAGTGGGCAATTACCTTTTGACAGCCACATAAACTAGGCAATATCACCAAAAAGAAGCCCATGATGCATTTGGAGAAAACCAAGATCCCCACGATGTATGCATTACTTGATCATCCAACATTCTCTCTTTGTATATAACCATTTTGTTTGCTAAAAATAAAGTATGAGAACTAAGTGACAAGAGTACGCAATGCAAGAAGAAAAAATGAAGGAAGAAGACATGACATTCAATCATGCAAAGGTAGCCATTAACAGTCCCAAAAGCATTCAGTCCCTGTGCATGTAAATGAAGTTATGAACAGTCCTAGAAACTTTAGTTTATGTGCATGCATACATAACCATTAACAATTCCAAATAGTTCAACCCATGTGCATGCAAATAAGACTATGAGATTATCAGCACGCTTCTGAATAGATGAAACAAGACAATCAAAGGACAAGAATTGATTATGAGCATCTTGCCTTCTGTCACCATACATGGTAACAAGTTCTCCTGGACCGTAATGAGTCTTCTCTGAATCCTCAGATGCCTTTGAGAAGAAAGATCTCCCATTTGTCACATCCGATATTACAGATGGTGGCAATGGAAAGCATTCCAAGGCAATAAAAGTATCAGGTACAACAACTAAGTACCGGATGGACCAGGTCCAATCCAATCTAATAAATATTTTGGATCGAATTGTTGCTATATGTTTTTAGATAGTTAATAGCTATTAATTTATGATGATGAAAGTCAAACCCAAAACTGGATGTTAAAAGGATGAAGACTACAAAGAGCTTTTTCTTGAGATGTTAAAAGGATTTTCTTTCGGACTACTCTATATTTGATTTGTAGGTTGTTAATAAAAGAAGTCATCTACTCTAAAGGACGAATGAATATAATGAGGGCTGAATGTTGTGTTTTTTTTTTTTTTGTTCTTAAAATGATGATGAAAGTCAATTAGAATTTTATGAATGAGGTGTATATTTTTTGATTTTATATATATTTTCATACAGGTTTTATGTTTTGATTGAATATATTTTCATATTGGTGTATCAATTGGAATTTTTTTATGACAATATTTACAATATATTGCACTTTTTTTTAAAAAAATTTGGAACCATTTTAGAAGCAGCCAAAAGTGCCTCTAAATATTAAAGCATACAGATTTTTCCTTTTCTTAACTTTCTTTTAGAGGCACATAAAATTGCCGCAAAATCATTTAGAGGTATTCAAATGCGCCTTTAAATTAAACTTTTAGATGCACTTTTAACTGTCTCTATACAGGACTTTTAGCGTCAGTGCAATAGAGACAGTCGTATGTGCCTCTAAAAGTCCAATTTACAAGACTTTAAATCCACCTCTAATGCTCAACCAAGCACCTCTAAAACATTTAGCGATAGGGCTTTTAGAGGCACTTACCTGACCGCCTCCTATTTCCTTTAAAGGCATTTTTTAAGCTTTTAGAGGCAGTTATGACAACCTCCATAGATGAAATTTCTAGTAGTGAACTCTATTGAAAAAGTTATACGAGAACCTTCTCATCTGCTCCCAGTTGAAACATCTCTAAACAGTATGTACCTAAATGCACTTTAGGACATCATCTTCCATTATATTTCTCAAAATCTGGGAATTTTACATCTTTTTGTAGATCCAAGCTTGGGTGTATGTACAATTTGTTAAAAAATTGGACTAGGGGAACTTACTAAGCTTTAATTCCCCTCAAAATCTCATTTCAAATTATCTATATCATCAAGGATGGACACTGTACTCAAAGGCATTATTGCATTTGTTGTAGGATGATGTTGATCTCCAGAGTTCTCTAATCTTTTTGACATGATATTCTCTAAGTTTGATGCCTTAATCTATTCCTAGCTAGATTCCAAGGTTCTAGAGAAAACTTTTTGGTTCCGAATGGTCATTGGCAATTCCTCTTTTTTTATTTATTATTTTTTATAGAATTCTTTCTTGGATTTTTTGTTGTTGTTTTTTAGATTTCTCTTCTTTTTCTTTCTTTCTTTTCGATTTTTCTTTGAAATGGTCTTCCATGCGTTTTGGGTTTGAAAGTAATGAGGTGGTTATAAGGTTGGCTCCAAGTCATAGGTGAATTGGATTGCTTGAGGTTGATGCTAGGTTGTGGGGGGGCTTAGATGAATTGGGCCTATTTAAGTTGCTTCCAAGTAGATAGGCTAAGTCTAGCTCAAATAGGTTTGGTTTGAGTCAATCTGGTTTATTCTAAAGGGTTCGACTAGATTGGATGGACTTGATTTTAGGGTCTAGTTGGTTTGATTAAGCTTAATAGGATTAAGTAGGTCAGGATTTCAATGGGTGTGATTGGGTTAAATTGGTTTGGTTCTATTGGTCCTAAGTGTGTTGGGTTGGATGCTAGAGGATCAAGATGGTTGATTGTGGTTCAAGCTATTGGGTAGGACATTTAAGCAAGTTTTGGATTGGTTTTGGTTCTGTGAGATGTTGGTCAAAAAGATTTGGAGGAGAATTGGGTTAGGTGAACCATGTGGGAGATGTTGATTTGAATTAAAGGTTGGATTGTTTGGACTAGGTGAGAGGTGGGGATGGCTTGGTTAAGATTAATTGTTGCAAGTTTGTAGGCTTGAATGGTTGGTGATGGACAAATTTTAATTTGACTAAGAAGGATCATGGGCTATTAGTGGGTCCTAAAGACAAGTAGGGTTAGGCGTATGCAAGACTCAAAAGATGATGATTTATATATTTGGTTCAAGTGAGCATTTGATGAAAGCCTTATTTGCATTTTCTTCAGATTTTTTCCTTTTTCTATTTTTTTAATTTTTTATTGTTTTTTTATTTATACCACTTCTTAATTTTATTGTTATTATTGTTTTTGAAAGGCTCTTTTTTGTTTTCATTTTTTAATATTTTTTTAATTTCGTTGTTTTTTATTTCTTATTTTATTTTCATTATTATTCTCTTTTTTATTTTTGGTCAATATTCCCTTTTCATTATTATTTTCTAAATGTTCTTTACTTTGCTACGCTTCTTAGGGAACTCCTTTTGCATTTTATTTCTATGTATCTTCTTTTTCTTTGCCTTTTTATATTTTTATATTTTTATATTTCCTTTTTGTTTTCTTTTACATTTATTATTATTATTTTTTTTAACTTGGGCCCCTCTTAAAAGGGAAAAAAGAAGGAAGAAAAAAGACATGCAAGAAAAAAGACATGCAGGATGCGATGCATGCAGTTAGAGGTGACACCTAGATATATGGTTCCAACACGGTTGATAGCCTTCAAACCTCTGCCCATTGAACAAGTGGGCTTCTTAGGTTGGTGGCTGGTCTGAGGCTTTTCAAGCATCCATAGGGTACATTGGTCCCAATGGCCTACTTGTACCGGTCCTCACCTATAGGACTTGGGTTTCGAACAATCTAAGATGATATGCTATGCATGTGAATGCACAAAAAAGCAAGCAAGTAGTGAAAACACAAACATTTAACAAGGAACAATCAACATTTCATAAACAATTAATGGAAACATTCTTATCAAGTACTCAATGCTTATTATTAAGGGTTATTAGGGGAGGAGGGGGCCTATAATTGGGTAGAGGTGGCCTAATGGGTCATGGGTCCTAGGTCCAGGGTCATGGATATGGTTTACAAGTCTAGGTCACAGGCCCTAAGTTATGGATATGGGTTACAGGTTATGGGCCTGGGTATGGATTATGGAAATGGATCATGGGTCTTGGGTCATGGATCTAGGTCATGGGTCTAGGATATAGGTCATGGGTTATAGGTCCTAAGTCATGGGTCATGGGTCTTGGTCACAAATCTAGGTCCTGGGTTATGGTTCTTAGGTCCTAGGCCCTGGATCTAAGTCATGGGTCTTGGTTTTCTTGGATGCTAGGTTAAGATGGCCTTGAGTCTAACTTGTTTGGACACTAGGCTAAGATAGGCTTGAGTGTAAGTTGTTTGGATGGTAAACTAAGATGGGCTTGGGTCTAAGTTGTTTGGATGCTAGGCTATGATGGGCTTGGGTTTAACCTATTTGGGCGATAGGCTGATATGGGCTTGTGTTTAATTTGTTTGGATGCTATATTGGGATAGGCTTGGGTCAAACTTTTTTTGGGCTTGGAGCTAAGTGGGTTCTACGATAGAATAGGATTGGGCCTAATTCCACTTGGGCTTGCAATAAGTTGGGCTCTAAGTTAGGTCGGGCTTTAGGATTGGATTTAAGTTGGAATAGGCTTGGGTCTTGGCCTATTTGGCTTGGGGTTAGGCTTGGTTCTAAGCTGAAATGGGCTTTGGACTTAGGCCAAACATGGCCTATATGGACTTGAACTGGGGTTAGACATGGCCTATATGGCCTTGACCAAATTAGGCTTGGTTTAAAATGGGCTTGGACTGGGTTTTTCTTGGCCTATATGGCCTAGGCTAAAGTGGGAATGGGCTGGAATGGGTTTGGATTAGTGTTGCACATGGCCCATATGGCCTTAGCTAAGTTGGTTTTGAAATTAGGCTTGAAATTGGACTTGAATTTTGGCTTGTGCTTGACCAATGTACCCTAGGCCATTGGACTTGGGTTGCAAATGGGCTTGGGCCTAAGTTAGGCTTCTAGGTTGCCATGGGTTTAAGTCAAGGCTCAATTGGGCATTAAGAGTATGTGGGCTTAGGCCTAAGCCTATTTGGCTTTAGCCTAGGTTAAGTCTCTAGGTTGCTATGGGCTTAAGTCCAGGCCTAGTTAGATACTAGAGGGAAATGGTCTAGGGCTCAAGCCTATTTGGCTTTGGCCTAAGCTAGGCTTCTAGGTGGTTATGGGCTTGAGTCTAGGCCTATTTAGATACTAGAGGAAAATGGGCATGGGCTCAAGCCTATTTGGCTTTGGCCTAAGCTAGTCCCCTAGGTGGTTATGGGCTTGGGTTGGAGATGGGATTGGGTCTCAGCATATTAGGCTTTGGCCTAAGGTATCTAGGTTGTAGTAGGTTTGTGTCAAGGCTTAATTGAGCACTAAGGGTAAGTAGGCTTGGGCCTAAGCCTATTTGGCTTTGGACTAGGTTAAGCTTTTAAGCTTCTATGGACTGGGGTTAGAGATGGGCTTGGGCTTAGGTTTGGCTCTCCCCCTTGAACCCTTCTAATCCTTTACTTCTTGCCTTTTTCTTTTTCTTTTTCTTTTTCTTTTTAATTTTTCCATTTTATTTGCTTTTTGTTTTTTGGGAAATCCTAAATAATAACTACCTTATTAATTATTTCCCTACCACGCCCCCTACTTACTATCTCCTTATTCCTTTCCCCTCTCCATTCCCCTTTTTATGTTAGAATTAAGATTGATTTCAGCCCCATATCATTTAACTTTTTCTTCCAAATAAGTCCCCAAGAGTTTTGATTAGGTTAAGCTCCCAAGGCCTTCTCACGAAATAGGCTTCCCTACACCCATGCACTTACATCACCCAACCTCAAAGGAAAAAAAAATACTAGGCTCCTATTACCACTACAAAAAAAATAGGCTTTTGTCAGAAGTCTAGGACCGCCGGCATTGACCTATACCAGCAGTCTACCAGCAGTCTTTCTATTCCGGTATAGCCACTATCGGGGAAAATCATGACCGTTGAGAAATATATACAAAACCGCCGATGTAGGTGGCGTCAATTTGGTTTATTAAATTAAGTATTGCTTGTGGTTTGTCAGAATTGCTAGCATATCCTTTATTATATCGGCGGTCAAAAACAGCCAGGAAAAGTAAAAAAATAAATATTTTTGAAATGTATTATAGATACTGACATTGCAAACCGCTGGTACAAATAAAAGTAGACCACCAGCTTGTTTTGAATTTGGCTGGCAGTTCTCAATGCCGACACAAGTTAAAATCATAAGATTGTTTGATCTGTATTGGTGGTTTACACTGCCGGCTTAGAAACCAAAGACCGCTGGCTTAGGTTTTGCCAAACGATGGCCTACTTCTTCAAGCGGTGGCCTGAACTAGGGGTGGCAATGAATTGAGCTTTTCACGAATTGTTCAAATACCAGCTTAGAAACCAAAGATCCCTAGTCTGAACCACCAGTTTAGATCATGTTTGATCGCCATTTAGGCCCTATTTATGGTTAAGCCGATAGTTGGGTGACTATCGGTTTAGATCTAGTTTTTTTTTTTATGGTAGGTTAATTTCATCATTTTTGTACTTGCACTTTATTGATCCATGACTTCAATACTTGCTTAATACACTCTTGACAATTGATACATGAAAACTCAAACAACTTAAATAAAAGTTGCAATTTAAAACTCAATCTATTAATTTAAAGATTAATTATTATAATATCCAAAACAAATTGTTCAAATACACTATCAAATTGATATATAAAAATTACAAGTACTAAAAAAATCAATTTCTTGAATAATGTAGCACATCTTCCAATGCAAATCAACTTGGTGTAGTTGTTAAACCTGAAAATCATAACATATAAACTATTAGAGAAGACAAATGTTTTGCATCTTCGAAGTATTGCAGAATAGGAGATCAAGTAATCGCTCAAGAAAAGAAAATGTCCAAAAATAATGCATATATTTTGAACATGTTGCAACTTATTACTCACTTCCATCTCCATTGATGTCTTGTTCATTGAAATCTCATCACATCTTATTGAAACATCAACACAAGAGAATGTAGGTTCCCAATGAAACCACCAAGCACATTGCAAATCACTTGAGTTGATAAATATACTTTTATCTCATAGACTGTTCTAGATAGTTTGTTGTAGAAGTTATAATCCAAGCATTTGCCTTGGTGTTTGAGTTCTCAAGCATTCTTGACAACAAAAATGAAGATACAGAGTGACCTTAAGCCTTTCCTAGCCAAATAAGACATTCTGGGAGGTTAATGTTGTCCAAGCATCCTATGAACACACATAAATAATCATAGTCAGATAAGAAATTTTCTCAATTTATAGTCATTAAGAACACCAAACTGATGACCTACAATTATTACGTATTGCTAGTTTTTTTGTGTATATAAGAGCTCGAAGGTACCTGGAAGATGGTGAATGATGTTTTGTGTGAATCCTATAGAGATAACTTTTGCAAATGAAGCTCGTTGCATCAAATCATGTCAAAGTATTGTGACATTAGTGAACCATTGGTGCCTTTTGTCTAGTTCTGGAATAACTAAAAGGAGTAAGTATTCTCATAATTTCTCATACCATCCAACATTTTTAGTGCCTGATTTTGCTTGTTTCTGTGCACTTATCTCTATCCTTGCCAGGTTACTGCAAATTGGGAATAAGGATTTTGTTTCAAAAATTTGAAAAAATCAAACATTTCTGTGTATGGAAAATCAAGCTCAAAAATATAAAGATAAATCAATTGAACAAAGAAGCAATGTGTCTTTTCACTTTTTGAACCTAATGTAACAAACAGAGGAAAAGAAAATATTGTTGCCACACTGATATCCATGTCTTTCATGAGATCAAGCATCAACAACTACCACTTGAAATAAGAGGAAGAGGAAAAACTTACTCTTTAGTTAAAAATTTAGATAACTGGTACTAATATTCCAACTCAGTTGTATGAGTAAAGAAGTAGCATTCATGGTAACCAGTTATATGCCAGCATTGGCAGGTAGAACAAAACCAACATAGAGCAATGTCAAGTATTCAGGAATGAATTATACCAGCCATTGTCATGAATTTTCTTGCATGTCTCATTGATACCTTCTTCATAGACTCCATGAGTTGATGGATATGTTACCAAAAGATTCGACGATCTATATCAATAGAGAAAGTGCACTTGTTTTGCAAATTTTATCAGCTTCATGTTCATAGTAAATTAAACAACCAAATCAAAGTGCAACTATTGTGAACTATCCATACCATAAGAGCAGATAGGTTTTCTATTTGCTTTAGCAACCTTCTCAATTCCTTAATGTTGATATTTCCCTTGGCATCAGTTCCAATAGCATCAATTTTCATTCCACACATAGATGCACTTGCAGGATTGGTTCCATGTGCCAAGACAGGTGTAATGCACTTGAATGGCCTCAAATGAAGAAAAGTAATAATCCAACATCAGAAAAGACTCATGTCAGTATTTAGAAAAATCTAAAACAAATGGACACTTGAGATCAGTATTTGTCTTCATTACACATTGGACCTTCTAAGTCAACTCTTTATGGAAAAATTCTTCTCTCTCCTAGACCATGGAGACTATGAAGGAATGGAAAGATCCATCGTATGGACACCGGGATAATGCAGAATAGAATGGGCGAATTTCAAAAATTTCTTTCCTTCATACAACTGGGAATCACATTCCCTATTTTAGAAAACTAATTTTCAAGGATCAATCTTGAATCAAGAACCGAACCAGATCTGAAACAAAACAGCAGGAGAGGGAAATACCTGATACGGAGAATTAGTATCCCCCCAATGAAGGTGTTCACGCCCAGAAAAGTCACCAAAGACTGCTCCCACTGAAGATGGCGCAGTGTAGGACGGAGCAGAATCAACAACGTTCTTCACAAGAACTGGATCCTTCGCAAGAACCCACTGGACGACAGGTGAGCACAACTTCTTTCACAAAGAACTAAAACCAAGAACGCTTCTTGATGACTCCCACGTGAGTGGAGACGAACTGCTAATGGCGGCGGCGACAGGAAGGAGGCAACAGAGAGAAATTGACATAGTTTCACTTAAGCTGATTTCTCTCTTCTAAGTTGTATCTATATCTTGGATGAGTGTGTTTTGAGGCTGCCACCCCCTCCTCCTTTTATAATCCTAAAGGGATCAGCTCCTAATCCCATTAGGAGATGTTAATCCCCTTAAGTGATAAGGTAGAGTCCTTATCTAATCTGTAGATCATGATCAACCCTCCTAATCTGATTAGGATTTTCCAGTTTTGAATCATATTCAAATTTGGACTCTTATTGAGTGGATAGGGACTTTTCCCTTATCCTTTAAGGCTGGTCCATATCTTAGATTTGCCCCATTCAAGCTAATTTAATTAGCCCAGCTCGTATTGGGCTTTTGGCCCATTAAATGTATGTGCTCACTGAAACCTTCCAAATTGCTGCCTAGTTAGGCTTTCTCTGTATGGCGTGGAACCCAAACGTTGATCTACACATCAGCCACAAGGGTTCGGCCCAGCCTCTATCACAAGGCCTAGCCAAATTCACTGGAAAGCCCAATGAACCCCTTGAGCCCATCATATGGACTCTATAGGCCCAACACTTACACTAAGTGGTCCTTGGGCCAAGCCACCTTGTAACACCCAAGGACTGTGGGCAGATGCAAGATTAGCCCATCAGGTTTAACCCTCAATGGCCTTACACTTAACCTCTCAACCGATAATGATCAAACACTGCCTAACAAGGGAGGACCTCTCCCCCAACTACAAGGTACAATGCTGCACTCTCCTCTTACATGGACCCCGGGGATTAAAACCTTTTGCAAACAGTTTTGGAAACATATATATATCGTATAAATATATTTTGCAAAACAAAATTTCAATGATTGAAATCAACTGTCGGCAGTTTTTGACCCCCTCTAAGGATCTCACTGATTGGCATATCAAAGATGGCCCAATCCGCCACCTAGTGCGGTACCATAATCGAGTCTAGGGGTCAGGTGTAACATTCCAGTTTTGCCCATTAATCGCCAAGGTCCAGGGCAATACTGGAATTCTGATCCGGTTCAAGGTCTTAAGCTGATCCCACACTACATGTACCTCGGGTCTCACCTTGGTGGCAGAGACAGGCCACCCCAACCGACTTGGCGGCACATTAGTGTCAGCTTTATCAGGATAGGTCTCCCCAGACCAACCCACTGGCTGTGAACGTTATAAACTAACACAAGTCTCATAAGTGTCCGGTTTTAAGGGTATTACACAAAAATACACCACATGACATGAATCAAATATGCACTTTATTCATTTACAATAAATGTCATAAGTACATCAAACCAATTGGAGTTAAGGGCATACAAAACTATCTAACAGACTATGGCCGTATAAGGTAAGAAAATATAATTCCCATATCCAAATTTTAGTTATGTTCACGGTTAAGTAGAAGTTTGAATAAATTCAAGGTCAAATGTTAAATTTAAATCGATCAAGTTTTGACACCCTAGATTCTGTAATCAAAGAGGAGACCCTAGATTCAAATGATACATAGCTTATATTACTGTTGCATGGAAGTTTCTAGCAAATAGATTCTTTTAAGGTATCCAGATCAAGCCTTGCTACAAAATCACCAACTTGCACCAAAAAGCAATTTATAGAATAAGGAAGGAAGGAAGGAAGAGAAATAAACCTCAACCACTCAAGTAGAGAAAGGTTTACTTGAATTGCCTAGCCTTTACATATTTCAAAATGAATGATTCTAGAAGCAGATAATAGGAGTGGCATACACATCTTCATAATACCAACTTCTGCATTAGCTATTGGAAGAAACAAAGAGCAAGAATTTTCCAGAATTTCAAATCCGTAGGCATGAGGGTTTGAATGACAAAAAGAAAAATATATCAGCTAAAAATGAATAAGTTCAATTGGAAGTAGCACCAAATGGTGGCCAAAATATTTTGATCAGATGTTATATAGGGAAATAAACAATAAATAAACGAAGGAAAGGAAAAACTTGTGAAAGAGGAGTGGTTTGCACAAATTCCATTTTATGATAAAGGGCAGACACCCCCTAATCATTAGTCAAAAAATTGTGTTTTTCATAATGATATGGATGGTTTATCAAAAAATCATCAGTACCTTTGTAAATTAAAGAAATAAACATGTGAAATGTAGAAATTTTCATTTCCTCTACTTTTCTTTAAGGAAGAAAGCAACCTTTATTTAAAGGGAAGGGGTGGGATTCCTAAAACTCAAGACTATGCAAGATGAATCTTATCCACGAAGAGCATAAAACATCAATATCAGATATTTGCAAACCAGAGCTTAATCGTATTAACTAATATTTCATGCATAGTGGTGCATCGAACAAAAACCTCCACGTCTTCTACATACATAAAACCATAAAGTAATTACATATACACTTATGCTGATTAATAGAGAAAAATAAAATAGTATATCCGTGGAGAACCAATAGTTTGGTAAGAGTTTTCCAAACAAGAAATAGACTAGCCAAAAGTGAATTGGGAGGAGTGAGCTATATGTGGATTGTCTAGATAGTTTCTTTATTATTTTGGGTAAAATACAAAAACCTCCCCTAAACTTTTTGACAATCATAAAAATTTCCCCCATAGTTTTATTTTAGCAAAAACCTACATGCTATTTTTAAAAAATTTTGACAAAAACCTCCCTTCCATCAATGATCATGATGGAAAATGTTAAACCGATGATCAAATCTTCCCAAATAATTTTTACAAATTAATTTGCATCTGTTTTTATTAAAATACTCTTGTCGACATATTGTCATCTTTCCCTTTCCTATTGTCATCCACCACGGCCATGGATGTCTGTAGAGACAGGGAACTAGAGTTCAAGTCCATAGCATAGTAGCTCGGGTCGTGGTATCCAATGGCCAGAACATCAGTGCTGATGACGCTTAGAGATTCGACGGACAATGCCACGATGGGTGAGAAGAGACTGATGGAGCTAGAGGAACCGAATCACGTCCTCCTAAATATGCCAGCAGAACTCCCGGTCGTTGTGGAGTGCAGGACCGAACGAAGATTTCTACAGGAGCTTTTAGCTTGAATTATTGTTGATGCTTCTTTGTATTGGAATGATTAGATTCCAGGATCCTTCGAGAATGAGATGAATCACATCTAACAAGCTGAAAAATGAGAAAAAACTGAGAAACAAAAATTAATTGCCTGACTATTTTATTTGGAATTTTTTACAAGTTTGATAGTAAAAGTAAACAAAAAATGAGATGTTTAATTGGAAATAAATCCCAAGAAATGGACGTATCTGCATTTATGATAAGTGACAAATTTTGATATGATAAGATCAATAAAATGGTAGAACAAAATTCATGAAGCAATCCGGAACTGAAGGGAAAACAAAGGAAATTTTAGTTGAAAAGCAATGGCCATTGGCAGAGGGTTTTCATGAAAAAAAAATATATATTTTAAGTTGCAAAAAAGCAATCAATCAAAGAAGTACACCTTGCAAATTTCTCGACATGGAAAAATATATATTCAAATCTGAACAGAGGCTAATGATTTCTTTTTATCTTAACCTGAAATGTGGCTCAACATGCCTCACAATCCCTACGGCCTTGGGAAGAACAGAGATCGGGGATTTAAGCGCAAAAGGACACGAAAGGTTCTCCTCTTTACAAAGAAAGAAGATAACATCAACCATGCAAATCTTCCTGACACATTGACAATATTCGAAGTCAACCTTGGGCTTTGATGAGTGATTGCAGCTCCATAGGCTGAGATAGTCCTGAACTCTTGAGCACCGACAACACGTCACCTATGGTGGTAGAGATTGAGAGAGACCTCAGCGCCGGTTTTCCAATGCAGAGGTCAGGACTCCAACTGTTAGATAATATGTGGACAGGTGTATGTCGGTGGGAAAGGGAAAGATGACAATATGTCGATAGGTGTATTTTAATAAAAACATATGCAAAATTAATTTACAAAAGGGTAAAATAGATATTTGGAAAATATTTGAACATCAGTTTAATGTATTTCGTCATGATTATTGATGGAAGGGAGGTTTTTGTCAAATTGTTTAAAAATAGCGGAGAGGTTTTTGCTAAAGTAAAACTATAGCGGAGGTTTTTATGATTGTTAGAAAGTTCAGGGGAGGTTTTTGTATTTTACCCTTTTTTTGAGGGAGTAAAAAGATACGAGGAAAAAGAATTTATGATTTAATTTTTTATTTTCTACTGTTTTGATAGAGAGAGCCTTTGAAAGAGTGAAATGAAGAAAAAGGATTTGTATAGTGGCCTCCATATAATGAACTAAAGAGGGACCTATAAGTGGAGTTAACCCACTTGTAGTGGAAAAAACTAGAAGTGCAACTTGCGTGGGCTCAGATTGGAAAATTGTTAAAATTGGGTACTTGATTTGCACCTCTAGGAAAAACTAAAGTGGATTGCAATATCTTTCTTCACCTATTAATATAGTCATGCAACCAAAAGAAAATGAAAACACCTTTTCAATATATGCTGCTCTAAGCTTCAAGACATTCATTTCTGTAATATAGGGGGGTCAATTGAATAGGTTGTGCCCCAACCCGACCCAATCCAATGTGTACCCAATGATGATGGGCAGTCAAAACCCATTTCAATCCAAATAAATTGGACAAAGGGTCCAATTTGATCCATTTTAATGCAAAAAGATGATCCAATCCAAAAAAAATATTGAAACAACAAAAATCTCAAAATTAGTAAAAATTATAGAAAATATAAAATTTACAAGAAAATATCAAATATTTCAGAAAAATATAAAAATTGTAGAAAATGGAAAGAAGCAACAGATTGAAGGGGTTTCTCCCTCTCAAATATGGCATTTATAGGTATGTCATGCAACTGCTTCAGTTGGTGTTGCAATTTCTAGGGGCTAGGCTAAAATCAAATTACAATGGAATAAACTTTTGGCTATGTTGGAGTTTAGGCCTGCTCAATTGTAGACCTTACATGGAAAATACAAAACCACATGTGGAAAATACGAAGTCTTAGTTCAAATCTTACTTTTTTCCCCAACAAGCATTCAAACACACAAATCAATTCCTCTAGGATGAGATGGAAAGTATGGAGAGACTAAAATAGGATAGAGAAGTACTAGAATCCTATGGTTGCAATTTAAAGTTGGGAGGGTAAAAAAACTATGAAAACAGGGTTTTAGAAGCAAAATTTAAAGTTGGTTGCAATTTCTGTCCAAAATTTTTCCAGCCTAAAAGGGGTTTTCCCTCTAACCTCCAAATCTGTACTTAGGGTGATAGGCCAGTGATCGGAAGTACAACGGGAGTGGATCTCCTGAAAGGTCAGGGGGTATTGGGCTTCCCAATCTGAAGTAATTAAAAATTTGTCAAGCCTACAACTTAACGCATTCTCCTGAACGTTCGACCAGGTAAAATTACCATTCCTTAGGGGGAGGTCGTGTAGCCTGCATCTGGAAATGAAGTTGGAGAACTCCCTCATACTTCTATTTACCCTCTTCCCATTGGAGTGCTCCTGACTGAATCTCATGACATTGAAGTCTCCTCCCACGCACTAGGGAAACTCATCATGTTCATTTAAGGAATCCAGCTCTTCCCAAAATCTACTCCTAATTGATGGAGCATTAGGTCGATAAAAATTAAATGCAAGAAACAAGATATGTCAGACAGAGATGGTTTGAATGAGATTATTGAACTTCTTTACTAATGCACGATTAACTACAAAAGAAATGAGAAAGAAAGAAAGCTAATTTAACTAAGATTAATGTAAATGCTTGAGATGTTAAGGTGAATACCATGGGCCTCATCAATAGTCTTTAGAAAGGAGAAATGGTGGGATTAGGTACATCTCAAAGTGGGTCCTACTTGTAGTATGTAAGACTAAAAAACATGCAACGCATCTAAACTTTTTCATGGATGATGGAGTTAAACACTTTCCTAGCTAGCAGCCGATAATGGCATGTGAACATGATGATTCTAATGTACGAAAAGATAACTAAGGGAAGAAGAAATTAATGATGAGTAAAAGAAAAGAAAGGAAATATCTAAAAGGGATGGTAGAATCCATCATATGGACGCCAAAACAGTTGCGGAATGGGTGGGCGAATTTCAAAAATTTTCTACCTACCTTTTAACTGGGAATCACATTCTCTAATTTTAGAATCAAGATTCAAGGATCCTACTTGAACCAGAACCGAACCAGATCTGAACCAAAAGTGAAGGGAGTAATTATACCTGACCTAGAGAAACAATATCTCCCAAAGTTGGTGTTCATGCCCAAAGAAGGAACCAACATCTGCTCCTGCTAAAGATGACACAGCAACTGTGGAATAGAACCAGCAGGGTACATCCTACACACTGAATCCTTCACAAGAATCCTTTGGATGACAATGAGCACCAAACCGAATCAGTCTTTCAAGAAAGACTGATATCAAGAACTTTTCTTGATCTTTCTCTGACAGAGAAAACGAGCTGTGACATATGGTGGCGGCTACAACAAGAGGAGACTGGAGAAGAAGGTGGCGAACTGCTTTTCTTCTCTAGGGTTTTTGAGATCCTATCTCACAAAACTGCAAGGTGTGTTCTTCTTTTCTTAGAGTTCAAATTCTTGTTATTCGAATAGGGTTTCCTCCAATTGCTTAATGATTAAGAAAAGATTTCCTGATCATATCAGGAGTTGCCCTTATCCAAATCTGTATTTGGATTATGACTCTTCTTAATCCTATCTGCAGATTAGATAAGCTTTTGGGCTCATCCTAATCTCAGATCTGCCCCTTAATAATGACTGATCATATCAGCCCAGTTCAAAATGGGCTTTAGGCCCAATAAGGTTATGTGCTCAATAGTCTTCCAAACTGCTGCCCAGTTGGCTTCTTTGTATGGCGTGGGACCCAAGCATTGATTTACACACCAGCCTCATGGGTTCGGCCCAGCCTCTGTTACAAGGCCAGCCAAATTAACTGGTGAGCCCAGTGAACCCCTTGAGCCCATCATATGGACCCTATGGCCCTAACACTTATACTAAGTGATCCCTAGGCCAAGCCATTTTATAAAAACCCAAGGACTGTGAGCAGGTGCAAGATTAGCCCATCAGGTATCAGCCCAAATGGCCTTACACTTAACCTCTCATCCCATAATGATAAAGCACTGCCCGACAAGAGAAGACCTCTCCCTTGGTTGCAAGGAATAATGCTACACTATCTACTCACATGGATCCCAGGAATTAAAACCATTTGCAAACATTTTGAAACTATACTTAAATATATATCATATATATAAATTTTGCAAAACAAAATTCCAACAATTGAAATCAACTACCGGAAGTTTGGTTTCCATTAGAGAGAGTGCATCCCCGATCATTACCTTTGTCCGACAAAGGGGCTGATCCCGTCACTATGATCACCCACTCAGATGAATTCTCAGACCATCCCAACATACCCAGGTTTTGACCCCTCTTAGGATCTCACTGATTGGCATATCAAAGACAACCCAATCCGACACCTAGTGCAGTACCATAATCGGGTCTAGGGGTCAGGTGTAACTTTCTAGTTTTGCCCATTAATCTCCAAGGTCCAAGGCAGTACTGGAAATCTGGTCCAGTTCAAGGGTTCAAGTAATCCTACACTACGTGTACCTTGGGTCTCACCCTGGCGGCTGAGACAAGCCACCCCAACAGTTGGCAGCACACCAGTGTCAGCCTAGGTAGGATAAATCTCCCTAGACTTATCCAACGGCTGTGAACATTTAAAACCCACACAAGCCTCATTAAGTGTCCAGTTTTAAGGTCTTACACAGAAGTATACCACACAACATGAATCAAACATGTACTTCATTTATTTACATTAAATATCAAAAGTACATCAAAACTAATTGAAGCTAAGGTCATACAAAAATTGTCCAACAATATCGAGTGACTATATAACTGAATGAAACCTCTTCAAGACATAAAGAGAAAAAGAATGAAAGAAATCGTAATTGTCGATGATGCACATTCAATAAGAAACCAAGAGACTACTAATTACTAGCTAGTTGGCAAATCCTAATTTACTACCAAAAAAATAGATTTGAAATTATCTATTGTCAGCACCCAATTTTTGCTCGGTCCCTTCACCCTACCTTTTTGTACCCTCCTCTTAGACCCCAAAAATTCAGAAAAACAACTTGATTAACTTAAGACTTTCCAAAACCCTAAAATTCCCTCATTTGACACAATCCATGGGACAAATAAGAATCTTTAGATCAACATCAACATTTGATTAGACATCATTCCTAGACTTAGAAAATTATAACCTAGTTTAGTCAATTTTCATGACTAAACTCCAAAGGGCTACTGTTCATCATGCCAACTTCCTTTCTAACAGCTTCGATCTATGTGATATTCTTATTTTAACTCCTCCTAAATCAAATCCAACATATTCATCACCTCAAGATCAATAGGAAACAATAAACTAGCAAATCCCAACACAAAAATATGACAACCAACCGTAAAAGCATCAAGATCCCATTCTGATGACCCTGATTGATTACCAAGATTGACCACATTTTTCTCAAATCAGAACCATCCACTTGACTCCTCACCCTAATCCATTCCTACCTACCAAATTGTAGCTCAAAATTCCCCTATTTGACCCCTTTCATCAAGCCTAGATCCTATTTCAACAAATATCCTTAATTAGAGCTTACCATCCGTCATCCCAACTTCATGACCAATCAGACCTTACCATTGTATTTGGAAACCTAGAAAACCTCAAATCTCCTTAATCTGATTCATTCTTGACCCATTAGAACACTTGGACCAATGAAATATAACCTAATAGACCCAAAAAAGCCTAAAAACCCTAAGATATCCCTACTCAAAACCAAGAAAAGACAAAATAATGTTTTAAAATTCATCAAATTTACATTTTCTGCCATCAACAACCTCAATTAAGGGTGTCAATGGACCGGTTTTGGATTGGACCCCATCCAATCCAAAATCAATTTAGACAGATTGGATGGACCAACAAGACATATTGGATTAAACCAATCCGGTCCAAAATATTTATTAGATTGGATTGGATTAAGCCAGTATCTGGCCCATGGATATAGGATAAGAATATCTGTCAATGGACCAGGTTTAGGTTGAAACCAATCTAAATCAAAATGAATTTGAATAGATTGGACAATCCAAACAATGAATTGGACCGGTCCAAATTAGTCCAAAGCATTCATTAGATTGGATTGGACCTAGTCCATTTATAATGGATTCACAATGGACTAGATCAGATTGGACCATATCCAATCCAATTGACACCCCTAGCCTCAATTACGATACTGCCATGACAGGCATGCCCCAAGCTCCCATTGGATGCACAAAACCCGTGAAAACCACCCCTAAATCGAAGAAAGTATTTCACCAAATAGGAAAGCCTGATTGGGCATTTGTTTCTTTGATTAATCTTTGCCTATTTGTGTGAAAAATCGTTGTTGAGTCTCAGGCACTATAGTTGGACAAGTTTTAGACCCTTTCTCCTCCTTTTTTCTCTCTAAATAGAGGCCTAACTTAAGCTTGAGGGGGGGGGGGGGCAGTTTTTCCAACTTTAGTAATACACCCATTTTACTTGAAATCTCAAAATCCTTGAAGCCAAGCTTAAGCTTGAAATTTGTTTCCCCTCTTTTTCAGACATAACACTAGAAATGCTCAGCCCAACCCTATAATTTGCTCAAGCTTTGTTTGAAGTCTTTCTAGTTGTTGGAAAGTTTGTTTCAAGGTCACACATGAGAGGTAAATTTCTCATTCCACTATCTCTTTGCTTTTAGTTTAGTTTCGAATTGCTTAAAGTCCTAAAACCATGAGAAATTTGCATTCTCAACTTCCTCTTAATTGAGAAAAAGAGGTAGAGAGGCGAGGGTCTTAAGGAAACCAGTACCTAAGATCCGATAACATTACCTCAAATCAATTTTGGGCGAATTTGGGAATGTTTTCACTAGATTTTAGGAGCTTTGAGCAATCCTATTAATTCACGTTTCACTAGAATTTGAGCCTAAACAACACCCATATTGGGTTGATAAAGCAACTTGGAGAAAGGGGTGCCTAATACCTTCCCTCTTCCAATCGTTGGGACCCAAATTTTGGGCAAATTTGGGAATGTTTTTGATGAGAGTAGAATTTATCATATTTTTAGCCCAATTTATTCTGTTTTTTATACTAAATTAGCATCTAATTGGACTCATATCTCTTGTATTTTGGTCCAGGGTATGAAAGAAGGCATCAAGAGCAAAGAAAGACAAATCGGATGATTTTTCACAGTTTCGACATCGTTCAGTGATCTGGGCCTAACTCGCGTCTCCGAACTCCGAATGGGCTGATTCAAGATCCACTGGAAAGATAAGAGAAAAAAAAAAACAACTTTTATGTTTTGGACTTTCGCAGATTCAGCCTGCATCAAAGTCAATTCCGGGCCCGAAGTCGCGGCAAATTCACAGGAAGGCCCAATCCGCAACTGAAGCCCAACTCGCAGAAAAGCCTGGCTGAAGACCAATTCGCAGAGGAGGTCTATTACGAATCCAAGAACAAGAAAATAAGAAGAATCCTTCTAGATTTAAATTCATGATGTAATCTTAGAGTGATAAAAGGATTGAGTTCAAGAGATAAAGAGATAGGATTAGAATTAGGACAGGACTTTCTATTTCTTGTAAACATCAACTTCAAGAGAAAGTAGGAGACCACCCCCTCCCCTTTAATTTATATAAAGGAGGGGGCGGACCAGCTTTAGGTATCACTTGATCACTTGATCACTTGATCACTGAATTATTTAATCATTCAACTTCTGATCTGAATCAAGAAGCAATGAGCAATCAGTTAAGAAGGGTTCAAGAAAGGTTCAAGAATCCAAGAAACTTCAAGAAGAGGAGATCTCAGCACCATGGGCGAATTCAAGAGTTTTTTCTTCCCCTTTGTTTGTTTTAATTCTTCCATCATGAACTAATTTGTTTCTTGCTAGGGCTATGGAAAGCCTAACCATGTTAATGAATATATTTTTATCTTCTTGATTTATCCAAGATTGTGATTTCCATATAATCTATGAATTATTGTGCTTAATGCAATTAAGAGCTTGGCCACCTCTTAATTGATTTGGGTTATGTGAATGAATTGAGAGAGGAATTCACATAATTGATAGAATAATTCATACTGTGAATTGAATGGTATATAGAGATATATATACATGATTCATTTGAATTTAATGGTTTTCTTGGACTTAATGTACTTCCATCTTGAGAGCTCTACTCGAGAGATCGAAGGGTTACTTGATGGGCGTAGGTTTAGTATATCTCGAGAGAGAATATTAAATAAATTTGTGAAAATCTTAACTTATGGGAATGACAATTAGTCTTGGATAATTGGACCCATCAATATTCATTGCATTGGTTAGGTGGACCAAAAGTCCTAGCGATTCCATCATTTGCATATTCGATTAGTGATCACCCTTGTTTTTATTTTCTTTTTTCTATTTTCAGTAGTTCTTGTTTCCTTAAATCTAAATTTCGACTGTCCAAATAATTAGGGAAGACTATGATTCTAATACTTATTTTGTTAAATCCCCGTGGGAACGATATTATTATACTACTTGATAACTAGTACACTTGCTAGGGTTATATATTTATAGCTATCATGTTTTTGGCGCCGTTGACAGGAATTTAATCCTAAAATAATATTAGAATTTGTTAACCTTAATTAATTTGGACTTTTTTCTGTTATTATTTTTATTATTATTCTATTTTCCTATTTCTTTTTATTTCTGTTATTAATTTTATTTGTTTGTTCGAATTCTTGTTAGTTCAGAATTACTAGTGCATGACACGCACTAGACAGGAAGGATTGGCAGAATTCGATCCTGAGATTGAAAGGACCCTTCGTTTGTTGCAAAGGGCCAACAAAGGAAAAGCAAGAGAAGAGGTTGTTATTTGCGAACCAGCCATAGAGATAGAAGTAGAGATGGCAGAAGGAAATCGCACCCTCTTGGATTATGCTTGTCCAAACATTGGTGGGGTGACATCCAGCATTTGCAAGCCTACCATCCATGCCAATAATTTTGAAATAAAGCCTGCAATAATTCAAATGATCCAAACTAGTATTCAGTTTAGTGGGTTACCAAGTGATGACCCTAATGCACATATCGTTAACTTCCTTGAAATATGTGATACATTTAAACACAATGGAGTTAGTGATGATAAAATTAGGTTAAGATTATTTCCTTTTTCATTGCATGATAGAGCTAAAGATTGGCTTAACTCACTCCCTGCAGGAAGCATCACCATTTGGAATGATTTAACCCAGAAATTTTTGGCTAAATATTTCCCACCCTCCAAAACAGCAAAATTAATTAATGATATTACAACTTTTGCTCAATTTGAGAGGGAGTCCTTGTATGAAGCATGGGAACGATTCAAGGAAATGCTTAGGAAGTGTCCTCACCATGGGATACCAACTTGGCGACAGATTCAAACTTTTTACAATGGTATTAACCCCTCTAATCGATCTATTATTGATGCAGCCGTAGGTGGTACGATCATGAGGAAAACACCGGAGGAAGCTTATGACCTAATAGAAGAGATGGTGTCAAACAGCTACCAATGGAGCAATGATCAAACCAATCAGAGGGGAGTACACCATTTCGATTCCCTTGTAGCCATATCTACGCAACTTGCTAGTCTGAATAAGAAGTTTGATGCTTTTAATATTGCAACCATTAATACACCATCTAGCATCTCATGTGATTTATGTGGTCAAATAGGACATACTAATTCTGATTGTCAATTAAATAGTCCTTTTATTTCCCATGAGAATGCTAATTTTATCTCTCATGCTGGCAGGTCAAACTTCAACCCATACTCCAATACATACAACCCAGGGTGAAGGAGTCATCCCAACTTCTCTTGGAGCAACAATCATCAAAAGGCACCCATGGGATTCCAACCACAACCGCCCCCACAAGAGAAAAAGAGCAATCTGGAGGAGATGATTTCTAAGTTCATCAACACTGCTGAAGCAAAATTCCAAAGCCATGAAACAGCAATTAAGAACTTAGAAGCTCAAATGGGGCAGGTTGTAAGCATGTTATTAGAAAGGAAAGAGGGAAGACTACCCAGCAACACAAAAAGGAACCCCAGAGAGCAAGTAAACGCCATAACTTTAAGAAGTGGGAAAAAAGTTGGCGAAATTCAAAGAAACGACAAGGAAGCTGAAGTGGCCGATCTACAAAAGGAGAATGAGGGAAGTACCCCTAAACTGAATTTACATGAAATTAAACTTCCTATTCCCTACCTAAGAAGAGTCTTGAAGGCTAAATTAGATAAGCAATTTGAAAAATTTTTAGAAGTTTTCAAAAAGATTCATATTAACCTTCCTCTTCTTGATGTTTTGTCATAGATGCCGAAGTATGCCAAATTCTTGAAAGAGGTAATGTCCAACAAAAGAAAGTGAGAGGATGGTGAGATGGTAAAACTAAACGAAGAATGTTCAACAATTCTTCAAAAGAAATTGCCCCCAAAGCTTAAGGATCCAAGGAGTTTTTCTATACCTTGCACCATAGGGAATACTGAATTTGAAAAAGCTTTATGTGATTTAGGTGCTAGTATAAATTTAATACCTTATTATATTTTTGAAAAACTTGGATTGCATGAACTAACATCTACAACTATTATCCTGCAATTAGCTGATAGAAGCATTAAATATCCTAGGGGAATAGTAGAATATGTTTTGGTCAAAGTGGGCAATTTTATTATTCCTGCTGATTTCGTTGTGTTGGATATGGAGGAAGATAGGACAATGCCGTTGATTCTAGGGAGACCTTTTCTTGCTACTGGTGATGCTTTAATTGATGTGCGAAAAGGTCTACTTACCCTTAGAATCAATGGTGAAGAAGTGGTGTTCAATGTATTTAAAACCATGGAACATCCCAACACAATTGAACATGAAATTTATGCAATCGATAGCATTGATGTTGGTGTAGCCGAAGTAGACACATCTAAATCAGAAGACACGCTAAAAGTTGCACTTAACAATAGTCCTAATCAATTGCAAAAAGTAGATCAGAAGTTTGTACTGAAATCAGAATTGCGAAATTTGACTTCTGAGCCAGATTCTTTTGAAATTACAATTCATAATGCATCTTTACATCCATCTCACACAAAACCCCTCCCATCTATTGTGCAGGTCCCTATTCCAGGTTTAAACCCACCTATGAAGGATGAAAGGGGGAAACATCAGAAGTTAAAAACCAAGTGGGGTGGACCCTTTAAAGGGGCTAAAGTATTCCCTCATGGAGCGATTGAAATACATAATGATGATGAGAGTACATTCAAGGTAAATGGATAGCGGTGGAAACATTTCATCGAAGGAGAACAACCCATCCACCATGGGTCCATTCTCTCCTTAAAACTGCCATGAAGGAAAGGTGAAAGTCAAGCTCATGACTTAAAGCAAGCGCTTGTGGGAGGCAACCCATTAAGTTTCTTTGTTTGATTCAGTTTTATTTCTTATGAGTATGTTTTTCTCTTTTTTGTATCTCACATCTGCAAGATCTCAACGAGACATTCAGGGAAGTCCTCTTCAATCTCTCTCTCTTTTTGTATTATGCATATTGCATACATTGAGGACAATGTATATCTTAAGTGTGGGGGAGGAGTAAGGGGTTGATAAAATTTTCGAACTCTAGCATGCTTTGATCATCATTTTTTACCTTTCCTTTTGAAATTTCTGCTCCTTAGAGACTTGTTTTTGAATGATTGCAAACCACCTTGAAACATGTGCTTAGGTAGGATAGACAAGAAAGGATGCAGGCAAATCTAGCTGAAATTTCTAACTAGGTAAGGCATCTCAGTAGTTTGAATGATCAACGGGCAAAATGCAATACAGAGTTGACCCTTGTGAGCATTTGGTTTCTAACGGACAAACAGGGTTTGATTATTCTAGAACTTGTTTTGTTAGGCATGTTGAGACCACGATAATGAGTTCATGTATTGGAATGTGTTATCCAAAAAAAAAATTTGAAAAAAAAAAACTCGTGTGAGATGGAGCATAAAATGCACTCACACCGAGAGAAAAAAGAGCTAGTGTGAGATGGAGCATAAAATGCACTCACACTAAAAGAATAAAAGGGTGAGATAGAGCATAAAATGCACTCATCCCTAGATCCCAAACCCTAATTCACCTTTTGATGCATTGCACTCATGATAAGTGGTGGAGATATGATACATGAGCAAGCTTATGGTAATAACATTCGTTGTTTCGTTCTGAAGAATCATGGGAGGGTATTTTTTGAATCTTGCCACATGTGATTATGAAAACAAAGAGGGCTTACTCTAGCCCTAAATTATTAATGCAAAGAGATGCCTGCTTCCCTTGATTGTCGATCTCACTTGGGGACATGAGGATTGGCGATTTAAGATTATTCTTGGACAAGTTAAAAAGGAAAAGAAGTGAACGAAGGGAAGAAGCATGGATACTGATCAAGGCCTACGAGAGGACAAATACCCTGTTGAGAGAAATCCAAAACAAATCTTTTAGTTAGTCTGCTATTGTTTTAATTTTGTTTTGAGTTTTGTCTTGCCCGAGGACGGGCAAGAGTTTAAGTGTGGGGGATTTGATGAGAGTAGAATTTATCATATTTTTATCCTCAATTATTCTATCTTTTATAATAAATTAGCATCTAATTGGACTCATATCTCTTGTATTTTGGTCCAGGGTATGAAAGAAGGCATCAAGAGCAAAGAAAGACAAATCGGATGATTTTTCACAGTTTCGACATCGTTCAGTGATCTGGACCTAACTCACGTCTCCGAACTCCGAATGGGCTGATTCAAGATCCACTGGAAAGATAAGAGAAAAAAAAAACAACTTTCATGTTTTGGACTTTCGCAGATTCGGCCTGCATCGAAGTCAATTCCGGGCCCAAAGTCGCGGCAAATTCATAGGAAGGCCCAATCCGCAACTGAAGCCCAACTCGCAGAAAAGCCTGACTGAAGCCCAATTCACAGATGAGGTCTATTACGAATCCAAGAACAAGAAAATAAGAAGAATCCTTCTAGATTTAAATTCATGATGTAATCTTAGAGTGATAAAAGGATTGAGTTCAAGAGATAAAGAAATAGGATTAGAATTAGGATAAGACTTTCTATTTCTTGTAAACATCAACTTCAAGAGAAAGTAGGAGACCACCCCCTCCCCTTTAATCTATATAAATGAGGGGGCAGACCAGCTTTAGGTATCACTTGATCACTTGATCACTGAATTATTCAATCATTCAACTTCTGATCTGAATCAAGAAGCAAAGAGCAATCAGTTAAGAAGGGTTCAAGAAAGGTTCAAGAATCCAAGAAACTTCAAGAAGAGGAGATCTCAGCACCATGGGCGAATTCAAGAGTTTTTTCTTCCCCTTTGTTTGTTTTAATTCTTCTATCATGAACTGATTTGTTTCTTGCTAGGGCTATGGAAAGCCTAACCATGTTAATGAATATATTTTTATCTTCTTGATTTATCCAAGATTGTGATTTCCATATAGTCTATGAATTATTGTGCTTAATGCAATTAAGAGCTTGGCCACCTCTTAATTGATTTGGGTTATGTGAATGAATTGAGAGAGGAATTCACATAATTGATAGAATAATTCATAGTGTGAATTGAATGGTATATAGAGATATATATACATGATTCATCTGAATTTAATGATTTTCTTGGATTTAATGCACTTCCATCTTGAGAGCTCTACTCGAGAGATCGAAGGGTTACCTGATGGGCGTAGGTTTAGTATATCTCGAGAGAGAATATTAAATAAATTTGTGAAAATCTTAACTTATGGGAATAACAATTAGTCTTGGATAATTGGACCCATCAATATTCATTGCATTGGTTAGGTGGACCAAAAGTCCTAGCGATTCCATCATTTGCATATTCGATTGGTGATCACCCTTGTTTTTATTTTCTTTTTTCTATTTTTCAGTAGTTCTTGTTTCCTTAAATCTAAATTTTGACTATCCAAATAATTAGGGAAGACTGTGATTCTAATACTTATTTTGTTAAATCCCCATGGGAACGATATTATTATACTATTCGATAACTAGTACACTTGCTAGGGTTATATATTTATAGCTATCAGTTTTCACCAGATTTTAGGAGCTTTGAGCAATCCTATTAATTCATGTTTCGCTAGAATTTGAGACTGAACAACACCCATATTGGGTTGATACCTTCCCTCTCAGTTGTGTGCCTTTTCCATGGAGAACGGAGTCACTATCAAAGACTTAAATCAAATTTTCCAATTTTAAAAATGAGGGCCCATTTCCTTCAAAAAATGGGTGGAAACTCCATTTTTTGAGCCAACCATGAGCTTACCGGAGCTCTCATCTATAATCGATAAGGATCACTAGATAAGAAGTGTCGTAAACTTACTTCACAAAACACTATAAAATGCTAACCTCACTTATTCTTGCATCTATTTAACATTTACGACAGTGATGAGATAGCTTAGAAAATTAATTAAATGGATTCAATTGAAAAAACTTACCTAGGATATGGTCTTTGGAAAAAAAGGTGAGAGAAGAAAATACAGTTACATTCTGTGACATTGGATTCCTCAATTGATCGATCACTGGGTTTTGGCTATGATTGTTGCATCGATTGCACATTCGTTGGCATGCTTGACTTCTTCCAATGCCTTCCCCAACTATATGAAGGATCCTAGGTATTTGGAGGAGGCTATATATGTTGATCATATATATGATCCAAAGAGTGAGTGAACATTGCTACCTAGACACTAGCTTCTTACTTTTATACAACAACAAATAAACTTCAAGCAAGATTTAACCTCAATTGACTCTAGGATCAATTATAGGAAAGAAGTGGAGGACTTGCATCGACTTCCACAACTAATGGGGTCATCATCATTATAATCATCCAAGACTTATCCCAAATATCTGGGGTTGGCTAGACGAATCTTTTTTTTTTCTCTAGTTTGTTCTGTTTATAACCATATACATTATTAAATTATTAGTTCTTAAATCATTTCTTACAACTACCCATGTCCTCTTTGGTCTATCCCAAGCTTTCTATCTTTCCACTTGTAACAGATCATTTCTTCTAACTGGAGATGTTGTAGGTCTTTTATGCACATGAGCAGACCATCTTAACCTACTCTCTCATTTGAATATTCATGCCTGAAGTGAGACTACCCCAAAGTACATGCTACTTATTTGCAATTTACCACCCTAAACAAAAATGAGTATGATAAATAGGAAGTATCTTCTTTAATGAAGTGAAATGTAAAGTTAAAACCAATAAAAAATGAACCATTTTCCTATCTATGTGGCAATATAGCAGTTCAACCATTAGGCTGAAATTGGTATGTCATAGTTAAAAAATTCAAAATAACAAAAAAAGGAGATGAAAAATACAAACAAATATATATTACAACTTTCAGATCATTTCTAATACTATATATTAATTTTATTAAACAAAAATAAGTGTGATAAATAAGAATTATTTTTATTAATGATGTAAATTAAGTGTAAATTTTAAAACTGAATGAAAAAAAATCATTTGCATCTATAGATGGTAGGTCAATAGTCTAATTTTTTGGTCAAATGAGTTAATCAATGATGTCAAATGAGTCTAATATTTTGGATACATCTTTAATATTACATATTCAACATATTGAACAAAAATAAATGTGAAAAATAAGATTTATTTCTACTAAAGCAAAACAGTTTTTACCCATCAAGGTGTTGCATTAACAGTTTAATGCCCAAGTCAAATGGATCAATCCATGAGGTGATAATTAAATAATAAAAATACATAAAATTTTAGAAACATAGAAACTTATAAAATAATCTGGTAAATCTCTAATATTACATATTCAAGATACTGAAAAGTATTTTATAAGTAATAATTACTTTTATTAGTGATAGGAATAAAATAAAAATTAGGGAAAAGAAGTAATAATGTCTAACTTGGGACTCAACTAAGTGGACTAAATAATTTAATGCATGGTTCAATTATCTAGATCACAATGTTATTAACCAAGTCAATGTTTCTATAGTAGCCATGTAGTTCGGTAGTGGATGGACCAAAAATCTTAGTTAGGTGGCGGATTGACTAATTTAACCATGATTCGATCTTCGGACAAAATACACATGTTCTAAAAATCGATTCAAATTGCATTTCTAGACTAACCAAACAACTCAGCTTAATATTGATATAAATTATATATAAAATTATAACTCATCTTATAAAATTTGTATAAAGTTGAACAAGTTTTAATGGATAGAGAGATATAGTGAGAGAATCAATATTCAGTTTCCTTTTAGAGATGGGATTTCTTTTTGTTACAATCTGTTTAATTGAGATTTTGTAAATGAACAAGTGTCCTAACTTGAATGGAAGGACACCTAAGGGGTATATAAGTCGAGGAGAGACGATCCCGTTATTCATATGTTTCTAAGAAAGAATTCTAATAATGGCTTTTTATTAGATGATATCATTCTCACCCTTACCCTCCACATCCCTACAATCTCCCCCATTTATTGCTTATTTTTCTCTCCTCTATTTAATTGTTGTTTTTTAATTATAAAAAGGGTAAATTCCTAAAATCTCCCATGAAGTTCCTGATTGTTGCTGAAACCTCCACTGAAGTTTGGTAATTGCAATCATCTCCCCTAAAGTTTCAATATGGTTGCAAGTAGACCCACTTTGTTAGAATCTTCAAAAAAACGGCATGAAAATGTCCAAAATACTCATGTAGTTAATTTTGACCAAAATTTTTATTTTTCAATTTTCTCTTCATATGAATCACTACCCCAAACCCTTCCAATCTCTTTTTGAAAATTGATTTAATTTCAAAATTTTCCCTTCATATCAATCGCTCAAATGTAAAATTACAACTTTAAATTCTTTTTTTTTTTCTGTTTCTTTATAAATTTTGTTTTTCTGTAGAAACCAACCTTACTAGTAATTCCATGGGTATTTTGGACATTTTTGCTTCAGGGGAGCTTTTAGCAATTTATCCTAAAAAATATTCATTAGAATTTTTGTCAATCAAGCTCTAATGGTTGTCTACGTCTCCTCTCCATGAACCTGCCAAAATTCCTAATTTATTTCTCTTAAACTCTCATTTTCCCACTCTTATTTTCTCTCCTCCTTTTATACTTTAACTTTTCAAAATTACTTAATAAATGTATTTATTAATTCCTAAAACCCCTCCTCATTCCTAAAATATTGCTAATAGCTAAGTTTTTTTTTGTTAGACTCTTAACTAATCTCTACTTCCTTCTAATTAGCACACATTATATATGGTTGACCACTTTTTGCCTTCAGGTCATGGGTCACTGGTTCAACCATCTAGGTCAAATGGGTTAGACCATTCTGTGTGTGCAAATACATATTTTATTAATAAATAGTATATAATTATGTTTTACATAAAATATATGTATTATTTTATATTTAATTTATGTTCTAATTATGTTTTTAATTTGGGTAAATTACACCAACCCCCTATACTATGGGGTCAGTGACAAAGACCCCCTTGCACTTTTCTTTTTACAACAAAGGCCCACCTGAACTTTGGCCATTCGACAAAGACCCCCCTCCATTAGTGTTCTGTCAGTTAACTTTCGAAAAAAGATCCTAATTTTATTGTTTAAAGTTTTCTAAATGCCGAAACTACTCTTTCTAATTTATTTTAGCTTTTTCTCCTTTACTGTTATTATCTTCATCCCATTTACTTTGCTCAAACTACCCTCTTCTCTCTCTTTGGTCTAAACTCTAGAGTACAGAGAAAGAAAATGAAGAATTCTAACAGAGAGCTTCTGAATGGGGGGCCCTCTGATCGTTGTGATGGAAAAGTTGAAGAACAACAAGCAGAAGCTCTTTTACACCTCGATAGTACGACCTATGAACTTGGAAATCTAGGCAATACGATCACACCCACAGAAACCTTTATCCCCTAAATATCACAAGAACTTGTGTCTGTGGTGAATGGATCATTACGATTAAATTTACTTTTGAGCAAGTTAGGTTTTAAGAGAGAATGGCAAAAAAAAGAAAATTTAAATTAATGGGGTATTTTGGTAATTTAATGCCTTCCGTTACTTGATTTAATAGTTGAGGGTGGAGGGGGGAGGGGGGGCATTTGTCGCAAAGTAAAAGTTCAAGGGGGCCTTTGTCGCAAAAAAACGTGTAGGGGGTCTTTGTCACTAACCCCGTACAATAGGGTGGTCCATGTAATTTACACTTTTAAATTTTTTTATTTGTAAAAAACATTAATAATTTCATTTCAAGGCCAAAAAGGGTTTTTTTTCCATGAAAATAGCGAGGCAAAGAACCTATAGCACCTTCGAATGCATAGATCTTGTTAGGTTACCCAAAATAAAAAATAAGAAAATATCACCTCAATTGGACATTGCAGTCCAAAGTTATGGCCTCCAAAAGTTTGCACATACATTAAATGTGCAACCATAACCTAGTGATCGAGTCAAATGGGTCAACGGTTGAATCATTTGGGTCGAACGGTTTTTGACCGGAGGGTAGGTTTCAATAGAACCAAACACGGAATCAAGGTCAGGTGATGGTTTGAACGGTTCAATTGGTTGACTTGTTGGAAAGTTGTTGAACCGAAGTTGGCCAACTTGGGTCAAGTTGGGTTTGTTTAGTCAATTCATCAATTTGGTGAACAAACATAGCTGAAATTAATTATTGTTATTTCATTGCAAAAAATTATTATACATAATATATAAAATATAAATAATTATTAATTATTTAAAATTTTGAAGTATAAAACAATTGTCTACTCTTATGCCTTTTTATTATTTAGCTTTTGCTTAAGAAAATCCATGCATCCCACAGGTCCTGCTAGTAAAAAATAAATGTATTCCAATTTACAAAAAATATTAATTTTCATAATTGAAAACAAAACATACAACAGTGTGATTTCAAAAATGATAATTTAAAATTATCGTAGTTTTAAAAAGTTAATTATTATGTATTTAGAAAATACTGATAAATTTTTATTGAAAAATAAACTATGAATTATTAAATTTTCATAAAATTATTGTAATAATTATTGAAAATATAAGATAATTTATTTCATTTTCAAAAAATTATTGATAAATTATTACATTTTTATAAAATTATTAATAAATTTATATTGAAAAATAAAAGATAAATTATTGTAATAGGAAAAATAAATATTGAAAACTAATAAATTACAGAAATTTATTTGTTACATTTTTTAGAAAATTTGGATTAATATATATCAAAGAATAAAATAAATATAATTATTTTTCGGTTATTTATTATTATTTTTTATTGTAAAATTATTGAAATTTATTCAAACCATTATAGTCAATAAAAGATAAATTATTTCATTTTCAGAAAATTATTGATAGATAAATATTTATTCAAAAAAGTACAAATAATTTTTATTCGGAAATTAAATATAAAATTACTGTAATTTGAAAACTAATTATAGAAAATCATTGATTAATTTATAATAGAAAATAAAAGATAATTAATTTTGATTGGAAAATAAAAGTAAACTATTCAGTACATATTTAGAACATTAGTGAATAGCTTATTTTGGAAAATAAAAAGTAATTAATTTCTTGATTATTGTTTATTGAAAAGTAAAGGATAAATTTTTGAATTTTTAGAAATTGATTGAAACTTATTAAATTTTTAGAATTTAATTAAATAATTTATAATATAAATAACATTTTGGAAAGTAAATGAGTAAGTTAGGAAAATAATTTTTCAAAATTATTATATTTTCATAAAATTATTTATTACTTATTCTGGATATTATTGATTAAGTTATACTGGAAATTAAAAGATAAATAAGTTATTGAATAATTTTTATTGGAAATAAAACATAAATTATTAAAATTTTCCGAAAATTAACAACTTTATATTGAAAATAACATTCATGAAAATAAAGAGTGTAATTTAGGATACTAATAAATGAAGGTTATTACTTTTCTAGAAAATTAGGTAAAATATTTAGAAAATGTTTGATTAATTTATATTAGAAAGTAAAAGTTCATTAAATTTTTTATCAATTTATTTATTGATTTCTATTGGGAAATAAAATCTAATTCATTACATTTTCATAAAATTATTGATTAATTTAAATTGCAATATAAAATATAATTAATTTGTTAATTAATTTTTATTAGAAAATAAATTATAAATTTTTTATTACCCCCTCTCTACTAAAAATTATTTATTTAAATTTACCATGTCAGTAACGCTTAAAATATCCTTTGATCATTTTTATTCTTAATTACCCTCATTTTCTTGAACTTTTGCTTTTATTTCATTCATATGATTTTTGAAAACAACCAATAGATAAAAAAAGAGAGATTTTCTTTTCTAATGTCTAGCCAAGTGGCACCACTATCCCCCACTTTCTCCTAAATTATATTTAATTCCTATTCTTCTTCTAAATTATCTCTAATTTAGTAGACTTTTTTTTTTAATTTGTCTCTAATTCCAATTTATCCACTCCCCCCACGTTTCACCTAGATCTCCTAAATTATTGAAATAATAAAACAAAATTAAGTAATAATTTTAACATATTTATTAAAACACAAAAAAGTAATTATGATATATTTACTAATATTCATATTATTAATAATGTAATGCTTTTATAATAATGAAATTAAGCACTAAAAATAAAAATTATAATTTTATGGATAATTCACTTTAAATACTGTCAAAATATTAAAAAACTAAAAATAACAAAATATTAAAAATAGCTAAATAATTAAATAACAAATATTTAATATTACATGACAACTTTAAAATAAATAAAATTTAGATAAAAGTTTTTACATATTATTTAATTATTTAACTCACGAAATATTTAACATAACTAAATCTTAAATATTTCAAATAACAACATTATGTAATAAATTTAAAAAATATTAAAAAGTTTAGAAATAATTTTAATAGATTTCATAATATTTGAAGTAATATTTGTTTTGCATTTTACGAAATTAATAACGAAATTATGTATTAATAGTATATATTATAATTTTACAAATTATTAAATTGAATAAATCATTAATATTTTAGAAATTTCAATAATGATACTATTTATAAAAATAAATATTATTGTAAATAACTTATTTTTAAATATTTTACATATCAAAAAATTTAATAACTAAATCACATTTTAAAAAATATCGATGCTTCAAAATAAAAACATATATATAATAACTTTCAAAAAAAATTAATAGATAGTAAAAAATAGAGCCATAATTTAAATTATTATTATACTAATTATAAAAATAATATTTCTCTTAAATCAATTAATAGTTGTAGAAATAATTTAAAGAAAAACATAATTATTATTAATAATAATTTTAAAACCTTAATTTAAATTTAATAAATATTTATATATACTGAAATCAATATTTATTGTATTCTCAGTAATTTTTTGTTGTATTTTTATGGTAAATTTATTTTCGTTAATTATGTAAAAATATATATTTTTTTTCTTATGTAGTAGAAAATATTTAATATTATTGGAGATCAAACTATTGTTGTATAACTTTTTAAATTTAATTTATTATACTTATAAATTTAATTTCCACAATTATGTATTTTTGTTATAATTTATTGATTAGTAGTAATTAGTGATGAAATTATATTGGAGATTGCACTATTTTTTGACTAATTTAATAGATTTTATTATTTATTGTATTTTCATAATTACTGTATTTTTATTAGCTATTTATTGTATTTTTATTGTAAATTATTTCTAATGATTGTGTACTTTTTCTATTAATTTTCGGTAACTATTTAGGATTAAACTATTATTATTTATTAGAGATTAGACTACTAATTTGGCTGAAATTAAGAGTATTCACAAGTTAGTTCAATTTTGTTGTAGGTTGTTCAACCGACCATTAGTGAAAACCATCCAATTTAGGTTTTATCGGTTTGTGTCAATTTTTAGCTTGGTTAGTTGGTTCAAAAGATTTAAACTTAAAAATTAAATTTAAATTTAAAAATTATAGCAGTATTATTAAAAGAATATATTTAAAGTATAAAATTTTACTATATGTATATGATTGGGTCATTTTGGTTTTGGTTGATTTACAAATGGCCAAGCTGAAATCGATTCGACCTGATCGACTTAATTAGGAAATTGTTGAACCCAAGCCAATTGGAAATACTTTAAAACCCTAACTGAAATTAATGATTGCTATTTTGTCTTGTAAAAAAAAAGAACTAAAAGTAGTATATAAAATATAAGGGTGTGACTATAATATGGAAAATATATGATATCTGAAAAATGTATGACCAATCAACTAGAATCATAAAGTGTGGTAGCCAATCAGGTGTTATTTATCAGAAATCATGGGTGGGTTTTGATTGGTCAAAACTCTTTTGATACCATGTCTATCCCACATCATAGATTTTCTCAAAATATAAATAATTATTAATTATCTGAAAATTAAAATATAAAACAAGAGACTGGTCTTATACTCTTATGTATTTTATTGTATAGCTTTTGGTTTAACAAAACCCGAGACCAAATCTTCTCCTCACATAGGGTGCTTCACATGTGCCTCACAAGCACATCCTACCATGCATTAGGAATATCTCCCGTACTTGTAAATTATTTTTCACAGGAGATGTTCCCAATGCACAGTGGATGTGTATGTGAGGCGCCCAATGTTAGGAGTAGATCCCGTTCCACAAAACTCATGCATTATATGAGTCCCCGTTAATAATAAATTAAATTAATGTGACCCATACGGGTCAGTTACCGCCAAAAAAGGTGCAGAATAATAATACTTTTAAAATATATCTCTGTCGGCGGTCATGAAGGCCAGCTCACACCACTTTTGTTTCATTGTCTATCTTGCAAAGTCAGTCTGGGCTTCCCGGCGATTCTGGCTACCACATTTGAATATCAAAGCCGGAGATTCAGAAAAGAAGCACATCTTTTCTTTCAGTCTAAGCTGCTGATTTGATCAAAATCGGCAATCGACTTTTGCCTAAGACAATGGTTTTAATAGCCAATCTGGCTGTCATGCTTTTTCTAGTAGAAGGTTTTCAAAATTCATGCTTCTTTCTCTCCCTATATTTTTGTTTTTCTTTTCTTTTGATTTTTCTTGCAAAAATTAGGTGGTGACTGTCATCCCATTCTTATAGCGAGCATGATTTTCAAAACTGGATCGGATGGTCGGATCGGAAAAACCGAAAATCGGTTAGGTGATCAGTTCCATTTTTCCCTAAAATTGGATTTTTTTAAAAACCATTGATTTTGATCAACAAACCACTCACCCGGACGATTAACTGTTCAAACTGTTTGAATAGTTTTAATCATTTTTTATTTTTTTTATTTTTTTATCAGAATAGGCCGACTGTTTGACCCAAAAACTGGACCCCTGACTGGTTCATTCTCCGGGTTGATTTCAAAAACCTTGGTGGCGAGCTTCCAGGGAATTACAAAACAAATTTGATTAGAGTGTAGCTACCTGCTAGAGATAACACAGGAAAGCCGCTTTCAGTGACTCAATTTATTTCTAATTATGTTGTAGAGAAAATATTAACGTGACTATTATAAACCTGATAAAATATTCAGACTTTAGGATATATAGACTAGTCCCCACCCTTACAAATAAAACTCTCTCACAGTCACAACCTTACACTAACTTTTTCATCAAAACAAACAAACAAACAAACCCCTGCTATTTGTGGAATTCCATAACCCACATGTCATAAGCACATCAAAGTCTTTCACAACTGGAAAATCTAGAGCTCATTGCCAGTGCTTCAAACTCTTCATAAGTCCTCTCTTTTCCTCTAGGACATTGAGATAACATTATTAAATCTACAACTTCAGGCAACACACTAATCCCAGCTGCTCGAGCCTCTGGAAGAATGTATTCCACAACAATAATCTTTCCCGAGTTTGGAAGAGCTTTCCAACAGTTCTTTAATATCTTCAAGCATTGCTCATCACTCCAGTCATGAAGTACGAACTACAAGTGTTTAAGAAAGGAAAAGAAATTCTTTTACGAATAATATAATTGAGCTTTTAAATTAATAATACGTACGGGGGGATTAATTCAAGTCTCATGCACCTTTTAAATACAATTCAAAACTCAGTTTACTAGATAAATTAATTTCTTTTAACACAAATAAATAACAATAATTGAAAATATTTCTTGGTTATATATATTATATAAAATCAAGAATTGTAATAAACAATTTATAAGTTACAAGGAACTATTTCGGATTATAGCATGCATGATCTTTGTGAATTATATTGTCCCATTATAATAATTCATTTAAAATATTTTATGAATGATCTTCGTAAGAAATAAATTATTTAAAAAAATTAAAAAAGTAACTCGCCTTCATTAAAATGGCTTCTCCTTGTGGGACATTTTCAAACATATCCCCTGCAACATGTTCCACACCTGATGACAAAGAATTAAAATTTCTTACTAAAATACCATAAAATTGGAAGCAGAAATATTGCTAATTTCTCTACCTAGTAAATAATGATAATTATGCAAAGGAAAAGATAAGTCATACCAGGATAAGATGGTGCATCTGCAACAATATGAGGCAAATCGAAATTAATACCCTTAATTTGAGGATACTTAGATGTGATAAAGTTGAGCATGACTCCAATCCCTCCTCCAACATCCACCACCTCTTTCAGACCTTCAAAGCCTTCATGATTATTATACTGTGATCTGATATTGCTCTATTAAAAACTTTGTTGAATCGAGAATCTTTCCCAAGGTATTCAAAATAGAGACATATTATGGGTCTTATTAAAAGGAATTCCACCTTGAAGAACAACATCTTTCAAATGGTACCTATAGATCAAAATAATAACACTATTATTTCAGTCCATTAAAAAAAAAGGAAAAAGAAATAAAGAAGGAAATTACAGAGTTAAGTAATTTTTTGTAATATTTGGAAGCCACAAAGATGGACTATATATAGACTACTATTTATGGGGAATATATAGATTGCTAGAGGATTGATAGTAAAATAGTTGAAAACAAGATTCAAAATATCGATACGCCCGCGTATCAGGTGATATTGATACTGTTTTTTTACTCTTTTTTTTTTATTTTTTTCAAAACTGGCTCAGGGGGGCGGTTTTGGGCTCCTCCACCCCCTGAACTAGTCAGAAACCCGATACACCCACTGTAGGGGCATATCAGGGGGGTCCCGAAATGATACATATCAGCTGATATGGGCCGATACGTGTCGATACTTTGAACCTTGGTTGGAAAGGGTACTGCGTGTTAATGTGAGTAGGTGCAAGTAGAAGACAATTGTGAGTATTAAAACGCTTCCCTCAATCTTTGGCCGACCAGTGCATAAGGTCAATTTGAATTTAGGCAAATAAATACAATTTGCAATCCCAAATTCTAATAACATTAATTTAAAGTTCTATTTAAATTTGAAATAATTACATCAATAAAATTTTGAAATTAATTGATAAAAAATTAAATTTCATGACACGTCATTCACCTGAAAATGTTGCTTGAATATAATTGGACTTTAACTTGCCCAAACCAATTGAGTCTTAATTTAAATTTAGAGAAATAGATACCACTTGTTTTTTTAATATTAATTACATTATTTTAAGATGCATTTAATTTAGAAATAATAACATTAATACAATTTTAAAATTAACTAATAAAAATTTAAATTTTATAGACTTGTAACTCACCTAAAATTATTGCTTGGATTGGACTTGAACCTGGTTGGTTTCACCCCAATAGAGGCATGTGTTAATTATAATTATAATATGATGGACTTGAACCTGATTAGGTTCACCCCATTAGAAGCATGTGTTAATTATAATTATAATATGATATATACATATACATGTATACATACATACATAAATATTGTCCCCACCCTGTCCCTGATTAGAATATGACCCTACCAATGGTCAAATGCGGGGCCCAGATTGGGGTGGGTCGTATTGTCATCCCAATTTACCAACCATCACTTGTGTTAAGGGAGCTAAGCCACCTGATCTGATGTTGTAAAAATAGTAAAGAGAAAGCAAATGGAACTTATTGGTAATCGCTTTCCAAACCAAAGTTGTAGTGATTTGAAGTTGTTGCAAGAACTCGAAACTGGGAATTGTAGGAAGATGGAGGGCTGAGTCGTGCCACTTGGTCACTCTCCTTAAAACTATATTTGCTCCCTACGGTGCAGTCTGGTGATCGCAAACCGGTCGCCAAGATAAAACAACCCACAGGCCACTAGTAGGCGTGCACTCGCTTACCAGACCTCCACGAATCACTAAAGATTGATGTCTGAAAAATGGTGTGTGTGTTGACCGGGTTGGCCAACACTCCTTTTATAGAGTGCTCTCAGCCCGAATGGACACAAATGTGTCATTTTAGAATTTTTAAAACAAAGTGATTCAGTGCATCGCACATACACATACATGCGCCCACGCCCACGCCCCGGCTAGACTCGATGCGCGCGTGTGAAAAGCACCCCCAACCCCACTCACATGCATGGAATATCTATAGTCCTCTCCTCCTATGAGTCCATACCCATAGAAGGAGCAAAACTACAAATATACTCCACTCTCACTCCTTTCCCAAGCAATATGGGACAATGAGTCATTCAAGGGAGGAAAGGACAAAAACAAGAGAAGGAGAGAGATTCTTATAAATTTGAATCTCCCACCAACAATCCCCCACAAGATTCAAAATTATAAGAAGATCAAACAATCTGAGCATCGCAGTGAGAAAAGTATTCATGGTGATGTCTTTTGGACTTCAATCAACACTTAGGTATGACAGGTTAAGTTATAGAGTACGGGTGGAGTCAGACTCCTTCAACCATTCTTCCTTGTCGTAACTAGCTAACTGGCCAACCAACTCAACTCACCAGTTCTTTAATGGTTCTTTTATTTTGGAACATTTCGGCCTTGTTCCCCTCTTGGAATCATGCGTGTTTTCGAGAGTAAGCCCTAGATCTCTCTTAGAAGCAGCCACACTTCACACTCACTTGTTTTATTCCAAAAAAAAAAGAGTCAGCCCTAGATCTTACTAAAATTTCACAACAAAGGTAAAGTTGTTGTGGAAAAACTCTATAAAACAAATCTGAATGGCACCCAAACTAAAAGTAAAAATAGAGATAAAGAGAAATAAGCACAAAATACATTGATTTATATGGTTCAACTTATATCCTACCTCCATGGGCAAAGGAGGAAAAGAAATCCACTATGAAGTTGTTAATGGAGAAGAAATACATAGTTGTGCCCTCATAGAAAACCCTAAGCCCCAAAATATAGAGTTGTGCCCTCACAGAGTTGTCAATGAATATGGATTAGGTCCATGCCACTGCAGGGTGGACTACGAGCCACTGCAAACCACTATGAAAATTTACCTTTGGGTTTTTCTCAAATTAATTAGGAGTGGATTCATGAAGCTAGTTGCCACAAAGAATTCAAAGGTACAAACATAACAAAGGTGCTTCGGAGTTCCCCTGCATGCATGGTATTGGAAGACATTCCCAAAAGTAGGGGATTCACTTAGAGGCTTTGTAAAGGTAGATACAGAAAATTTGAGTTGGACAAAGGTTGATTCGTTGGTTGCCTGGGCACATTCTACCCGAGAATTCTCTAAATCTGTTTCAATGAAGGTAGTAGGGGAGATTTTTGTAGTGAGAGTGGCAGTCTCTTTGGTGGTGGGAGGCGAAGTTTTAAGATGTTAGTAGTGGAGGCGGGCTATGTTCCAGGGGAAGCCTCAACGCCTGTTTTGTTGTCCCTGTTAGGAACAAGGAAGGAACTCGATACATACTGACTCGAGAGGGGAAGGGGACCGGAGGTGGGTTGCGAGACATTGACAGAAGAGAGGATTTTTTAACCAACTTTCCGAGGGAGTTCCGTCAGCACCACAGTAAGAGGTGGAGACGTTAGATAGCTAGTGCCGGTGTCTTGTGTAGGCAAGGGAGACGCTGATGAAGTGGGGCCCACATTGGAAATGTTAGAATCAAATTCAAATTCAAATATAGAGCTTCTTTCTAAAGAGGCAGACAATCTTGTTGAGGTGGAAGGGGAGCCTAAAAATGGTAGGAGCATAAGGGGGTCTTCTATGTGTTAATGAGAAATTGGTGGGTGTGGATTGGTCCACACCACACCCTATGGTAGGGATCAATCCATGCTACACCATAGTTCATAGTTGTCCTAAACTATGGATAGATTGTGCGGACTGGACTAGCCCACACCTACAGTGGCATTTTGTAGGTGTGGTGTGAACCAGCCCACACCATACTTTTTGATTTCATGTATCTCATATACATTTTATGGGAAATCTACAGAGTCGATCATAAATGTCTAATTTTTGCATTTTATATGGTAAATAAATTGAAAAAAAATGTATCAATATGCAGACAACAATTGCATTTCTTAAATAACTTAAAAAATATTGTTTTAAATATCAAAAAATAAAAAATTAATATTTTAAATATTATTTTATTGATAAAAATTATTAAAAAATTAATATTTAAATAATGAAAAAGAGTTGAAAAGGAGAACCATCATACTTGTGCTAGAATTAACATTAAATATTATTATTTTATTGATAAAATATTAAAATTTATTAAAAAATTAAATAAAATGAGAGTAATTGGACCAATGTAACGCAAGCTGAAACCTTCCCACAAACTGTCCACACCATAGTGTGGACCATTCACGAGAAAATACTATGGGCAATAAATTGGAGTGTGGTCCATCCCTGTCCGCACTATTTTATGGATGGGAACCATATCCACACATAGCAAAACACCATATCTTACCGTGAATGGGACCAAAAACTACCAAACACCACCTAAATCTTGCTCAAGTTCTTTGGAGTTTTGACCACTCGGTGGAGCAGACTTCTTCTAAGAAAAACATTAGAGGCTTGACTTCATCAATCTAGGCCCAGCTAAAGGCAGCCACGGCCCCCATAAGGGTTAAAATGCATGTGACACTAATCAAGAACCTATGAATCCTAATTTCGCCCAAGGGTGGAAAAGAAAGCTAGTATAAGAGTGACTTGTAAGAGGGATACAGAGAGGAGGGTTTGGTACACATTGGAGTTGGCTAAGTGGGGGAGTTTTGAGCCCAAACTCAACACCGCTTTTAGAAAGATGTGAATTAAAGGTGTGCACATGGTGGGTAGTGGGCACGTGTTGAATGCTTTGGCATTGATACTCTAATCAACATGGCTACCATGTCTCCACATGATTTTTCATATGTTGCTTGTTCTTTGGTTGACTAAACACACATATTGTGAGTTAGTATTAGGTTAGCTCGACAAACCAGCTAGTCTCAAGTCAGTTTAGTGAGATTAACTAGTATTAGGTTGGCTAGGCCTTCAATCAAGCCTTCTAAGGTCATGTGAAGTCAATTCATCACTTTTTCCCCCAACTTGTTGCCATGGTGACAACTTCTAACTAGTGGTTGGTTTTGGCCACATCAAGATAGCTTGGATCAACCTCTAGAAGACACTAAATTGACCACCAAAGTTGATCATCACAAAAAGAATTGTAGGTCTGAAAGCAGATGCTGCAATTAATGGATGTAAATAAGATTGCTGGTTCGGATCCCTCTTAATAATCAAAATTATTTATGATTAGTAAATCATTGTACATATCTCAGTTATGATAAGCTTAGATTTATATTCTGTTGTATTGGCCTTTTTAATGCCTTGACTTTCACAGTTTATGACAAGCAGAGTCGAGTTGGAGGAGATCCTCTACGACCCGGAGATTGAAAGAACTCTCTGTGTCCGTCTAAGAGCAGCTAGACAAGTCCAACAAGAAGCTCAAGAAACTCAAGAAATGGCTGAACAGAGAACCATGATGGATTATGCCAAACCCTCACTCACTGGAGCTGCTTCCAGCATTATCAGGCCTACTATTGCTGCTAACAACTTTGAGATTAAACCTACCATTATACAAATGATTCAAAACACTGTGTAATTCTGTGGAATGGCCCACGAAGATCCCAACGCACATATTGCTAACTTTTTAGAAATATGTGACACCTTCAAACACAATGGGGTAAGTGATGATGCCATTAGGTTGAGGTTATTCCCATTCTCTTTGAAGGATAAAGCCAAAGCATGACTGAATTCATTAACAGCGGGATCAATAGCTACGTGGGATGAAATGACCAGCCATTTCCTCTCTAAGTATTTTCCCCCTTCTAAAATTGCTAAAATGAGGAATGATATCACTACATTGTTCCAACAAGAGGGGGAATCTTTATACTAGTCATGGGAACGATACAAGGAACTGCTGAGAAGAGTTCCTCACCATGGCCTTCCCATATGGCTACAAGTGCAGACCTTCTATAATGGTCTTACTGACTCAAATAAGACCATAGTAGATGCTGCAGTCGGAGGGTCCATAAACAATAAGACTCCTGAGGTTGCCCATGCATTCATTGAAGAAATGGTAGCCAACAACTATCAATGGCACTCTGAAAGAACCCATACTAGGAAGCAGCATGGCCTGCATAATGTTGATACTTATACGGCACTATTAGCACAAATAGGAGCACTCAGTAAGAAAATTGATGAAATGCAGATAGCTGCCATGCATGTGCAGCCTCTTACTTGTGAATTGTGTGGGGGAGGCCACATCAGTACTGACTGCCAAGTGGGCGATCAATTTAGGCCAGCTATTGAACAAGTTGACTATGTTAGCAATTTGTCAAGACAGCAGTCACCATACCTTTCACCTAGGATGGAGGGGACATCCAAACCAGTCCTGGCCAAGTCAGCATACTTCCAAGCCTTTCCACCAGACTTATCATCGGCCCAAACCAAAATCCAATTTGGAGGAGCTGATGAAAAAATTTATAGCAAGTATAGAAACTAGGTTCTAGAACCAGGAAGCCTCGATCAAGAACCTGGAAAACCAAGTGGGGCAATTGGCACAATTAATCTCTTCCAGACTGCCGGGAACTCTTCCAAGCAACACTGAAGTGAATCTACGAGAGCAAGTACAAGTTATTACCTTAAGGAGTGGAAAAGAGTTGCCCGAGGTAGAAAAGAAGAATAGGGCTGAACCCAAGGTAGAAACAAACCTTGGGACCAGACAGCAGAAGAAGGAACAACCTGAAGCACAACAAGGGATGCACCAGCAACCACAAGTTCCATTCCCTAATAGGCTGAAGCAATAGAAAATGGAGAAGGAATTTGGTAAGTTTCTTGAAATATTTAAAAGTTTACACATTAATATTCCTTTTGCTGATGCTTTAGCCCAGATGCCACACTATGCAAGGTTTTTAAAGGAATTATTGGCAAACAAAAAGAAACTGGGAGATGTGGCTACAATTGCTTTGAATGAGGAATATTCTGCTATCCTTCTAAACAAGCTACCTCAGAAACTCAAAGATCTAGGGAGTTTCACTATTCCTTGTACCATAGGCAGTTTAAAAATTGAGAAAGCGTTATGTGACCTGGGAGCTAGCATCAATTTAATGCCATTTTCTATCTTCAAGAAATTGGGATTGGGGGAGCCCCAACCCACTAGAGTGGCATTACAATTGGCTGATAGATCCATTAGACATCCTAGGGGGGATCATAGAAGATGTGTTAGTTAAAGTTGACAAATTCATTTTTCCAGTTGATTTCATTGTGTTAGACATGCAAGAAGATGTGGAGGTCCCACTTATCCTAGGGAGACCCTTCCTAGCTACCGGGAAAGCGATGATTGATGTCCAACAAGGACAACTCAGCCTTAGGATACAAGATGAGGAGATAATTTTTAAAATGTCTGATGCTATGAAACATGCACCCTCTAGTGATGATTCTTGTTATATGATTGATGCCATTGATATGACAATTGATGAATGCTTACAGGTAAGTAGGATGGCTGATCCTCTTGAACTCTGCCTCCAGTAGGGAGAACTTGAAAAAGGAGAAAATGAAAAAATAAACCTCATGATAGCATATCTGAATGATAAGCCTCAATTCAAGGGAAAGGGGTTTCTCAAATTAGAGAACTTAGGCAAATTTCTTGGACCATCAGGTAAGCCATCATCCTAAGAACCCCCCACCCTTAAATTGAAGCAATTACCTCCCCATTTAGAGTATGCTTTCCTTGAGGAACCATCAGCTCTCCCCATAATAATTTCTACATCACTGAATCCATTACAAAAAAAAAAAAAATATTAAGAGTGCTGCGGGAACACAAAAATGCTATAGCCTGGAAGGTAGAGGATATCAAAGGCATTAATCCATCAATCTGCACTCACAGAATTTTGATGGAAGAGGACAGCAAGCCTTCCGTTCAGCCCCAAAGAAGCCTGAACCCCAACATGAAAAAAGTGGTAATGGCTGAAATAATTAAGCTATTAGATGACGGGATCATTTATCCTATTTCTGACAGTTCTTGGGTGAGCCCCCACCCATGAAATGAGAAAAATGAACTCATCCCAACTAAATCTGTCACCGGATGGCGTGTATGTATTGACTATAGAAAATTAAATGAAGCCACCTGGAAGGACCATTTCCCTCTCCCATTTATGGACCAAATGTTAGAGAGGCTAGCCGGGCATGAGTATTATTGTTTCTTGGATGGATATTTGGGGTATAACCAGATCCCAGTTGCACTAGAAGACCAAGAAAAGACCACTTTTACTTGCCCATATGGTACATTTGAATACCGAAGGATGCCCTTTGGATTATGCAATGCCCCAGCAACCTTTCAGCGATGCATGATGTTCATATTTTCTGATATGGTTGAAAAATTTATTGAGATCTTTATGGATGATTTTTCAGTTTTCGGCTCTTCATTTGATGCATGCTTGAATAATCTGGAACAGGTGCTTACTAGATACGAAGAAACACATCTTGTGTTGAATTGGGAGAAATGTCATTTTATGGTGCAAGAAGGCATAGTGCTTGGACACAAGATCTCTTACAGTGGTATAGAAGTCGACAAGGCCAAGGTGGAGGCAATTGAAAATTTGCCACCCCCATCATCTGTCCGCTCTATGAGAAGTTTCTTAGGACATGTCGGCTTCCATAGGAGGTTTATTTAGGATTTCTCAAAAATTGCCAAGCCACTATCTACCTTCTTCAGAAAGAAGTAACTTTTGAATTTTCAATTGAATGCCTTCATGCTTTCAACACCTTGAAAGATAGATTGATCCATGCACCTATCATGGTAGCACCAGATTGGACCCTCCCATTTGAATTAATGTGTGATGCGAGTGATTCTGCTATAGGAGCTGTTTTGGGACAAAGATTGAACAAACATTTTCAGCCAATTTACTATGTTAGCAGAACCTTGAATGGACCCCAACTCAATTACACCACCACAGAAAAAGAGCTGCTAGTAGTAATCTTTGCACTTGACAAATTTCGTTCATATCTAATATTGTCCAAAGTTGTTGTATACACAGATCACTCAGCATTACGGCACTTGCTTACCAAGAAAAATTCAAAACCAAGACTGATCAGGTGGATCCTTCTACTGCAAGAATTTGATATTGAGATTAGAGACATGAAGGGTGCTGCAAACCTGGCTGCTGATCATCTCTCCCGGTTAGACAAGGTAAGCTCAGAAGAGGAGATAACCAGCAACATCCGAGAAGAATTTTCGGATGAACAACTGTACTCAATTCAAGAATATGCATATCCTTGGTATGCTGATTTTGCAAATTATCTAGCTGCACAAGTCATTCCTCCTAACCTATCATATCAACAAAAGAAGAAATTCCTTTCTGATGTAAAATACTATCTGTGGGAGGAACCATTTTTGTATAAATTGTATGCAGATCAAATCATAAGGAGATGCGTTTCTGAGGAGGAGATGGAGTCGGTACTCCAATTTTGCCATGATAAAGAAGCAGGAGTCATTTTGGAGCTAGTTGCACCATAGCCAAGGTTTTCCAATCAGGTTTTTATTGGCCTACATTATTCAAGGATGCCCATAGGTATGTGTCCACATGTGACAAATGTCAAAGGTCGGGAAACATTTCCCGACAGAATGAAATGCCCCTTTCCAATATTTTAATCTGCGGAATCTTTGATGTTTGGGGTATAAACTTCATGGGACCCTTCCCGAATTCTTTTGGGAATAAGTACATCCTTGTTGTTGTTGATTACGTATCTAAATGGGTGGAAGCCATGGCTTTGCCCACAAATGACTCAAGGAGGGTGGTACACTTCCTGAAGAAGTTATTCTCCCGATTCGGCACTCCACAAGCTATAATTAGTGATAGGGGAACTCACTTCTGCAATAGCTAATTTGAGCGGTAAATGCAAAAATATGGAATTATACATAAATTGGCTACCCCTTATCACCCACAAACTAGTGGCCAAGTGGAGTTGGCTAACACGAAACTCAAAAGAATTCTGGAAAAGACTGTAGCATCTGATAAAAAAAATTGGTCCATTAAGTTAGATGATGCATTGTGGGCATACAGAACTGCATATAAGACACCCATTGGCATGTCCCCCTACAGGTTGGTCTTTGGTAAAGCATGCCATTTACCAGTAGAATTAGAGCATAAGGCCTCTTGGGCTCTTAAATTCTTGAATTTTGACATTGAGGCCATAGGGGCTAAAAGGAGGCTGCAATTGAATGAGATGGATGAATTCAGACTTGCCACCTATGAAAATGCCAAAGTCTATAAAGAGAATTAAAAGATGGCATGATAAGAACTTGCTGAATCCGGATGAGCCCTGTGTTTACAGGAAGTCCAGTGGGGATAAGGTTACGTTTCTGGTTCTGTATGTAGACGACATTCTACTCATTGAGAATGATGTAAGAATGTTGACTACGGTAAAAGTATGGCTTCATAGCAATTCTCCATGAAAGACCTTGGAGAAGCCTCCTATATACTAAGTCTTCGACTCTATAGAGATAGAAGCGGATAATAGGATTATCCCAATCTGCTTACATTGACAAAATTGTCAAGAAATACAGCATGGAGAACTCCAAGAAGGGAAATGTTCCTTTCAGGCACGGAGTCACTCTCTCCAAGAAGATGTCTCCCAAGACTTCTGAGGAGATTGAGGGCATGAAGGACATTCCCTATGCCTCAATCATAGGGAGCATCATGTATGCCATGCTGTGCACTCATTCTGACATTTCTCAGGTAGTGAGTGTGGTAAGCAGATTCCAGGCCAACCCAGGGCAGGAGCACTAGACTGCTGTGAAAAATATACTTAAATACATTCGAAGGACAAAAGAGTTTTGTTTGGTATTCGATGGTAACTCACTACAGATCTAGGGGTATATTGATGCCGATTTCCAGTTGGATCCAGATGATAGAAAGTCTACATCTGGGTATGTTTTCACGATAGGATCGTGTGTTGTTTCCTGAAAGTAAGTAAACAGGGGTCCTAAGTAGCAAAGATAACAGTCCACACCCAAGCCAATCACATTGCCGTAAGTGAGCCTGCCTTATGAATGAAGGTGTTCATTCTGGAATTTGGAATTCCGCACATCACCCATTCCACTGTTGTGTGACAACACTGGATCTACGGGAGATTGATGTTAAAAGGTAGCATCAGCGGAGAATGTGGCAAACCCATGGACTAAGCCACTGACACAGAAAGTGTTTGAGAAACACGTGGAAAGTCTAGGACTTTGGCTTGTACCAGATTGGACCTAAGTGCAAGTGGGAGCTGTTAGACAGTGTATGCCCTTAGCTCCAATCAGATTGATGTACATTATGACATTTATTGTAAATGAATAAAGTACATATTTAATTCATGTTATAGTGGTGTGTTTCTGTGTAATACCCTTAAACTGGACACATAATGAGACTCGTGTTAGTTTAGAATGTTCACAGTCGTTGGATAAGTCTGGGGAGATTTATCCTACTAAGGCTGACACTGGTGTGCCGCCAAGTGTTGGGGTGGCCTGTCTCAGCTGCCAGGGTGAGACCCGAGGTACATGCAGTGTAGGTTTACTTGAAACCCTGAACCAGAACAGATTTCCAGTATTGTCGTGGACCTTGGTGATTAGTGGGCAAAACTGGAAAGTTACACCTGACCCCTAGACTCGATTATGATACTGCACTAGGTGTCGGATTGGGCTGTCTTTGATATGCCAATTAGTGAGATCCTTAACGGGGGTCAAAACTTGGGTATGTTGGGACAGTCTGAGAATTCATCTGAGTGGGTGATCATAGTGACAAGATCAGCCCCTTTGTCGGACAAAGGTAATGATCGGGGATGCACTCTCTCTGATGGAAACCAAGATTGCCGGCAGCCAATTTCAATCATTGAAATTTGTTTTGCAAAATATATTTTATATACGGATATAAATATATATATATATATATATTATGGTTTCAAATTGTTTGCAAAAAGGTTTTAATTCCCGGGATCCATGTGAGTAGAGAGTGCAGCACTGTTCCTTGCAGCCGAGGGAGAGGTCCTCTCTTGTCGGGCAGTGTATGATCATTATGGGCTGAGAGGTTGAGTGTAAGACCATTGAGGGTAATACCTGATGGGTTAATCTTGCATCTGCCCACAGTCCCTGGGTGTTACAAGGTGGCCTGGCCTAGGGACCACTTAGTGTAAGTGTTGGGCCCATAGAGTCCATGTGATGGGCTCAAGGGGTTCACTAGGCTTTCCAGTGAATTCGGCTAGGCCTTGTAACAAAGGCTGGGCCAAACCCTTGTGGTTGATGTGTAGATCAATGCTTGGGTCCCACACCATACAAGGAAGCCCAACTAGGCAACAGTTTGGAAGGCTAAGTGTGAACATATACTTATTGGGCCTAAAGCCCATTTCGAACTGGGCTGATTTGATCAATTAAAGAAGGGGGCGGATCTGAGATTAGATTAGCAGATAGGATAAGGTATTATCCCTATCCACTCAGAGAGTCCAGATCCAAATAAAGATTTGAATCTGGAAACCTCCTGATAAGATCAGGAAGGGCTGATCTAATATGCAGATAAGATAAGGACTCATCCTTATCACTTAAAGGGGATTTAGATCCAAATATGATTTGGATTTGCTTTATGTGTAATATTGTTTCTATCTGCTATTCACACTCTACGCACATCATCTTGCATTTAGATTTAGCATCCCATCATCCCATTAGGAGAGAGTCCAGTACACTTGGGCCATCGGGACTAGGAACCCGGTGAGGCCGGTTGAAAGCTCTCAGCTAGTCATCAACCTGAGAAGCCCACTTGGATGGAGGTTTGTAGATTGGTGACCTCAGCCATGGATCTAGGTGTCACACTCCAACCTCATGCATCACATTCCACATAGTACACATGTGTCAGCCTAGTTAGTTAGGCTGTCAGCCACCTCAACTTTGCTTGCATATATGCCCCTTGTGGGACCCACATCAAATAATAACACAAAATCAAAATAAAAAAAGGGATAAAAAGGTCAAAAACAAATAAAAAAATCAAGAGTAAAAAATAAACAAAATAAAGAAAAAAAAGTAAAAAAAATTGAATACAAAAGGGGCAATAGGGTATAGTTAAGCACAAATATACACAAATGAAAACTAAAAAATTAAAATCCAAAAAAAATTAAAGAGAAAGATATAAAAGAAAAAAGGAAGGAAAAGAGGAACAAAGCAAAAAAATAAAAAGTAAAATAACCAAAATCTCCAAAAAAATGAGAAGCCCACATGGATGGAGGTTTGTAGATTGGTGACCTCAGCCATGGATCTAGGTGTCACACTCCAACCTCATGCATCACAATCCACATAGTACACATGTGTCAGCCTAGTCAGTTAGGCTGTCAGCCACCTCAACTTTGCTTGCATATATGCCCCTTGTGGGACCCACATCAAATAATAACACAAAATCAAAATATAAAAAGGGATAAAAAGGTCAAAAATAAATAAAAAATCAAGAGCCAAAAATAAACAAAATAAAGAAGAAAAAGTAAAAAAAATTGAATACAAAAGGGGCAGTAGGGTATAGTTAAGCACAAATATACACAAATGAAAATTAATAAATTAAAATCCAAAAAAATATTAAAGAGAAAGATAAAAAAGAAAAAAAAAGAAGGAAAAGAGGAACAAAGCAAAAAAATAAAAAAAAAACCAAAATCTCCAAAAAATCAAATAAAAAGTAAAAAAAGTATAATAATAAATCCAAAAAAATTGAAGAGGGAAAAATAAAAGGGGAAGTTTTTAAAAGAGGAAAAAAAAGAAAAAAGGTCAATAAAAAGAAAGAATAAAACAAATTAAAAAAATTCAAAATTCAAAAAAAGGGGAAAATTTTGAATGCAAAAAAAAAACATAAAAGGGGGAAATTCAAAATAAAAATGAGGAAAGTCATGATGTAAAAAAATAGAAAAAAAAATCCAAAATAGAAAAGAAGATAAAAAAATCAAAAGCAAAGTACACAATAGGGAAAATCCAAAGCCTAAAATAATAGTAATAACAAATAAAAAATGGAAAATCAAAAGAAAAAGAAAAAGGGGAAAACATTCCACCAAGTCCGAAGGTGGGGGTTTTGATTGAAAAGGGGTGAGGGAGCAATCTTTCATTCTTTTGCTCAGGCCCCTGCATTCAAAAGGGGATTGGCCTGTGAGTATGGAAGAGAACATCCTTTCAAGCTAATGGAAGCTTGTTATTTTCTTTGTTATTGTTGTCTCTTTTTCATCATCTATTTGCAATCATTCTTATTTTGAAATCACCATGTGGGCCCCACTTTTTGAACCCGGGAGAGGGGTGCCTAACCCCTTCCCTCTCCCATCCAAGTCTTACCTAGACTGGTTAGTTAGTGCCTCAGGCATTGGAGTCATTATCTAAACAAAAATCGTTTTTGAAAATTAATCCCAGAGGTCCCATCACCTCCTTTTCATCTATTTGATGGATGGCGACTCCATTTCCCGCCCAAGTGGCAAAGTGAGCCATTTTTCGATGCTCACAACGAGCTGGTCGATCCTCGGCAGGGAAAAGCTGCCCTTAAGACAGGCTTTATTTAGGTCGGTGAAGTCGATGCAAGTCCTCCACTTCTCGTTGGCCTTCTTCACCATTACCACGTTAGCCAGTCAGTCTGGGTACTTTACTTCCTAGACGAAGCTGACGTCGAGCAACTTCTAGACTTCATCGGCAATCACCTGCTACCGTTTTGTGGAAAAACTTCTCTTTTTCTGCTTGATGGGTCGGTAGCGTGGGTTGGTGTTCAGGCGGTGGGTGATGACCTTGGGGTCGATCCCCGAGGTATTTGTCGCCGACCAAGCGAACATGTCGGCATTGTCTCTCAACAGTTGCACTAACTCATCCCGAAGATGATTTCCCAAGAGAGAGCCAACCTAGACAGTCTTTTCGGGGTGTTCTTCAGAGAGCAACACTTGGATGAGGTCTTCGACAAGTTGGCCGTGTTGTGTCTTCACGTCGTCCCGTAGATCTATGCTTTCGGTCTTTAGTGTTTCTACTATAGGTCACGATCCTCGGTAGGAGGTCAAGTAGCACTACCGTGCGGCCCTCTAGTCCCCATGCGGAACTCTTACACCGTACTGTGTCGGCAATTTCATCACAAGGTGGAACATGGAGATAGAGGCCCACAGAACATTCAAGGTCGGCCAGCCGAGGATGGCATTGTACGAGGACGGGCAATGGACGACGATGAAGTCTACCATTGCCGTTGTGGTGATGTCGCCATCTTTGATTAGAAGGGGGAAGAGTGATTCTCTCGATTGGCATAAGCGACTCCACGGAGAAGCCCATCAAGGGAGTGTTGATGGGGACGAGGCGGTTTCTGTCGACACTGAACTTGTCGAACGCGTCTTTGAAGAGGATGTTTGTTGAGATGCTTGTGTCAACTAAGATGCACATCACTTCGAAGTTGGCCACCTTGGTTGTGATCACCAAGGCATCATCATGCGGGGTCTGAACCCCGCGAAGGTCATCCTCCGTCGGCGATCCCTCCCAATATCACGACAATGACAATGGCTGGGGGAACCCGAGGTGGTGGTCTGTTCGCTCGGCGCAGTTCTTCTTGTGCTGGCTTCTCGTCTTTGTCGATGAATTCACCGAGGTATTTGCGCCTGACCAGGTCCTCGATGTGGTTACGTAGATCGTTGTAGTTATCCGTGTCATGGTTGTGGTCTTTATGGAACTCACAAAACTTGCCGCTGTTCCTCTTGTTGCCTTTTGTCTTCATCTTCTCGGGCCACTGGACATAGTTACGATTGCGGATCTGCATCAGAACTTCAAACTGCGGCTTATTCAGTGGCATGAAGTTCCTATTGGTCAGTGTAGGTGTCCTTGGTCTGCGGTTGGACCGGTGGTCCTGTCTCTTGTGGTCCCAGTCCGTCCTCTCTGTCTTGTGATCATCGGTATCCCTCCTCTTTTTGTCATGTTGCTCTTCCTCATCTTTCAGTTGTGCTTGTGCTTCCTCCGCATTGATGTACTTCTGGGCGTGACTCATCAGCGTAGCTATGGTCTAAGGAGGGTTCTGTGAAATGGAGATGGCCGCAGACCTTGTTGAATGGATGTGGCGGCTATCGATTGGTTCAAGTTCTGGACCTATAGTGCTTCGGTGTTGAACCGTGCTAGATAGTCTCTAAGGGACTCCCCTTTCCTCTACCGCACTTGCATGAGGCTTGCCGAAGTCTTCCAATGCTGTGAATTGGGTCAAAAATTGGCTCTCTAGCTACTCCCATGCTGCTATGGAACATGGTGGAAGGGACGAGTACCATGTTAGGGCCGGACCATTAAGGGTCGCCATGAAAGCCTTGCACATCGGGCCTTCGGATGAACCATGTACCATTATCTGGACCTTGAAGGCTGCCATGTGATCATTGGGGTCTGTGCTTCCATCGTACCTTTTGAACTGCGACGTTCGCCATCGTGTAGGGGGAGCTCGTCCATGCTTTCTTGGATGAAGGGCGGCTCCTTGGCAGGCTAACCTTTTGGCTGGGCGGGCTGAACTATGGGCGGACCTATGCTCCTCTGGGCTTGGCTGCGCTCTAACTCGGTCAAACATTGCCAGAGTTCTCGGATTTCTGCATCCATGTCGTCTGTTACTGCGACGTGTGTTGCTCTTTCCTTCTTGAGCCATGCTAGGTGGTCCTTGACCGAATTGGACTCGGCAATGGAGACCGGTTGATGCAGCGTTCGTTTACCGAGCCTTTCCTTGGCTGGTGGGTTTTGTTGCAGTTGTCATGCTCGCAAGGACCGGGCAGAGGAAACCGACCTTCTTGTGGTGTCTTGCTTTTCTTGATTAGGCTACGCCTCGTCCTTGTCTGACTGTCATGTTTTGGAGTCATCAGGGCAAGGATCGGCCTTTGTACGCGTCGATGCAAGAGGGGGGATGGTCTGAGTGGGCAGCGCTGCGGATACCAGCAACTACATCATTGCCAAGATCTTGTCGACCTTTTCTTGCATCGCCTGGAACTATGTAGGGTCAACTGTGGTTTGTTGTGAGGTTGTAGGGTTTTGTGGCGCTTAGGGCTGCGATGGAAGTGGGATTCCCGAGATGGGGATTGGCCTATTGAACGCTCAGAGTTGTTTCTCGACATCTTGATTAGTTCTTGATTGCACGGTGTAGACACCTCATTTTTGCACCCTTAGTCTTTCTGCAACATTTTGAGCTTCAAGCATGCTGCATCTAACCTCGTGCTTGACTTGGGGATATTTTTGGAATTTTACAAAAGTTGGAGTCTCAAGGATCCAACCCATAGGTACGTAGGGCCCGAAAATCCAAATCCAACGACACCAAGATCACCCAAATTTAACAATGTTTACCCCTTCATCTTAACACCCGAAGCCAAAATTGGTTTGATCGTTTGATCGGGATCATTTTTGATCCTGAGCCTCATTTCAAATCAAATCAAAAATCCAAAACCATAGGTATATAGAGCCCAGAAATCCAAAAACAATGACATCAAGATCTCCCGATTCTGACACCGTTTACCCCTTCATCCCAAGTCCCAAAGCTGAAACTGATTCTGATCGTCCGATCGGAGTCATTTTGATTCTAAACCTCATTCCACATCAAATTAGAAATCCAAAACCATAGGTACGTAGAGTCTAAAAATCCAAATCTGATGACACCAAGATCACTCAAATCCGACACCGTGTACCCCTTTATCTTAAGACCCGAAGCCAGAACCGATTTCGATACGAGAAAAAAAAAATTCCCCAAACCCAACCCGTATGCATTTGTGGTCGGGGAAAATCCACCCCATTTGAGGCGGATCAGATCGGTGACCTAGTTTTATGGGTAAAACTGCCATCCCTATTATTTTCAAAGAGAAGGAGGTTCAGGTTTCAGGTTGTCTCAGATCGTGTGAAAGAGGTTTTATACACTTGTGATCCCACGTCTGACAGGCACACGCGTCATCTACCCTCCTTTCCGCTCGTTTCTTGCTTCTCGTTTCTCTTTAGAGTCCGGACAGGCAAACAGTCAATCAACGTCATCCCAATGAACCATCAATAGTAGGCCCAATAAAAGTGGGAATGGACCAATAAATAAGCCCAATATCAAAACGAACGAGCCTTTTTATCTTTGAGTTGCCCCTGCCTCTCCGCTAGTATCATATGACTTCATAAATGATACAACGTTTATTAAAAGACGTCTACATACAAAGAGAGCGAGACGTGTATATATAGAGAATTTAATGCATGGCCTCTCCTACACCATGGTAGATAGTGGTCCATTTTTAGTCATCTTTCAAAATCAATTCCTATGGCCAACATATTCTATGATGCTTCAATATTCAAAAAGAAATATGTTGTTCATCTTTATTAATTGTTTTCTAAAAGAATAGTTACATGTCACCTTTATTCACTTCTGTTGTTTGTTTTTCTAAAGAATCGTTATATGTCACCTTGCCATTGTTGTTGAAAGGTACTCCTGTCTTCACTCTGATAGCCACCATTTTGTTGCACTTATGTTGTTTCCTAACCATTCTTTATCTCTCTCTATCAATGGGTCGGAAGTATACGGTTTGGACGAGGTACTAGTCACTATGGTATACCGAAACAATGTAGCAGAATTTCTGATGGGTATTTTTATCGAGAGGGAAAGACCGAACGATGCAGAGAGTGGGACAATGTCAGGGATGTTTATTGATTTCGGAACACTGACAAATACATAAGGGAGAATGACGGTTCAGCCCAGGGTCAGAATTTGTAGGTTCAAAGTACATTTGGGATAGGTGCTAGTTTGGAATTGATGTCAATTCATCTACAGGTATAAGTGCATAGAATGTTTTTTTGACCTTTTGAATGTCTGTAGTTCTGCAGTGAAAATCAAAAATCTGCATTGGACCTATCCGTACTTTTTTGAATATATAATTAGTGTCTCAGAGCCATTCTCGGCCATTCATCCTAGACGGAGGTCCATACAACAGTTGCCTCTTCCAAACAGAGACATAATGAGCTTATAGACTCCGGTAAAAGTTGCCCATGCAGCCATGGGGAAAGGATGTTGCAGTGAAGAACATGGCAAAAATTACACCTTTGATTCAATATGTGGAGATGAAGTCATCAAAGTAATAAGTGAAAGAGTATAGAACCTATTTCCAACAATTACAGTTTAGTATCCTACACTAATAGCAACGTTTTGATACCATGGCATCGACACTATTCAAATAACTGGGTGTTAAAATGTTAATAGAATCAGTTGAGTTTTATTTTGAAAATTTGAAGAATAATGGAGGGTAAAACATTGTCAGAGTTCTCGGATTTCCGCATCCCTGTCGTTTGTTACTGCGACGTGTGTTGCTCTTTCCTTCTTGAGCCATGCTAGGCGGTCCTTGACCGAATTGGACTCGGCAATGGAGACTGGTTGATGCAGTGTCCGTTACCGAGCCTTTCCTTGGCTGGTGGGTTTTGTTGCAGTTGTCATGCTCGCAGGACCGGGCAGAGGAAACCGACCTTCTTGTGGTGTCTTGCAATTGTGATCAAGGAAAATCCACCCCGTTTGAAGCGGGTCGGATCGGTGACCTAGTTTTGTGGGTAAAACTGCCATCCCTAGGTGAAATAGATTTTCAAAGAGAAAGACTTAATTAATTAGAGAGAATGGTGAGATCAGTAGTAAGGGAGGTTCAGATTTCAGGTTGTCTCAGATCGTGTGAAAGAGGTTTTATACACTTGTGATCCCTCGTCTGACAGGCACACGCGTCATCTACCCTCCTTTCCGCTCGGTTCTTGCTTCTCGTTTCTCTTTAGAGTCCGGACAGGCAAACAGTCAATCAACGTCATCCCAATGAACCATCAATAGTAGGCCCAATGAAAGTAGGAATGGGCCAATAAATAGGCCCAATATCAAAACGAACGAGCCTTTTTAGCTTTGAGTTGCCCCTGCCTCTCCGCTAGTATCATATGACTTCATAAATGATACAACGTTTATTAAAAGACGTCTACATACAAAGAGAGCGACACGTGAATATATAGAGAATTTAATGCATGGCCTCTCCCACACCATGGTAGATAGTGGTCCATTTTTAGTTATCATTCAAAATCAATTCCTATGGTCAACATATTCTATGATGCTTCAATATTCAAAAAGAAATATATTGTTCATCTTTATTAATTGTTTTCCAAAAGAATAGTTACATGTCACCTTGCCATTGTTGTTGAAAGGTGTTAAAGTTTGATCTGTCCTAGAATTCTGTCTTGTTCGTTGATTGTAAAGTAAAGTGAACAGCAAGAAGTAGAAGTAGGAGAGGAAAGAAGAAGAGAGAAAAGAGAGAAGGTCTGGTTCGAATCAGAGAAAAAAATTATCCCTAGATTCAGCCAGACCTGTTATTATATTATTAATTTATTGGAAAAGATTTAAGTGCCCTTATTTAAGTAAGAGGCACTCGAACTAACATAACAGTATACATCAACATTCTCAACAAGTGCAAAGACCAAAATACCCCTTCACTAACACCACTAACAAAAGGTACTGATAACCACCATTTTGTTGCACTTATGTTGTTTCCTAACCATTCTTTCTTTCTCTCTCTCTATATCAATGGGTCGGAAGTATACGGTTTGGATGAGGTACTTGTCACTATAGTACACCGAAACAATGAAACAGAATTTCGGATGGGTATTTTTATCGAGAGGAAAAGACCGAACGATGCAGAGAGTTGGGACAATGTCAGGGATGTTTATTGATTTCGGAACACTGACAAATACATAAGGGAGAATGACGGTCAGCCCAGGGTCAGAATTTGTAGGTTCAAAGTACATTTGGGATAGGTGCTAGTTTGGAATTGATGCCAATTCATCTACAGGTATGAGTGCATAGAATGTAGTTTTTTGACCTTTTGAATGTCTATAGCTCTGCAGTGAAAATTAAAAATCTGCATTGGACCTATCCGTACTTTTCTGAATATATAATTAGTGTCTCAGAGCCATTCTCGGCCATTCATCATAGATGGAGGTCCATACAACAGTTGCCTCTTCCAAACAGAGACATAATGAGCTTATAGACTCCGGTAAAAGTTGGCCATGCAGCCATGGGGAAAGGATGTTAAGTGAAGAACATGGCGAAAATTACACCTTCGTTGATTCAATATATGCAGATGAAGTCATAGTGAAAGAGTATAGAACCTGTTGGAAGATGTAATTAATGATTGTTTGAGAAAAGCAGACTATGTACCGAGGAATGCATTTCAGAATATGGAGTGCACTTTTTGAAATGTTAGGAAGATACCGCATCTCTCGTGGTCTGCAACATACCACATCTTTCAAAAAGCTTCGTAAATTTGGGGTTTCTGGATTTTTGCAAATTCAATTAGCAAGTCTCAGCTTTTGCTGCTATCTCTTTTGCATTGGACTTTGGATGGAAATTCCTGAAACCTCCCCTGTACTTTTCAACAATTACGGTTTAATATCCTACACTAATAGCACCGTTTTGATACCATGGCATCGATACTGTTCAAATAACTGGGTGTTAAAATGTTAATAGAATAAGTTAGGTTTTATTTTGAAATTTTGAAGAATAATGGAGAGTAAATTTGACATTTTATTTCTTTCTGTCAACACTTACCTGTGATATCATTTGTTAGAAACATTAAAGGTACTTTAAGACAATATGTAGATAGTAAGGGTAGAGTTAGTCAATTAGCTAAACTATAAGGGTAGTTTAAAAAATTAGCCTTTTTAAAAACACAAGGGAATATTAGAAAGATAATTTTAAGAGTTGCATTAAAATATAATATTATAGTTTGAATGTACACTAGATAATGGCCCCTATATTAGGTATGCAACCATTATTTTGATACTTTTTGTTCATGTGTTTTGATAAATTTTGTTTGACACCCATTTTTTATATTGTAAATTTAGTTTATTATTTTATTTGATATTTTTTTCATATATAATTTTTTTATTTTATTTAATAGACTAAATAAAGTTTTATTTCTAAATAACAACCCATTTGTGGATCCTTCATTATTTAAAACAAAATTTTGTTTTCTCTTCCTTTTTAGTAGAGGTAAATACCCCTAATCTTTTTAAGAATGGAGGTAACTACTATTTACAAACAAATTTATTTTCTCTGCTTTTTTTTTCAAAATTTTCTCCCCATTTTTCATGATCATCATTTTTCACACAGATATTTTCTTAATATCATAGTCAATCCCTTTTAATATGATGGGTGTAAAATATTAGACATATGCCCATTTTTCTACATATTCTTGTAGTTCATATTTTGATTTTTTGGGTATGATACTGAAAACCTTGTAACCAATCTATGTGTATCATTACAGTGGTAACCAATCAGGTGGTTGTTTATCAAATTCATAGGGGTTTTGATTTGTCTAAACTCTGCCATTGTCATGTCATAATGGCAGCATAGAATTTTCCATTAATTTATTTTGTTTATAACATCATAAGTTCACGTATTTGACTCAGATGCTTGAACTGCTGACCGGTACCAGGATGGAAAAAGTGGTGGTGTTGTTTCTAGGTTGAATCTGGAGCGCTCCTGACACCAACCTCACAGTGCATTGGTAATATCGCCCTATGCTATGCTGTTAGATTGGTGTAAGGAGCAGATCGGGTCGCTTTCACGTTTTTAAAATACTGATTCACAGACCCAACAACTTAGTTTTTTTACTTCATGTTATCATCTTTCTCAACCTAAAAAAATCCTATAAATCATTCTCTTCGATACTTAAATCAGCACTGCCATGTACTGTTTTTTTTTCAAACTTTCTAAAGGTTAGAAGGGGTTCCCCCAAAGGTTACCAGATACAATTGAAAAGGGGGACGACATTGTTCACCTCTCTTTCATACTAATTTGCTTCCTTTACTGTACAGCCCCATAACTCAAGCAAAATGTCTTCGATTTATAATCGTGCAAAATCCTTAGTCGAAGACGACGACGAAGAAATTTATGCCTTCGCCACAGAATTGGCCGGTGCTTCTGTGCTTCCAATGGTCTTGAAAGCAGCTATAGAGCTAGAATTGCTTGAGATCATATCTTCAGCTGGCCCTGGTGCATATCTCTCGCCTTGGGATATTGCTTCACACCTGCAAACACACAACCCAGATGCACCAACGATGGTTGATCGTATGTTGCGTCTCCTTGCTAGCTTTTCTGTTCTAAAATGCTCTCTCATCAAAAGAGAGAATGGTCGAGTAGAAAGGCATTATGCTTTAGCACCTGTATGCAAATTTCTCACTCGGAACAAGGATGGAGTCTCGCTCGCCTCTTTGGTTCTACTTTGTGAGGACAAGGTCTTCATGGATAGTTGGTATGAAATCCGTAATATATTATTGCTCTATTTTGTTGCACACAAAATGAAGGAAAATAGATGATTTCCTATATATATATATATATATATATATATTCTCATAGCTTTATGTTGCACGATAAAATGACATGGGAAATGAATATTAATTCTAGGAAATGGATATCTATTCTTTCACAATACACTTTATTAATAGAGGTTTGGCCCTCTTGTGTTTTCTCGGTTCTTGATCCGTCCTCTTCATTCATCTCTTGCACCTCCATTTATGAATATAGGTTTGCCCTAAAATGAGATGCACACATATTTCAGTACAGAATAATCTTTCTTAATTTATCCTCTTTTGTTTTTTGTTAAAGATTGTGGGTTGCTTAAGTTCCTAATTGTAAAAACTCAAGTGATGATTCCATTTTATAGAGAGAGAGAGGATCCATTGATCATTGCTCTGACAATATATTTTCATTATCCCTTGATCCTTAGTTTGGTCCACAATTTTACCAACTTCTTTTGTGTTAACGCACTTAATAAAATTATGCTTTTTATTTAATTTCCTAGACTATGGCACAGCAAGGAGACCTATTTTCCATCTTCTTCCACTTTTTTTTTTTTTTTTTTTTTTTTTTTGTACTGGGTATAATAGTTTGTCCTTAATTAATAACCAAATGGAACCTTTGGTTCTTGGTTAAGGAGTTTTTCATGAATATAATGCCTACGTATATTTTGCCCTATAGTTAAGGAATTAAGGAATTATTATAGAAGGATATATAATTAATAAAAGGGTATAGTACATATAGGTAGATGATAGTGATACCTAGTACAGAGGGGGGCAGCAACTGGTTTGGCGGTGACAGAGGGCGCGACAACTCTGGGAAGGAGCAGAAATAGAAAATGAAAATGAATAATAAAAGATGGAGAGAGAAAGGGAGAGAGGCCGGTGGTGGATTCGACGCTGCTGAGTTCGAATCTGCCACTGCAATCAGTTGCAGCGGTGGAAGTCGATGACAAGTTTGAAGGCGGAAGCGGCGGTGGAAGTGGACGAGGAGGGGTTGCTCTTCCGTCGGTTATAGGGGAGGAGAGAAAGGGAGATCGGCAAGTTCTCTATACCACCGCTCTGCATCGTCACTGAGATATCTTTTCAAGACAAGAGATCCAACCTCGCGGCTGTCCCAGCAGTTGTTAGAACCCAAATCAAACACCAACCCAGTAGAGGATGAAGAGGAAGTAGGTGTTTGGATCTGTGTGGGGGTTGAGGGTTGTTGGGTAGTTGAAGTGGAACTTGTATCGATAGTTGGGTTCCTGTCATTTGTGTTATCATTGCCAATGTCTAGTTTTCTTGAGCAACGAGTGAGATAGGGAAAACCATTTCTAGATATAGGACTTGGGCACTTCTGGCAAAGAAACACAGTACTAGTGCTGGTGATGCCGCAGAGCATACCTGGCCTGGTGGAGGACCCTGGAGGAACCAAAGTTGTTGGCTTCGCTGTTCTGCAGGTGGTAGAAGAAGCAAGGCCCCTGACGATTTTGAACGTTGCTGCTGTTGCCGCTGCAGATGTTGCGTCCATCGTAGCAGAATCATGGCCACGCAACCAGAGACTGTGTTAAAAAGGACGGCCTGCGTCGCCAAAGGCAGCAGTTTCGTTGCCTCTCTTCTTGTCAAATGCAATTTTCCATTCGATAAAAAGTTAAAATGGCCCCAACCCCAAAAGTACTTCAACTACAGCTTCAGTACTATAGTACATAAAACTTGAACTGAATTCAAGCAAACGACTACAACAATTGTCTGAAATAATGGGGAGAATTTTTTTTTTAGTTTCTCACACCAACCATTCATTCCACTCTCCTGTTCATTCCTTTTTTTTTTTATGGCCCCAGACAGTGGGGCGAATCCATCATCGTCGCTATCCCCAGACCAGTTTCTCACACCAACCATCACAGTAGCGGCAGTAATCCCTGATCTCCCTTTCTCTCCCCTTATCTCCGCTGCTATTGGTGTATCACGAGTTCAGGGAAGATGAATAGAGACCCCATAGTACAGGGGGTCTTTGTAATTTACCCTTTTTTGCAACAAACAGCCATATGTACATCATGATATCACAACATTGCCCTCATCAATCTATTAATGGCGTTAACAGTTATATATATATATATATGCAACTATTAGTTTTCCCATAATTAAAAGAAAAAAAACACAGAAATTGATAATTAAAAAGTACATAAACATATATATATATATATATATATATATATTTCAGCTAGAAAATAACAAAAATTATATTACACTGCAAAAATTCAGAAATTCAAAAGAATAAAATGAAATTGATAAAAAATCAAAAGAACAATTTATCCAAAAATTACATAAACTGCAGAAAAAATACAAAATTAAAATTCGTAAATAGTCCAAAATATATGGTTTTTTTGGGAGGGTATTTATGAACTTTTATGCTTTTTGAAATTTCTAAAACCTTTACAAAAAATATTTTTTTGGATTTCTATATTTTTCTTCAAATTTGATATTTTTTTATGAATTTTTATTTTCTAAAGAATTTATGTGTTTCTTTTATAATTTAGATCTTAAAATAGGACTTAAGGGTATTTTCAGGTTTTAGAAATGTATAACCCTTCATGTGAGAATATTCTGTATATTTGACTGATGGAATCTATATCTATATATTAAAAGGGAATGTCCCAAGCTAGCACTTTTCAGCTTGATGGTTATTTCTGAAAGGCACTTATTTTCTTTTTTTTTTTGGTTTTTTTGAACTTTTCTAATTTTAAAATTGAACAAAATAACTCAAGTAGATAATCAACCTTAAGACTTTTATCTTCTCTCATTAGTTATCTCTTCTCTTATTAACTCTTGTAACTATCTCCTCTCTTAATTATGCCATCAACTCTCTCATTCAATAACTCATGCCACTAATTCTATCTCCTCTCCATTGCCTAAAATTCATTAACTTTTTCTATATCTATATGTATTTCAACTCAATTATAATTTTATATACACTAGCTATATTTATAGTAAATTGTAATTATTAATAAAAAATAATTATATTGAAATAGAGATATTCAATGATATATTATTAGGCTAAATAATCAACTTCCATTTAAAAGATAATTAACTTTTAAGTTAATTAAACAAGTAACTTGTATTTCACAATAAATATTGTGTACTTTACTCAACAAATAAAATGATTGTTTTAAAAAAAACTGACTTGGAGGCTAAATAGTTTCTACCTCTACGTTACAAGTTAATGGTTCTCCTATTTGAGTTAGACAAGTAAAACCATAACATATCATTCATCTATATATGTATAATATAATATAATTACATTTTACGAGTGTGTGTGTGTATATATATATATATTAGGTCTAATTTGTACTTTTTATTTTAATTTTAATTTTTTTATAAATAAAAGAAGAGCCAAGGATTGAAATTTAAGGCCACAAAATATGTTTTTTCGAATAATAGAGTTGCAAAGATCGCATAAATTACCCAAAATAAAAAAAGAACAATTACTCCAATCAAACAACTAAGCACAAAATTAAGTCCTCTAAAAGTTTTAAATACATTATATATTGTAATCAGGACCCAATGGCTAGGTCAAATAAGAGTAGTGATTTTATAACTAAGCACAAAGTTAAGTCTCTTTCTAGTTTCTTAATAAATTATTACCTTACCCTTTTCAAAAAAAAGAATTAATAAAAAGTAATAAGATAAATTAAAAAAACTAATATTCATTTAAAATTAGGGTAAAATGTGCAAACATCCCCTAACCTCCCTTATAGTTTCACTTTAGCAAACACCTCCCCTAAACTTTTGAGAAACTCGACAAAACCTCCCTTCCGTCACCTTCCCAGATGGCAAACATTAGGTTTATGCACCCGTTTTTTCCAAATACCCATTCTACCCTTTTACTTTTATAAATTATTTTACATACAAAATTACTCAAATAACCCTATTTTAATTTGACAAAAACCTCCTTTAATGGTCATCTTCTAATGTTTTTGTCGAGTTAAAATAGGGTTATTTCATTAATTTTGTATGTAAAATAATTTAAAAAGGGTAGAATGGGTATTTGGAAAAATTGGTGTATTAGTCTAACATTTCTGTCTGGGAAGGTAACGGAAGGGAGGTTTTTGTCAAGTTTCTCAAAAGTTTAGGGGAGGTATTTGTTGAAATGAAACTATATATAGGGGATGTTTTATGATTGTGAGAAACTTTAGGGGAGGTTTTTATATTTTACCCTTAAAATTAATATAAAACTAATACAAAATTATCTAAAAAAATAGTAGTTTTATAATTAAACTTAATAAGGATTAATAAAATAAAAAATAATAAAAATTTATTATTCTTAATTTAACAATCCTTTGAACCTCCCTTGTGTTTCAAACTTAACAAAAACCTTCTATATAGTTTTGAAAAAAGGAGCAAATACTTTCCTTCCATTAGCGTTCGAAATAGAAAATGCTGATGTAATGCATTGATTTTTTAAGTACCAAATTTACCCTTAGCCAACTTCATTTAGATACAAATTACTAAAATACCTTGAAAAAAATAGTTTCTCTTCCTTTTATGTACCTTTCTTGGTCCAAGAAGCGTGGAGATTTTTATTCTTTGAAAGTTGTCACGCAAAGTAAATTAGTTGAGGGTAAAGTTGAAACTTTAGATTATATATGGTAACACCTTAACAAGGGTATTTTTGTAACTTCAATGTCTTTGTTATTGAAAAGCTAATGAAAGGAGGTATCTGCATTTTTTTCAAAATTATAGGGGTCAAAACACAAGTATGGTTTATAGAATTCTTATAAGAGGAGTTTTTTTTTTTATAAATTTACATAAAAATAATTATACACCAATTAAAATTTAAAAATTAATAAAATATGTATCACTAAGATACAAAAAATAATACAAATTTATCTAGAGAGTAAGAAATTAGCTACTCTCACTAAAGTGCAACTTGAATTGTGGTGGAATAAAATAGTCATAAATCCCCCAAAAAATAATGCTTGAACTAAACTTAGATGAACATTAATTAATTGAAAATTTCATAGAGCTCTTTCAATTTTTCTTAATAAAATCCATGCATCTCACGAGCCAACTAGTGCTAACATGAGGCGTCATGTGATGACACCCAAAAGTATGGGGTGTTGTTAAAAAAAGTAAAATGAGATGTTATGGTAGAGTTGTGTCCTATTATGAGGAAAATCACTAAGAATTTATGCACATTGATTTTTTCCAATAGAAAAGTAGTCCATTTTTTTTTCTAAATCCTAAATACTAGGAGTAGGAAGGTATTTCAAATAGAAAATATACCAAATTGGCAAGATTTTATTGTTTGGTTTTAATAATTAGAGGGATTCCTTCAAAGTGTGAGTAACCAACCTTTGTCTCTAAATTAGCATGAGTTATCCACAATTTGAAGAAAAAGAAGGTTAGTTTTCTTAGAAATTTATTGTGATGATCAACTTTGTGGTCAATTTAGAGTCTTTTAGAGGTTGTTCCAAGCTATCTTGATGTGGCCAAAACCAACCACTAGTTAGAAGTCGTTACCATGGCAACAAGTTGGGGGGAAAAGTGATAAATTGACCTCACATGACCTTAGAAGGCTTGATTGAAGGCCTAGCCAACCTAATACTAGTTAATCTCACTAAACTGATTTGAGACTAGCTGGTTTATCGAGATGACCTAATACTAACTCACAATATGTGTGTTTAGTCAACCAAAGAATAAGCAACATATGAAAAATCATGTGGAGACATGGTAGCCATGCCGATCAGAGCATCAATGCCAAAGCATTCAATGCGTGCCCACTACCCACCATGTGCACACCTTTAATTCACCTCTTTCTAAAAGTGGCGAAATCAGGATTCATAGGTTCTTGATTAGTGTCACATGCATTTTAGCCCTTATGGTGGCCGTGGCTGCCTTTAGCTGGGCCTAGATTGACAAAGTCAAGCCTCTAATGGTTTTCTTAGAAGAAGTTTGCTCCACTGAATGGTCAAAACTCCAAAGAACTTGAGCGAGATTTAGGTGGCGTTCGGTAGTTTTTGGTCCCATTTACGATAAGATATGGTGTTCTACTATGTGTGGATACGGTCCCCGTCCATAATATAGTGCAGACAGAGACGGGCCACACTCCAATTTATTGTCCATAGTATTTTTTCATGGATGGTCCACATTATTGTGTTGACAATTTGTGCGAAGGTTTCAGTGTAATGCACTTGTGTTACATTGGTTCAATTACTCTCATTTTATTTAAATTTTTAATAAATTTTAATATTTTATCAATAAAATAATAATTTTTAATGTTAATTCTAGCACAAGTCCGACAGTTCTCCTTTTCAACTCTTTTTCATTATTTAAATATTAATTTTTTAATATTTTTTATCAATAAACTAATATTTAAAATATTAATTTTTTATTTTTAATATTTAAAACAATATGTTTTAAGTTATTTAAGAAATGCAATTATTGTCTACATATTGATTCCTTTTTTTTCAATTTATTTACAATATAAAATGCAAAAATTAGACATTTATGATCGACTGAGTAGATATCCCATAAAATGTATATGAGATACATGGAATCAAAAAGTATGGTGTGGACTGGTTCACACCACACCTACAGAATGCCACCGTATGTGTGGGCTGGTCCGGTTCGCACAATCTATCCATAGTTTAGAACAACTATGAAGTGTGGTGTTGTATGGATTAATCACTACCATAGGGTGTGGTGTGGACCAATCCACACCCACCAATTTATCATTAACACTAAGAAGACCCCCTTATGCTCCTACCAATTTCAGGCTCCCCTTCCACCTCAGCAAGATTGTCTGCCTCTTTAGAAAGAAGCTCAATATTTGAATTTGAATTTGAATCCAACATTTCCAATGTGAGCCCCACTTTGTCAGCGTCTCCCTTACCTACACAAGACACTGGCACTAGCTATCTAACATCTCCATCACATACTGTAGTGCTGATCGAACTCCCTCGGAAAGTTGGTTCAAAAATCCTCTCTTCCGTCAACGTCCCGCAACCCACCTCTAGCCCCCTTCCCCTCTCGAGTTAGGATGTATTGAGTTCCTTCCTTGTTCCTACCAGCGACAACAAAACAGGCGTTGAGGCTTCCCCTAGAACATAGTCCGCCTCCACCACTAACATCTTAAAACTTTGCCTCCCACCATCAAAGAGACTGCCACTCTCACTACGAAAATCTCCCCTGCTACCTTCATTGAAACAGATTTAGGGAATTCTCAGGCAGAATGTACCTAGACAACCAATGAATCAACCTTTGTCCAACTCAAATTTTCTGGATCTACCTTTACAAAGCCTCCAAGCAAATCCCCTACTTTTGGGAATGTCTTCCAACACCATGCATGCAGGGAACTCCGAAGCACCTTTGTTATGTTTGTGCCTTTGAATTCTTTGTGGCAACTCGCTTCATAATGGTTTGTAGTGGCTCGTAGTCCACCCCACAGTGGCATGGACCTGATCCATATTCATTGACAACTCTTTGAGGGCACAACTCTGTATTTTGGGGCTTAGGATTTTCTGTGAGGGCACAACTCTGTATTTCTTCTCCATTGACAATTTCATAGTGGATTTCTATTCCTCCTTTGCCCGTGGAGGTAGGATATAAGTCAAACCACATAAATCTATGCATTTTGTGCTTATTTCTCTTTATCTCTATTTTTACTTTTAGTTTGGGTGCCATTCAGATTTGTTTTCTTGAGTTTTTCCACAACAACCTTACATTTGTTGTGGAATTTTAGTAAGATCTAGGGCTGACTCTTTTGTTTTGGAACAAAACAAGTGAGTGTGAAGTGTGGCTGCTTCTAAGAGAGATCTAGGGCTTATTCTCGAAAACACTCAAGATTCCAAGAGGGGAACAAAGCCGCAATGTTCCAAAACAAAAAAACCACTAAAGAACTGGTGAGTTGAGTTAGTTGGCCGGTTAGCTAGTTACGATAAGGAGGAAAGATTGAAGGAGTCTGACTCCACCCGTACTCTATAACTTAACCAGTCATACCTAACTGTTGATTGAAGTCCAAAAGACATCATCATGAATACTTTTCTCACTGCGATGCTTAGATTGTTCGATCTTATAATTTTGAATCATGTGGGGGATTGTTGGAGGGAGATTCAAATTTACAAGAATCTCTCTCCTCCCTCTCTTGTTTTTGTCCTTTCCTCCCTTGAATGACTCCTTGTCCCACATTACTTGGGAAAAGAGTAGGAGTGGAGTATATTTGTAGTTTTGCTCCCTCTATGAGTAGGGACCCATAGGAGGAGAGGACTATAGATATTCTATGCCTGTGAGGGGGGTTGGGGGTGCTTTTCACACACACATGCCGAGTCTGGCCGGGGCGCAGGCGCGAGCGCATGTACGTGTACGCGCGATGCACTGAATCATTTTGTTTTAAAAATTCTGAAAGGACACATATGTGTCCATTTGGGTTTGAGAGCACTCTATAAAAGGAATGTTGGCCAACCCAGTCAACTCACACACCATTTTTCGATAGTTTTTCTCTGAGACATCAATCTTTAGTGGTTTGCGGAGGTCTGGTAAGCGAGTGCACGCTGTTTTACCTTGGTGACCGGTTTGCGATCACCAGGTTGCACTATAGGGGGCAAATACGGTTTTAAGTATAGTGACCAAGTGGCACGACTCAACCCTCCATCTTCTTGCAATTCCCAGTTTCGAGTTCCTGCAACAACTTCAAATCACTGCCCTCTCATTATTATTTTCACAACATCAGATCAGGTGGCTTAGCTCCCTCAACACAAGTGATGGATGGTAAATAGGAATGACAATATGGCCCACCCCAATCGGGGCCCGCATTTGACCATTGGTATGGTCATATTCTAATTAGGGACGGGGTGGGGACAATATTTATGTATTTATGTATGTATACATGTATATGTATATATCATATTATAGTTATAATTAACATATGCCTATATAAGGGGGAACCTAATCAGGTTCAAGTTCAATCCAAGCTATAATTTGAGGTGAGTTACAAGTCTATAAAATTTAAATTTTTATTAGTTAATTTTAAAATTGTATTAATGTTATTATTTCTAAATTAAATGGATCTTAAAATAGTGTAATTAATATTAAAAAAGCAAGTGGTATCTATTTCTCTAAATTCAAATTAAGACTTAATTGGTTTGGGCAAGTTAAAGTTTATATTCAAGCAATATTTTCGGGTGACCTTATTGTTATTAGAATTTGGGATTGCAAATTGTATTTGTTTGCCTAAATTCAAATTGACCTTATGCACTGGTCGGGCAAAGATTGAGGGAAGCGTTTTAATACTCACATTTGTCTTCTATTTGCACCTATTCACATTAACATGCAGTACCCTTTTCGCCCAAGGTTCAAAGTATCGACACGTATCTGACCGGTTCAGGGGGTGGAGAAGCCCTAAACCGCCCCCTGAACCGGTTTTGAAAAAAATAAAAAAGAGTAAAAAAACAGTATCAATATCGCAAGATACGTGGGCGTATCGATATTTTGAACCATGTTTTCAACTAACTTACTGTCAATCCTCTAGCAATCTATATATTCCCCAGAAATAGTAGTCTATATATAGTCCATCTTTGTGGCTTCCAAATATTACAAAAAATTACTTAGCTCTATAATTTCCTTCTTTATTTCTTTTTCCTTTTTTTTAATGGATGGAAATAATAGTATTATTATTTTGATCTGTAGGTACCATTTGAAAGATGTTGTTCTTCAGGGTGGAATTCCTTTTAATAAGGCCCATGATATGTCTCTATTTGAATACCTTGGGAAAGATTCTCGATTCAACAAAGTTTTTAATAGAGCAATGTCAGATCATAGTATAATAGTCATGAAGAAGGTACTTGAGACATACAAAGGCTTTGAAAGTCTAAAAGAGGTGGTGGATGTTGGAGGCGGGATTGGAGTCACGCTCAACTTAATCACATCTAAGTATCCTCAAATTAAGGGTATTAATTTCGACTTGCCTCATGTTGTTGCAGATGCACCATCTTATCCTGGTATGACTTATCTTTTCCTTTGCATAATTATCATTATTTACTAGGTAGAGAAATTAGCATTATTTTTGCTTCCAATTTTATGGTATTTTAGTAAGGAATTTTAATTCTTTGTCATCAGGTGTGGAACATGTTGCAGGGGATATGTTTGAAAATGTCCCACAAGGAGAAGCCATTTTAATGAAGGCGAGTTACTTTTTTAATTTTTTTAAATAATTTATTTCTTACAAAGATCATTCATAAAATATTTTAAATGAATTATTATAGTGGGACAATATAATTCACAAAGATCATGCATGCTATAATCCGAATTAGTTCCTTGTAACTTATAAATTGTTTATTACAATTCTTGATTTTATATATTATATATAATCAAGAAATATTTTCAATTATTGTTATTTATTTGTGTTAAAAGAAATTAATTTATCTAGTAAACCAAGTTTTGAATTGTATTTAAAAGGTGCATGAGACCTGAATTAATCCCCCCGTCTGTATTATTAATTTAAAAGCTCAATTATATTATTCGTAAAAGAATTTCTTTTCCTTTCTTAAACACTTGTAGTACATACTTCACGACTGGAGTGATGAGCAATGCTTAAAGATATTAAAGAACTGCTGGAAAGCTCTTCCAAACTCGGGAAAGATTATTGTTGTGGAATACATTCTTCCGGAGGCTCCAGCAGCTGGGATTAGTGTGTCGCCTGAAGTTGCAGATTCAATAATGTTATCTCAATGTCCTAGAGGAAAAGAGAGGACATATGAAGAGTTTGAAGCACTGGCAATGAGCTCTGGATTTTCCAGTTGTGAAAGACTTTGTTGTGCTTATGACATGTGGGTTATGGAGTTCCACAAATAGCAGAGGTTTGTTTGTTTGTTTTGATGAAAAAGTTCATGGATGGTTGTGACTGTGAGTGAGTTTTATTTGTGTATGGTTGTGATTGTGAGTGAGTTTTATTTGTAAGGGTGGGGACTATTCTATATATCCTAAAGTCTGAATATTTTATCAGGTTTATAATAGCCACGCTAATATTTTCTCTACAACATAATTAGAAATAAATTGAGTCACTGAAAGCGGCTTTCCTGTGTTATCTCTGGCAGGCAGCTACATCCTAATCAAATTTGTTTTGTAATTCCTTGGAAACTAGTCACCAAGGTTTTTAAAATCAATCCAGAGAATGAACCGGTCAGGGGTCCGGTTCTTGGGTCGAACAGTGGGCCTATTCTGATAAAAAATAAAAAAAATAAAAAATGGTTAAAACTATTCGAATGGTTTGAACAGTTAATCGTCCGAGTGAGCAGTTTGTTGATCAAAATCAACGGTTTTTGAAAATATTCAATTTTGGGGAAAAATGGAACCGATCATCTGACCGATTTTCGGTTTTTCCGATCTGACCGTCCAATCCAGTTTTGAAAATCATGCTCTACACAAGAATGGGATGACAATCACCACCTAATTTTTGCAAGAAAAATCAAAAGAAAAAAAAAAAAACAAAAATAGAGGAAGAAAAAGAAGCATGAATTTTGAAAACCTTCTACTAGAAAAAACGTGACATAGCTATTAAAACCATTGTCTTAGGCATAAGCCAATCTCCGATTTTGATCAAACTGGCAGCTTAGACTGAAAGAAAAGATGGTGGTTCTTTTCCGAATCTCCGCTTTGATATTCAAATGTGGAAGCCAGAATCGCCGGAAAGCCCGAACTGACTTTGCAAGACAGACAATGAAACAAAAGTGGTGTGAGCTGGCCTTCATGATTGCCGGCAGAGATTACTATTTTAAAAGTATTACTATTCTGCACCTTTGCCGGCGGTAACTGACTGTCCCGTATGGGTCACATTAATTTAATTTATTACTAATGGGGACTCGTATAATGCATGAGTTTTGTGGAACGGGATCTGCTCCTAATATTGGGCGCCTCACATACACATCCACTGTGCATTGGGAACATCTCCCATGAAAAATAATTTACAAGTATGGGAGATATTCCCAATGCATGGTAGGATGTGCGTGTGAGACACATGTGAAGCACCCTATGTGAGGAGCAGATCCGGTCTAGGGTTTTGTTAAACCAAAAGCTATACAATAAAATACATAAGAGTATAAGACCAGACCCTTGTTTTATATTTTAATTTTTAGATAATTAATAATTATTTATATTTTGAGAAAATCTATGATGCGGGAAAGACATGGTATCGAAAGAGTTTTGACCAATCAAAACCCACCCATGATTTCTGATAAATAACACCTGATTGGCTACAACACTTTATGATTCTAGTTGATTGGTCAGACATTTTTCAGATATCATATCTTTTCCATATTATAGTCGAACCCTTATATTTTATATACTAGTTTTAGTTCTTTTTTTTACAAGACAAAATAACAATAATTAATTTCAGTTAGGGTGTTCAAGTATTTCCATTTGGCTTTGGTTCAACAATTTCCTAATTAAGCTGACCAGGTCGAATCAGTTTCTACTTAGCCATTTGTAAATCAACCACAACCAAAATGACCCAATCATAGACATATAGTAAAATTTTATATTTTAAATATATTCTTTTAATAATACTGCTATAATTTTTAAATTTAAATTTAATTTTTAATTTTAAATCTTTTGAACCAACTAACCAAACTAAAAACCGACATAATCCGATAAAACCTGAATCAAATGGTTTTCACTAATGGTCGGTCGATTCCAAATGACCAACTCCCCAACCCAATTAGGTTGATCTGCTTGGCCAAACAATGTACAACAAAATTGAACTAACTTGTGAATACTCTTAATTTCAGCCAAATTAATAGTCTAATCTCTAATAAATAATAATAATTTAATCCTAAATAGTTATCGGAAATTTATAAAAAAAGTACACAATCATTGGAAATAATTTACAATAAAAATACAATAAATAACTAATAAAAATACAATAAATACTAATATCTATTAAATTAGTCAATAAATAGTGCAATCTCCAATATAGTTTCATCACTAATTACTAATAATCAATAAATATAACAAAAATACATAATTTCTAAAATTAAATTTATAACAAAAATATAATAAATTAAATTTAAAAAACTTTGACAACAATAGTTTGATCATCAATAATATTAAAAATTTTAACTACGTAAGAAAAAAATATAGATTTTTACATGATTAACGAAAATATATTTATCATAAAAATACAACAAAAAATTACTGAAAATACAATAAATATTGATTTCAATATATATAAATATTTCTTAAATATAAATTAAGGTTTTAAAATTATTATTAATAATAATTTTGTTTTCTTAAAATTATTTCTACAATTATTAATTGATTTAAGTGAAATATTATTTTTATAATTAGTATAATAATAATTTAAATTATGGCTCTATTTTTTAATATCTATTAATTTTTTTTGAAAGTTATTATTGTAGAGAAGATGGGCCGAATGGCCCATAGGCTGTTTATCCTTTTTTTGATCTTTTATGTTCTTTTCTGTAATAGGCCTTAATCTGGACTTATTCTTTCTTATGTTATGTCTTTTTAATTTTTTGCTCAAATAGGGGCTTCTCTGTAAATTACCAAAGTTTAACTTAATAAAATAGAATTAAGGGTGTAAGAGAAGAGATTATGTTCGAAAATCTTTCTCTCTGAACCCAAGTTGCCGCCACCTTCTTCTTCATCTTCTCTCCTCTTGAACTCTGATTTCGGCTACTTTCTTTTGATTTTTGCATCTTTCTAAACAATCATTTATTCTCAAAAGGCTGTTTTTCTTCTTAGTATCAGAGTAGGCTCGTTTTTCCCCTTTTTTCCCATACACAGTGTGTATGGAGAACTAAATCGTATGAATAGTTAAAGACACCTATTTCAGCCCAGTTGTTAGTGGTTTCTGGAGAGAAGAGGATTGGCTTTGTTGCCCCCTTGACAGATTGAAGTGTGTTGCCCGAAACCCTAATTTTTTGGAGAAATCTGATTACGGGCCCCATAGGGAATTTGACCTAGGCGCTCAGTGACTAAAGGCTTTTTCATTCACATTCTTGAATATCGAATCAAGTGTGATGATGCGCAATCCGGTCGGTCTTTGCTGTCAATGATCTTGCCTCTGAACCGGGTGGTAGGGACCTGAAACGGAGGGAGAAGAGAAGCTCCGAGGACCCGACGTAAGGGCTCCGAAGCTCAAGTTAGAGTCTTTCAAAGGCAAAATAGACCAGATAGCGCAAAAGTTAGCATACCTCGTTTCTGGGGGTAGGAGCCTTTTATAACCACCTCGCGCACTCAATTCCAGGCTTCTGTCAGATCGGGCATGATTACTTCTGAACTCCTGCCAGTTCGGATGTCATTTCCTCTGGTCAGTCAGAACCGCCACTGTTCCTTTGTCGGAGCCGTCTCTGCGGCTAGTAACGACGGTGGCAGGTGGCGGTAGCAGGAGGCCGTTTGAAGTGCGGCTGTCAGGCGTCAGATCCCAAATCAGTCAGGTGTGTCGTCCTCGGATACGGACGTTTGATCATCCTGGTGTTTCGGAAGCTAAGTGTTGGAGTGAGCGAGATGTCTTGAGTTCGGTTTGGGGAGTGTTCTGAGCCGCCACGGGCCAGCTCGGATCGCAGCTTTGCGAGGCTTGGGGCCCACTATAGTTTGTGCTCCTTGCAGGGAGCTCGGGTTCTCAGCAGGGAGCTCGGGTTCTCAGCAGGGAGCTCGGGTTCTCAGTAGGAAGCTCGAGTTCCTAATAGGGAGCTCGGACTCCCAGTAGGGAGCTCGGACTCTTGGTAGGGAGCTCGGGCCCTTGGTGGGGAGCTCGGGCCCTTGGTGGGGAGCTCAGGCTCCAAGTAGGGCGGTCTGGAGTTCGGGCTCAGTAATGAGCTTGGACTTTGCTTTCGGTGCTTGCTTCGGGCGCTCTACTGTCCCGAGTTGCTTGTTTCTGCCACGTGTCGGGTAATTGCGTGGTCGGGCCAAATTCCCCTTCATCAATTGCCCCCCACTCCCTGCGACAAGGGTCCCGTCTTGGCGCGGGGAGTTTGTAGGGTTGCAGGAGGGTTTTGGTCCGTGCTGAGCACGCTCGCTTTAATTTGATTTTCAAAAAAGGGCGCGCATTTGGGAGACGTGACGGCAGTCATTCGAGAGTTGCGCTGCAGACGCTTTTATTGCGAGGAGACGTGTGCCGACACCCCGTCAGTTTCGGGAAGACATGTGCTGACACCTGTCCTCTGACAAGACGTGCGCGACGCTTCGTCAGTTTCGGAAAGACGTGCGCTGATTGACTTTGGAAGACGTGCGGTTTAGCGTGACTGTGGGCCGTTGGATTGGCTTCGATCTGGGCCGTCGCATTCTGGCCGTAGTGGATATAAATAGCGCGTGGGGGGGGGGGGGGGGGCGTCCGTGCTACTGCTGTACCTCTTGAGCTCGCACCTAAGTTTCCAGTTCGCGTTCAGGCTCTTCAGCTCGCATCCCCGGTTCCTTGCCTGTTCGAGCTTTCGCGGTCTTCTTCAGTCTTCTTCCCGGGTGAGTGCTTTTGGAATTCCGTTCTATTCTCTGATGTCTAGTTCGGAGGGTTCAGGCTATTCAAGCGGGTCTGATGTAGGTTCTACCAATCGATTTGCGTCCCCTGGTAGTTCAAGTGAGCCCAATGTAGGTCCTGAGGAATGGGTTGAACCTACAGGCCGAGGTGCTTCGGGTAGGTCGGCGTCCACCTCCCGTCGTGGCTGAGTTTTAGATCAGTTCGGTCCTTCGACTATGACGTCTGAGGGACTTCAATCCCTCATAGACTATTACGACTTGCCCGGGGAGCACGCCTACTTCATTCCTACGGGTAGCTTCCCTTGGGAACACGGTCCTGATGAGATCGTGATTTTCCGGGAACAGCTCGCTGCGGGGCTGCGACTGCCCTTTCACCCTCTTCTCATCGAGGTTCTAAACCACTTCGGTGTGATGGTTGGCCAGCTTCACCCGAACTCCATTAGGAACTTAGTGGGGACGATCTCTTTATTTTGTGACGAGAACTTTCCTTTGGATCTGGAGATTTTCTCCTCCATTTTAATGCTGAAAAAGCAAGCGGGTCCCCTTCCTGGGCGTAGGTGGGCATACTACCTGTCCCCTCGCCCAGGCTTCAAGCTTTTACATTGACTCCCTAATAAGGTCCCGGCGTGGAAGCGGGACTATTTCGGGGTGCGAAGTGCGCTAGGGTGGCCGTTTCAGACCGGCTGGGGGATGGCCGCTCCCGACTTCGGCGTCACACTTGATAAGGAGACGGCGAAGGGCCTCCGGCAATGGGCGCAGCTCGGGCTGGAGTGTCAACGGTATCTGACGGAGGCCAAGCTTATTGCTGCGGGCCTGAGTTCAGGTAGGTTCTTTCCCTAGCGATCCTGTCTTGCTCTTCTTTTACGTGTCTTACTGATGCCGAACTCTTTTTCGCAGGTACGATGGACTCTCGAGGGACCCGAGGTGGGCACTTGTTCCAGGGCATGAAGAGGAGGAAACGGGTGGCTAAGCGAGGCACCGGACTATCCGGCGGAGGAGCCCGATATGGTTCCGCCTACGCAGGAGCCGGCGGGGGCTCCTTATGCCGAAACCACACACACTGGGGCTCCTGCTTACTCCGAGTCTGCCCATACGCGAGCTGGGCCGTCGGGGTTGGAGGCCCCGGGGGGCTTCAGGAGCGTGCTGTCGCCTGTTCATGCTCTTCAATGGAGTAAGGAGGCGATGTTTCCCGAGGAAGTTGCGGCGTGGACTGAGCTCCCTCTACACCAAGTGACCTGCCGTGCCGTTACTCATGCTATGGTGGTAAGTGCTCCCTTTTTTAGAGTTCTTTGGCTTTCATTCTTCTATTCGTTTCTTTGATCCCGTTTTCCTTTGATAGGTGAACTCTTCTATTCACGCCTTAGCGAATCAGGTGGAGAGATACTCGAGGCAGGCGCGAGCTACCGAGGAGGCTGCTCGAACTGCCGAGGAGGCTGCTTGTGCTGCCGAGGCTGCTGCTCGCCTCAAGCGGTCTAGGCAGGCGAGGTCTCAGAGGGATGCTGAGGCCATGGGAGTGGTGGTGAAGAATATGGCGGAGTTGAAGTTGGACCTGCAGCACCAAGTCGAGTATCTTCAGGAGGATATCAGGGAGAGGACTCAGATCTTCTCTCAAGGCATCGAAGACGCGAAGAAGAAAGCTGTCAGCGATTACATTGCTTCGCCGGATTTCGATGATATGATGGTAGACTCCTACAGGAGGGGTTTCAAGCTAAGCCGGTGGATGATCCGGAATACGTACCCCGAGCTCGACACTAGCGCCATATCCATGAAGGGAAGGAGAGATCCATCCTATGGACGCCCAAAGATTGCGGAATAAGGGGCGAATTTCAAAAATTTTTCTCTCCCTTCAACTGGGAATCGTATTCCCTATTTAGAAAATCGTATTTTCAAGGATCAATCTTGAACCATAAACTGAACCAGATCTGAACCAAAAATAATGGGAGAGGATTATACCTGATACAGAGAAGTAATATCTCCCAATGGAGGTGTTCACGCCCAAGGAAGGATCCAAAGACTGCTCCCACTGAATATGGCGCAGTGCAGGGTGGAGCAGAATCAGCAACGTTCTTCAAAAGAACTTGACCCTTCGTAAGGATCAACTGGACGACTTGAGTACAGCTCCAACCAATCTTTTCACAAAAGATTGAAATCAAGATCCAATCTTGATTGCTCCCAAGAACTGGAGATCGAACTGAAGGAATGGCAATGGCAGGAAGGTGGCGGCAGGAGAGAATTCGCAGTACGCAGGAAATCTCTCAATCTCTCTTTCTTTAAGAGAAGAATGCTGTTGATGATGTTGTGTTTTTAGGCTGCCGCCCCCTTCCCCTTTTATAATCTTAAAGGGATCAGCTCCTAATCAGATTAGGAGCTGCTAATCCAAATCATATTGGGGTTAGAAGTCCCTAAGGGATAACCCTTATCTTATCTGCAGATCAGATCAGCTGTCTCCTAATCTAATTAGGAGGTTTCCAGATCTAAATCTCATTTAGATCATGGACTCTCTGAGTGGATAGGGTCTAAGCCCAATCCTTTCAGCTGACCCTCTTAAGAATTCGCCCCCTTTAAATGACTGATCAAATCAGCCCAGTTCGAAATGGGCTTAAGGCCCATTTAAGGTTATGTACTCAAAAGGCTTCCAAATTGCTGCCCAGTTGGGCTTCCTTGTATGGCGTGGGACCCAAGCATTGATCTACACATCAGCCACATGAGTTCGGCCCAGCCTTTGTTACAAGGCTTGGCCAAATACACTGTTAATGACAGTGCACCCCCTGAAACCCATCAAATGGGCTCTATGGGCCCAACACTTACACTAAGTGGTCCCTGGGCCAAGCCACCTTGTAACACCCAGGGACTGTGGGCAGATGCAAGATTAGCCCATCAGGTATTATCCTCAATGGTCTTACACTTAACCTCTCAGCCCATAATGATCATACACTGCCCGACAAGAGAGGACCTCTCCCTCGGCTGCAAGGAACAGTGTTGCACTCTCCACTTATATGGATCCCGGGAATTAAAACCTTCTTGCAAACAATTTAGAAACCGTACATATATACTTTTATATCTTATATAAAATATATTTTGCAAAACAAATCTCAACGGTTGAAATCGGCTACCGGCAGTCTTGGTTTCCATCAGTGAGAGTGCATCCCCGATCATTACCTTTGTCCGACAAAGGGGCTGATCCTGTCACTATGATCACCCACTCAGATGAATTCTCGGACTGTCCCAACATACCTAGGTTTTGACCCCCGCTAAGGATCTCACTGATTGGTACATCAAAGACAGCCCAATCCGACACCTAGTGTAGTATCATAATCGAGTCTAGGGGTCGGGTGTAACTTTCCAGTTTTGCCCATCAATCTCCAAGGTCCAGGGCAATACTGGAAATCTGGTCCAGTTCAAAGATTCAATTAATCCTACACTGTATGTGCCTAGGGTCTCACCCTGGCAGCTGAGACAAGCCACCCCAACCGACTTGGTGGCACTACAGTGTCAGCCTTGTCAGGATAGGTCTCCCCAGACCGACCCACTGGCTGTGAACATTCTAAACTAACACGAGTCTCATTAAGTGTCCAGTTTAAGGGTATTACACAGAAACATACCAAGGGAACATGAATCAAATATGTATCTTTATTCATTTAAAATAAACTCATAAAGTACATCATTCTGATTGAAGCTAAGGGCATACAAAACTGTCTAACAATCCACTTCGCGCATTACTCAAGAAATGGCTAATGCTGCGGATGCCGAACCAGACTCCGAGGGGGAGGCAGGTCCTTCGGGTGTTGTCGAAGTGGCTTCTGACAACGATGAAGTAGCCCCCGACTTGTAAAATGAAATGTACACTTTTTTTTCTTTTTTTTTTTTGAATGTACACATCTATTCTGAAATGAAGTGACTTTTTGTTCAAGTGCTGGTTGTCCTGTCTTCGAGCTACGTTTTTTGCCGAACTGACCATTTCGGTTCTTCAGTTCGTTTTTCTGACATGAAATGGCTTTTTGTCTGGTTGTCTTCGAGCTGCGTTTTTTGCCAACCTGACCATTTCGGTCCAGTTCGTTTTCTACCTAGGCTTCGGGGTACTTGCCTTGGTGGTCTATAGGTAGTACCTTCTTAAGTTGACAACGTTCCATGCTCGGGGTACTTGTTTTCCTTCTAGGGTTCCGAGCTCGTATGCTCCCCCACCGAGTGCTTTCTTTACTCTGTAGGGTCCTTCCCAGTTTGGTCCAAGTTTCCCTACGCCTGGTTCGGGCACCATGACTTTACGGAGAACCAGGTCGCCGACGCGGAAGTTCCTCTTCTTTACTCGCGCGTTATAATACCGAGCTACCTTTTGTTCGTAGGCCGTAGTTCGGATGTGCGCGAGGTCTCTCACTTCGTCCAGTAGGTCGAGGTTGGTGCGTAACTCGCCCTCGTTTGTCTGTTCGTCGTACGCTTCTAGTCGCAACGTAGGCACTTCGATTTCTGCCGGGATCACTGCCTCGGTGCCGTATGTGAGGTTAAAGGGGGTCTCACCTGTGGCGGTTTTTTCCGTGGTTCGGTGTGCCCATAGAACACTTGGTAGTTCGTCTGCCCACAAACCTTTGGCTCGGTCCAATCGCACTTTCAGTCCGCGGAGGATGGCTCTGTTCATTTCTTTTGTTTGGCCATTTGCCTGCGGGTGTGCGACCGATGTGAAGTTCTGACTAATTCCCATACTTCGGCACCATTCTTGGAACTTGATATCTTCGAACTGTTTGCCATTGTCGGAGATCAGCACCCGAGGTAGCCCGAAGCGACATACAATGTTCTTCCAAAAGAAGTTTTGTATGTTTCGGGCTGTAACTATTGCCAGGGGTTTAGCTTCTATCCACTTTGTGAAGTAATCTACTGCCACCACTAGGAATTTTCTCCCGCCTGTCGCTGGTGGGAATGGCCCCAGGAGGTCGATGCCCCATTGGGCGAAGGGCCATGGGCTGGTGAGGTATTTGAGGTCGGCAGCGGGCTGATGGTGGATGCTGGCATGCTTCTGACACTTGTCGCATTTTCTGATGAGCTTGATTGCCTCTGTCTTCATCGTTGGCCAGTAGTATCCTTGTCGAAGTGCTTTTTGGGCGAGGGCTCTGCCCCCCAGGTGTCCGCCGCACAAGCCTTCATGGGTGTCGCGGAGTACCAACTCGGCTTCGGCCGGGCACAAGCATCGCAGGTAGGGGAGCGTGTAGGATCGTTGGTACAACCGTTCGTCTATCATGACGTATTTGGCTGCCTGGTGCTGCACCCTCTTGGCTGCATTGCGGTCCATGGGGAGGGTTCCGTCTAGCAGGAAGCTCGCGAGTGGGTCAATCCAGCTCGGCTCTGCTTCAGTGACGGGAGTGACCTCTTCTGCCCTACCGAGAATGCTAGGCCGAGGTAAGTCCTCTACGTACACGGTTCTCCTAGCGTTGTGGCTCGTGCTTGCTAGTCGGGACAGGGCGTCGGCCTCAGCGTTCTCTGACCTCGGGATTTGCTTGATGAAGTGTGACTGGAAGTTGAGTAGAGCTTCCTTTACTTTTGCCAAATATGCAATCATTGTGAGCTCGCATGCTTCGTATTCGCCTGTAACTTGGTTGACTACGAGCTGGGAATCACTACAGATAACCATGTGCTTTGCTCCAACTTTGTGCGCCAGGTTTAGCCTGGCCATCAGTGCCTCGTACTCCGCCTCGTTGTTAGATGCCGCGAACTCAAAGCGTAGTGCGTATTCCAGTTTTGTTCCGCTCGGGCCACGTAGCACTATTCCAGCCCCGCTACCTTGTTGGTTCGAGGAGCCATCTACGTGAAGGATCCAGGGCTCCTCCTCCCAGTTCACGCTTGGTCTAACCAAGAGGGATGCCACACTGGCTGCTACTTCACGGGGTTCGGATTCGTTGGTTTGGGAGCTCCGAGTTCGCCCGAATTGGGGATCTCGGGCTCGACCGGTTCACGGGCTTTGGGGCTAAACGTACACTCGGCGATAAAATCTGCCAAGGCTTGGGCCTTAATGGCAGTTCTTGGCTTGTACTGGAGATCGTACTCGCTGAGTTCGATGGCCCTCTTCGTCAGTCGGCCGGAAACCTCGGGTTTGAGTAGTACTTGTTTCAGAGGTTTGTCGGTCAGGACGATGACGGTGTGAGCCTAGAAGTACGGGTGGAGTTTTCGTGCTGCTATCACCAGTGCGTACGCTAGCTTTTCTATCTGCGAGTACCTTGTCTCTGCTCCCTGCAAGATTTTACTAACATAATATATGGGTCGTTGGACCCGGTCTGTCTCCTTTACTAGTACCGAACTGACCACCTCGTCGCTAGCCGAGAGGTACAGTTCTAAGATTTCGCCTTCCTCGGGCCGAGCTAAGGTTGGCACATTGGCGAGGTAACCTTTTAGCTCGTCAAACGCGAGCTGGCAGTCTTGGGTCCATTCGAACCCTTTGCCTTTGATTACTTTGAAGAAGGGTAGGCAGCGATCTGCCGACTTGGACATGAAGCGGCTTAGAGTGGCTATGCGACCGTTTAGCCTTTGAACTTCTTTTACTTTCCGAGGCGGTCTCATATCTAGGATGGCTTTTATCTTGTCCGGGTTGGCCTCGATGCCGCGCCGATTGACAACGTAGCCTAGGAATTTGCCCGAGGTGACGCCAAAGACACATTTGTTGGGGTTCAACTTCATGCTAAACTGACGCAAGATTTGGAAGACAGAGTCCAAGTCTTTTATTATTTCTCGTGAAAACCGTGTTTTGACGACCATGTCGTCTACATAGCACTCTATCTTTGTGTCGATCAGGGGCCGAAACAGCCTATTTACAAGTCTTTGGAAGGTCGTCCCGGCATTTTTTAGCCCGAAGGGCATGACCTTGTAACAGTATAGGCCGAACTCGGTTATGAAGCTGGTTTTTTCCTCGTCGGACTGGTCCATCCGGATTTGGTTGTAGCCTGAGTAGGCATCCAGGAAGCTTAGCAATTCATGTCCCGAGGTCGCATCCACTAGGCGGTCGATCCTAGGGAGGGGGAAGCAGTCTTTCGGGCAAGCTCGGTTCAGGTCGGTGTAGTCGACGCACATGCGCCACTTTCCGTTCGCCTTTTTCACCAGCACAGGGTTGGCCACCCAGCTCGGGTAATGGACTTCCCTTATGAAGTCTGCTGCGAGGAGCTTCTCGACTTCCTCGTCGACCGCCTTCCAGCGCTCTGGGGCTAAGTTCCGTTTCTTCTGTCTAACGGGTCTAACTAAAGGATCAGTGTTGAGTTTGTGAGTTATTAGACCAGGGTCAATACCGGGCATATCGGCCATGGACCATGCAAAAATATCTAAATTTTGGAGTAAAAAACTTACCAGTTCGGTCCGTAGGGGTTCTTTGACGGAAGCACCGATCTGGAGTGCGCGAGCTGGGTCCGTAGGCGAGGTTGGGATCGCGACTGTTTCTTCTGTGGGTGAGGCTCGTTCTTCGCCTTGTTCCGCGGGCCATTCCAGATCGAGGTCGCCGGCCGCCTTGGTCTTTCCCTTTAGGGCGGCAACGTAGCACTTGCGGGACTCGAGCTGGTCGCCCCGCGCTACCCCCACACCGAAGTCCGTAGGGAACTTCATGGCCAAATGGTAGGTGGAGACCACCGCCCACAGAATATGCGTGATTGGCCGCCCTATTATGGCATTGTATGGGGAGGGGGTCGCGACCACCAGGAAGTCGTGGTTGAGTCTGACCGCACAAGGCCACGTGCCGACTTCCACAGGCACCATTATTTTTCCAAGGGGCCTGGCTTCCTCTCCGCTGAAGCCCACCAGGGGAGTGCTTGCGGGCCTTAGTTCGTTCCTTGGCAGCTGTAGCCGATCAAACGCCGATTTGAAGAGGATGTCCGCCGAGCTGCCTGAATCTACAAGTACGCACCTAACCTCGAAGTCGCTGATCCTTAGTTTAATGACAAGCGCGTCATCGTGAGGGTAGCGAACTCCTCGCGCGTCGTCTTCTGTGAAGAGGATTGGCTCCTCGGTCTTTGGCCTTTTCGGAGGGTTCCGCTCCTCGAGGACTGCTTCGCGAACTGAAGTCCGGGCTGCCGCTGATGTACACCCCGCTACCACCGAACCTCCCACAATTACATGGATGGTTCCCCGAATTGGCCTTTCTGTCGGCGGCTGTCGCTGCATCGGTTCGGCAGGCCTGCTGCTAGTTTCGGGGGTGTCCTTTTCGTGCTCGCCTGGCCGATCCGCTTTATTGCTATTATTGTTGTGCTGTACAAAGTTTCTTAAGTATCCGCGGCGGATGAGCCCCTCTATCTCGTCTCGGAGGTTATTGCACTGCTTGGTACTGTGACCGTGGTCCCTATGGAAACTACAATACAAATTCTTGTTTCTTTCGTTCGGATTTCCCTTTAGGCGAGGTGGCCACTTCACGTATGGGGCGTCCTTAATCGTCATTAGGATCTCGGTCCGCCTCGTGTTCAGTGGCGTGTAATCCGTCCGAACTGGCAGGGGAGCTCGGAACGATTGGTTTGGTTTTGGGTCCCGGGCCGGGTTTTTTCGGTCGGCTGAGTTAGAGGGCTCGCCATCCCTCTTTCTTTTCTCATTTCCGCCCTCGGTTCTTTGGTTAATTTCCTCCTTAGTCCTCATGAACTTGTTCGCGAGCTTGAGGAACTCGGCCACGGTCGCGGGCTGGTTGGCTACCATGTGCCATTTGAATTCCTTGTGCGTCACCCCTCTTTTTGCCGCGGCGAGCTGCACCGCGGGGTCTAACCGCGGTATCTGTAAGCATGCTTCATTGAATCATTTGATGTAGCCCCGTATGGGTTCTCCTTCCCTTTGGACTACCCCGAAGATGCTTTCCTCTGCTCTGGGGCACCGTTTGCTGGTGACGAAGTGTGCAGTTAAGACCTGCACGAACTGAGCCCAACGTGGTCGCTCGGGGGCCAGGTTCCTGTACCAAGTGCAGGCTACCCCCTTAAGGGTGGTGGTGAAAGCCACGCACATGCATGACTCGCTGGCTCTGGCGATGTGCATTTGGGACTGGAAAGCGTCCACGTGGTCGTTGGGGTCGAAGGACCCATCATACTTGTCTAGAGGCGGGAGCTTGAAATCTCTAGGCAAGGGGACTGCCAGGAGTTCTGATGCGAGGGGGGAAGGAACTGAGAGAATCGGGGCAACTGCTACCTCGTCCAAGCTCGTCTCGCCTTTGCCTCTGAGCTCTGACAGGACGCGGGTGGCGGTTCGTCGACCTCGACGGTGCCTTCGCTGCTGAGTAGGCCTTGTACTGGCACTGCTGGCCTCCGTGTTGCTGAGCTCGATGGGCCTGGAGTGCTGGTAGTCCGCTGCTGCCAGTGCGCCGAATCGGTTTTCCACCAGTGGGGACTCCGATTTGGAGCCCCGAGGTGACGATCTCGCGGGCGAGGTTCCCGATCCGCCTGCGAGCTGCGAGGCGGGGATGACTTTTCTTTCTCTCCGGCCTGGGGATGAGGCCTGGCTGTTTGGGGGGTTCTGGGGCCTAGAGGCTTTTCCTTGGAGGCGCCCATCCTGCGGAGAGGCCTTGACCGGCTTCGGAGCAGGGTGGCGAGGTGGAAGTGGTGGTTGGTTTGGTGTCAGTTGGGGGAACTGCTGTTGATAGTGGTACTGTGAGAGGTTGTGCAACACTTGGTGCTGGTGGAGCTAGTGTTGCTGGAATTGTTGCATCTGGGCTTGCTTTGCCTGCATGCACTGCATTAGGTTGTCTAACCGATTTTGGCTAGTTGCCAGGGAGACGGCGGTTGGTTCAGTGAAGGTAGTCTCGATGGGGAGAGGGAAGGGGATGTTTGCGGCAGGTAGGTTTATAGGCACCACTGCTTGTGGCGTAGTCAGATTGGGGATTCCATCCACCGAGAGGGGGATGGTGAACTGCCCGACACACACCATGGGAACTTGGGGCTGTTCCCCGGCGGTGTTTGTCTCTATGCCGCGTTCGGCGTTGCTGGATGAGGCCATGAGTATTGAGTTTTTCAAAGAAGAAGAAGAGGGTATAAAAGTTTTGGAGGGAGGCCTTTCGAAGCGTTTCCCACAGACGGCGCCAATTGATGATGCGCAATCTGGCCGGTTTTTGCTATCAACGATCTTGCCTCTGAACCGGGTGGTAGGGACCTGAAACGGAGGGAGAAGAGAAGCTCCGAGGAGAACCCGGCGTAAGGGCTCCGAAGCTCAAGTTAGAGTCTTTCAAAGGCAAAATAGACCAGATAGCGCAAAAGTTAGCATACCTCGTTTCTGGGGGGTAGGAGCCTTTTATAACCACCTCGCGCACTCACTTCCAGGCTTCTGTCAGATCGGGCATGATTACTTCTGAACTCCTGCCAGTTCGGATGTCATTTCCTTTGGTCGGTCAGAACCGCCACTGTTCCTTTGTCGGAGCCGTCTCTGCGGCTAGTAACGACGGTGGCAGGTGGCGGTAGCAGGAGGCCGTTTGAAGTGCGGCTGTCAGGCGTCAGATCCCAAATCAGTCAGGTGTGTCGTCCTCGGATACAGAGGTTTGATCATCCTGGTGTTTCGGAAGCTAAGTGTTGGAGTGAGCGAGATGTCTTGAGTTCGGTTTGGGGAGCTCGGGCTCTTGGGGAGTTTGGGCCCTTAATAGGGAGCTCGGACTCCCAGTAGGGATCTCATACTCTTGGTAGGGAGCTCGGGCTCTTGGTAGGGAGCTCGGGCTCTTGGTGGGGAGCTCGGGCCCTTGGTGGGGAGCTCGGTCTCCTAGTAGGGCGGTCTGGAGTTCGGGCTCAGTAATGAGCTTGGACTTTGCTTTCGGTGCTTGCTTCGGGCGCTTTACTGTCCCGAGTTGCTTGTTTCTGCCACGTGTCGGGTAATTGCGAGGTCGGGCCAAATTCCCCTTCATCAAAGTGGATTGGTGTTCTGTGAAGTTGTTTGAAGTGTACAAGTGGATTGGCTCACATGTGTGAAGGCTTTCTCATTCACATTCTATGAAGTCTACAAGTGGATTGGCTCACAACACAGTTTTGTTATGTCTTCATTTGGTATTTTTTGAAGTTGTTTGAAGTCATTTTTGAAGTGTTTAAGAAGATGAACTCCTCTGACTTTGAAAACAAGCATGTTGCTGAATCCGGACAGGTTTCGGGAGCCTCTGTAGACTCTCTACTGGCTGTGACCATAGTCAAGCTGGATGGAACTAATTATCTAGCTTGGTCACTATCAGTAAAGATTTATATTTGTAGTAGAGGCAAGTGGAGTTTTATCTCCGGGAGCAAAAAGGCTCCTCCGGAAGATAATCCATCATATGAAAAGTGGATGCAAGAAAATTATACTGTTATTGGGTGGCTTGTGAATTCAATGCAACCACAAATTAGTCAACACTATTTGTGGATGAATTCAGCAAAGAAAATTTAGGACAGTGTTGCTAAAAACTATTCCCAAAAATTAAATATGGCCAGAGCTTACAAGTTGAGAAGTGATGTGAAGAATTTGAGATAGGGGGAGAAACCATTAGCTATATACTTCTCAACCCTGAAGTCTTTATGGCAAGAAATAGATTTGATAGAATTTGTAACCTGGGACACCACTAATGATGCTAAGACCTACAGAAAACTGGTTGAGAGAAATAGGGTGTTTGAATTCTTGACATGACTAAATGCAGAGTTGTGAAGAAAGTAGTGAAGAAAGCAGAAGACTTGTCCAGGTTCAAAGAGCTGGTCTGAATGATCACTTTGCTCATATGGGAGTGAAACCCAAGGGGGTTGCAGGGACTCCAAGTAGCTTAGGGAAGAAAGAGATTATCTGTGAGTATTGTAGAAAGCCAAAACACACTAAAGACAAGTGCTGGAAATTGCATCCTGAGCTCCTACCACTTCGGTTTCAGAAGAAGCTGGATAATAAAAGGGCAGGGAGTGCTAATGTTGTTGTTGGTCTAGATAGTGATTGACACCAAACTGAAGAGATGACGACTAGTGTGCAGTTAGCAGCTATGAAGGCATAATATGAGAAGTTTGGGAGGATGATCAGTCACATAGAGGGTGTGGCCTCTTCTTCCAACCCTTTAGAAAATTCAACCTCTTTTGCATTTGCTCATTTAGGTATACGGGCTTCTGCCAATCATGCAACCATTTTAGGTAATCGTAGCATCCCTTGGATTATTGATTTTGGTGCTTCTGATCATATGACCATCCTTTCTACTTTGTTTGTTTCATATGATTTACTTCCTAGACGTGACAAAATCACCCTAGCCGATGGCTCTCTTGCCCCTATCTCCAGCAAGGGAACCATCAAGGCTATAGACTCCTTGGTTCTTCCTTCTGCTCTTCATGTACCCATACTAAATACAAATTTGTTATCTGTAAGTAGCCTAACTAAGTCATTAAACTGTTGTGTAACCTTCTTTCCTTCCTATTGTGTTTTTCAGGATCTGGAGTCTCAGAAGGTGATTGGGAATGGTCGTGAGGCGAATGAAATATACATGCTGGATACTCTTGGACAGTGCCATGAACAACCTAGAAAAGCTACTTTTGGGTCTACATCTACAGATTCCATCAGTCGAGTCATGTTATGTCATTTTTGTTTGGGTCATCTTTCTTTTTCTGCATTGAGTCATTTATTCCTAGATCTGTTTAAGGGAACTAGTTTGTCCTGTCTTCATTGTGAGTCTTGTGAACTGTCAAAATATTGTAGAAACAATTATCCTTTGAGTAATAAAAGATCTTCTACTCCTAATATTGTGCACTCTGATGTGTGGGTCCTTACCACTTACCCTCTATGGGTGGCTACAAATGTTTTGTCTTGTTCATTGATGATTATTCTCGGTTCACTTGGATATTTTTTATGAAGTCCCGTAATAAAGTTCCCAGATTCGTGAGGCAATTCCATGAATTTGTCCTAAACCAGTTTGTTACCAGGATTAAAATTTTTAGATCCGACAATGCAAAGGAATATTTTGAGAAAAGTATGACCTGCTATCTCATTAATTTAGGGGTTATTCATCAAAGCTCCTGTGTTAGGACCCTATAACAGAATAAAGTTGTTGAAAGAAAAAATAGGCATATTGTTGAAGTTGCAAGAAGTATTCTATTTGCCTCACATGTCCCTACAAAGTTTTGGGGTGATGCTGTTCTCACTGCTACCTACCTTATAAACCGTATGCTTTCCAGGGTTTTATGGTTTAAGTCTCCCTTCAGTCTCCTTCATCTGGACAAGTATCTTTTTCCTATTCCTCTTCGTGTCTTTGGCTGCACCTGTTATGTACATATCCCAAGTGTCCAAAGACATAGATTTGAACCAAAAACCCACAAGTGTATCTTCCTTGGTTATTCTCCCACACAAAAGGGTTACTGTTGTTTTGATCCGAAGACTGGCACTCGGTATGTCTCAATGGATGTCACCTTTGATGAGTTTTCTTCCTTTTATGGTTCTTCTCTAGAGAGACATTGTCCAAAGGGGGAGGATTGTTTCCATGCCACCTTTGATGTCTCAATGGATGTCACCTTTGATGAGCTACAGTAGACTGTAGCTTTCTGTAGATTGTAGCTTTGATGAGCTACATTAGACTGTAGCTTTCTGTAGATTGTAGCTTTGATGAGCTACATTAGACTGTAGCTTTCTGTAGATTGTAGCTTTTATGAGCTACAGTAGACTATAGCTTTCTATAGATTGTTTCCATGCCATATTTTCATCAGCCATCAGATCTGAAGTGTAGCCTGTATCAGAATTTATCATGTTTTCAGAACTGTGCAACGTCATTCGTCTAGGCCACATCGATTGCAGCACTCGACTTCTCCTCATGTCTATTTTGTCCCATCTCAAAGCAAATCAGAGATATCACCTGTTCCGTGATAGTCTTAAGGCCGACATCCAATTCCAACTCAGGTAAGCTCCATTAATTGTCTTTTCTTTTTTATTTTTCACTATTTCCTTCTTTTTCCTTTTTTTTTCTATTGTTTTCTCCCCTGTCGAATAAACTTTCAGAGCAACCCGAAGTTGTTGAAGAATATCACTGAACTGCCAATGAACTGTGAATGTGTTTGCAAATGAGACTAGTCTTTATATTTGTTTTTATTCATTATATTTCTGCAACTGTATTCATTTTGTATAATTTCCTAATATGTTTTCTGGATTATTAACTTCAAATGAAAAAATGTGTATGAACATTTTCCAACAATAGGAGAGGTTTTAACTTCCTCTCTCATCAAACCATTCCACCGAGTCCTAGAGGTCCCATCACCTCCTTTTCATTTATTTGATGGTTGGCGACTCCATTTCCAGCCCAAGTGCCAAAGTGAGCCGTTTTCCGATGCTAACAGACTGGCGACTCCACTGGGGAGTTCTTGGACCATAGGTGCGGCCTACAAGGGGCCCTTTTGGCATTATTGCCATTTTTGTATATATTGCATACTTTTGTGTTTTCCTTTTGTTAGAATAATGATTGTTCTCTTGATGTTCATTTGATAGTTTATTATTTCTTTATCTGTGTTATTGTTTTTATCTGCTATTCACACTTTGCGCACATCATCTTGCATTTAGATTTAGCATCAAATCATCCCATTAGGAGAGAGTCTGGTACACTTGGGCCATCAAGACTAGGAACCCGATGAGGCCGGTGGAAAGCTCTCAGCTAGTCATCAACCTGAGAAGCCCACATGGGTGGAGGTTTGCAGATTGGTAACCTCAGCCATGGATCTAGGTGTCACACTCCAACCTCATGCATCCCATTCCACATAGTGCACATGTGTCAGCCTAGTCACTTAGGCTATCAGCCACCTCAACTTTCCTTGCATATATGCCCCTTGTGGGACCCACATCAAATAATAACACAATCAAAATAAAAAAAAGGATAAAAAGGTCAAAAATAAATAAAAAATCAAGAGTCAAAAATAAACAGAATAAAGAAAAAAAGTAAAAAAAATTGAATACAAAATGAGCAATAGGGTATAGTTAAGCACAAATATACACAAATGAAAATTAAAAAAAGTTAAAATCCAAAAAAAGTTAAAGAAAAGGATAAAATAGAAAAAAGGAAGGAAAGAGGAACAAAGCAAAAAAATAAAAAAATAAAATAACCAAAATCTCCAAAAAAAATTAGAAATCAAATAAATAGTAAAAAAAGTATAATAATAAATCCAAAATAGATCAAAGACGGAAAAATAAAAGGGGAAGTTTTTAAAATAGGAAAAAAAAGTAAGAAAAAAACTAAAATTCAAAAATCCAAAATTCAAAAAAATGGGAAAATTTTTAAATACAAAAAAAAAACATAAAAGAGGGAAATTCAAAATAAAAAAGAGGAAAGTCATGATGTAAAAAAAGAGAAAAGAAAATTCCAAAATAAAGAAAAGAAGTTAAAAAAATCAAAAGCAAAGTACAAAATAGGGAAAATCCAAAGCCTAAAATAACAGTAATAATAAATAAAAAATGGAAAATCAAAAGAAAAAGGGGAAAACCTAAAAAAAGAAAAAAAACCTAAATATAAAAAAAAAGGTGAATCTCAAATAAAAAGGGAGCAGAAGAAAAATCCCAAAATAAAAAAATGGAAAATTCAAACACAAAAAAAAAACGGTGAGAAAAGAAAATCCAAAATAAAAAATAAAAAAAATATAAGAAAACTAAGAAAAAAGTCCAATATATGAAAATGGAAAAGTCTAAAATCTAGAAGAAAAAATGATGAGAAAGTAAAACCCATAAAAAGAGGGAAAAGTCAAAATACCCAAAAAAGGGAATCTGAAATTCAGAAAAAGGGGAGTCCGAAATTCAAAAGAGGAGAAAGATAGAAAATACAAAAAGGGGTAAAATCTAAAATGCAAAAAAATAGAGCAAAAAATCCAAAATGCCAAACAAGGCAAAAAAATCCAAAGTTCAGAAAAAAAAAGAGAAGGAAGAAGAATCCAAAATATAAAAAAAAATTTAAATACAAAAAAATGAGAGAAAATCCAACAATAAAAAAAAAGAATAGAGAAAAGCCAAAAAAACGAAAATTACAAAAAATAGAAAATTATAAAAATGGAAAAAATACAAAAATCCAAAAAAATGGGAAGGTGAAAGGAAGTCCAAAGGATAAAAAAAGGAAAAGTCAAAAACAAAAAAAAGGAAGAAAAGAAAATCCAAAATAAGAAATAAAAGAAAAGAAAAAAATATAAAACATTAAAAAAAAGAATCCAAAATCTGAAAAAGAGGAAAATTCAAAATACAAAAAAGGGTGAAAATCCAAAATAGAAAAAAAAAAAGAAAAAAGATACAAAAATATAAAATCAAATAAAAAAGGGAAAATTCCAAAATCAAAAAAAAAAGGAAAACAAAATACAGAAAAAGGTAAATGAAAAAATGGCAATATATAAAATAACAAATGGGGATATATAAATGGGAAAATCAAAAATCAAAAAGAAATAAAAGGAAGAAAAATCTAAAATAAAAAAAGAGAAAAACCAAAATCATAAAAAAGGATAAAAAAATTGAATGTGCAATAAAAAAAGAAGAAAAATCCAAAAATTCAAAAAAAAAGAGAGAAAACAAAAAATGAAAAATAATAAAAAATCCAAAATGCAAAAAGGAAAATCCAAAATAAGAAATAAAAAAAAGAAAAAAATCCAAACTAAATGGGAAAATTCAAAATCTAGATAATAGAAGAAAATAGAAATATAAAATCCATAAAAAAGGGAAAGAAGTCAAGGACCAAAATTCAAAAAAGAAATGATAGAAGAATGTGAAAATATTAAAAGTAAAGAATAAAAAAGGGAAAATACAAAATTCAAGTAAAAAAATCAAATACAAAAAAGTTTCAAAATTTTCAAAAAAATAATAAAAAATAGAGAGAATGAGAGAGTGAGAACAAAATAACGAAAGAAGTAATTGCTAACTGGGTTATATTGACAAGAAAGCACCATTGAGAGTCCTCGGCCAATTCTCCATCAGATAGTGACCAGATCAGTGACCGAAACGTGGCGCAAAATCCTTTCCAAAATCTTGTAATCACTTCTCAACTAGAAAATTTGATTTCTTTCCTCCTTAATAGAGCCATGGGTGTTGGTCTTAGTTCCATTTTAAACTATGTCCGGCCTGATCCCTTTTAAAGGGGTACATAGAGCAGCCCATTTCATGGGTCTGTTCACTTCCATAAATAAAATATTATTTTCCCCTATTTCTCTCTCCCTTGTTTGAGATACTTGTTTATAAGAGAGTGATTAGTACGTTCTGGGCTATTTACCCGTAGAAGAAGGTAGTGTTTGTCCCCTCTCAAAGTCCTAAAAGCATGCTTGAAGAAAAGTTAGGTGTTGATTAAAAGCTCCATAGTTGAACTTCCTGTTGACCTCCCAACCCATAATAAAGCCATCCTCCTTATCCAAACTGGGGCAGAATTGCAACTCCAAAGTATAGCACATTCCCCTTGAATTCCTTGATTCAGCACAGAATAAAGGCACCATCCTAACCTAGTTTTCTGTCAATTAATCAAAGAAAGGACTAGAGGCCATCCTCGGTCATTTTTTTTCCTCATTGATCCCTTGAATTTGCAAAAGTCGCTAGTTAACCAATTGAGCTTATACATTAGACCTTTTTTGGCAAACTAGCTAAACCCATAGAACGCACCTCAGGGATCATCAAAGGGCTAAAAAAAACAAAACAAAAAAAGAGAAAAAAGAGAGAAAAGAAAAAAGAAAATAGAAGAAAGAGGGAAAGAAGAAGGGGAATGCCCTAAGGAGCTTTGATCGATATATACTATGCTAAACATATACTTCTTCAATATGCAACGTGCAGTCAATAAAGAAATGGAGGCCATCCTTGGCCGCATGCTTGACCTTGTGCATTCAATCCTCATAATATGTAGTAAAATCCGCTATTTGGCCCTTTGAGCCTTCCTATCAGTCTTTTCTTCGCAATAAATACCTTTCAGTGAGTGGGGGTCAAAATAAGCAGATTGCGATTAAAGCAATCGTACAAGTGCAAAAAAAAAAAATAAATGAAAGAAAAGAGAAGAGAAGAAAAAAGAAATTTTGGTAGCTTTGCTGAGAATGAAATACTCAAGGAAAGTGGGACAATGAAGATCAATGCAATAGTGAGTTGGCAAATGAAGAATCAAGAAATAGTTAGAGGACAATAGGGCAGATCGGATGATTTTATCGCTATGGGATCTTTCTTGATGACACCTGCATGCTAGTTTTGATTATCCCTACCTATTTACATTTTGTTCCAAAATAAAGTCCTCCTTGATCAATAAGAAGGCACAATTCATTTTGATGAAGAATATGAAGAGTAACCTCCATCCATATGGCTATGAATAGAGCCTAGATAAAAAAATCAAAAAAAAAAAGAAGAGAAAAAGAAAGATGATAAAAACATGATGATGGGAGCAAACCCTGAATCAAATTTCCCAAGAGGTGATCTGTGCATCTGATGCTTCCCATAAAATTGCTATTTGAGCCTTTTAAGCCATCATTTGTAACCTCTATCCCATATGATGTTTTGTCCTAATGAGCAAGACCTCATCGATCTTCAGAAAATTGACAAATCTGCACTAGACAGACCTATTTGGCCGATGATGAAGGACCATAGTTGTCACTCACTCCATTTAAGTATCAGCTTCATAGCTCACCATTGTTGTTAGCCAAAAAAAAGAAAAGAGAGAACAAAAAAGAGAGAGAAGAAGAAACAAAAAAAGAGAGGAAAAAAAAAGAAAAAAAAATTGGGGCAGACCCCCTATGGTAAAGCCTTTCTTACAATAAATCCCTTGTTCAATAATTCACAATTCTATTGTACATGCTTTTGAACTCAATGAGTTTTAAGGGGCAATCCTTGAAGAGAGGATACACATTCTCATTTGATGCGAACTAAACATAGCCCATTTGAACATAATTACTCTCATGGTGGTTGAGGTTGAAGGCACTTTTGCCCTTGAGTTTTGAAACTTTTTCTTCTTACCATTACCATTACCATATTTCATGTCTTTGTGCATTGCACAGATATTTGAATACTTCTTGTACCATAGTTTAAGGAGATGTTTGAACTTTTTAGTGCATACTCAATTTCTATTTTGGATCTACCATCATGACATATCCTTTTGCTTATTTATATATTGGTTATTCTGAGCTCTTTCACGCATATCTTTGCCTTATTTTTCAAAAATCCCTTCAACTATTTATCTCACACCTCGGTGTTCTGCTTCTTGAGTCAGTAATTTGATTAAAGATTTGTCAATTAAAGTATCCGAGTTTCAATTTCATTGATGATATTCACATAGAAATTCCGTTGATCATGTCAGCCTCTATGCTTTGACCTACATCAGAAATTCCATTGGTCATGTCATCTTCTATGCTTTGACCCGTGTCAGAAATTCCGTTGGTCATGTCAGCCTCTATGCTTTGACCCGTGTCAGAAATTCTATTGGTCATGTCAGCCTCTATGCTTTGACCCACGTCTGTCTTCCATTGGTCATGTCAGGCTCTATGCTTTAACCCACGTCAGAAAATTCCATTGGTTATGTCAGCCTTTATGCTTTGACCCGTATCAAAAAATTTTGTTGGTCATGTCATCCTCTATGCTTTGACCCACATCATAAAATTCCATTGGTCATGTCAGCCTCTATGCTTTGACTAGCATCAGAAAATTCCGTTGGTCATGTCAACCTCTATGCTTTGACTCGCATCAGAAAATTCTGTTAGTTATGTCAGCCTCTATGCTTTGACCCACGTCAGAAAATTCCGTTGGTCAAGTCAGCATCTATGCTTTGACCCACGTCAGAAAATTCTTTTGGTCATGTCAGCCTCTATGCTTTGGCTCGCGTCAGAAAATTTTGTTGGTCATTTTAGCCTCTATGCTTTGACCTGCGTTAGAAAATTGCGCCGATCATGTTAGCCCTTATGCTTTGACCTGCGTCAGAAAATTCCGTTGGTCATGTCAGCATCTATGCTTTGACCCGTGTTAGAAAATCCCATTGGTCATGTCAGCCTCTATGCTTTGACCCGCGTCTATCTTCCGTTGGTCATGTCAACCTCTATGCTTTGACCTGCGTCAGAAACTCCGTTGATCATGTCAGCCTCTATGCATTGATCCGCGTCTGTCTTCTGTTGGTCTTGTCATCCTCGATGCTTTGACCCATGTCAGAAAATCCCATTGGTTATGTCAGCCTCTATGCCTTGACCCACATTAGAAATCCCGTTTGTAAATCTCCTTCCTTTGACCAACACTAGTTTTAATTGAATAAATACAAATGATATAAATGATAATAAAAATTTAGAGAAAAGAAAAGAAAAGAAAAGAAAAAAACTAGAAAAAAAGAGAGAGAGAGAAGAAAGAGTGAAATGAATGATAAATAATATTTGAAACTCTTATTTGACATTGTGCCATGCCAAAAAGCAGTTATTAAAATCTTTCAAAATGTGCTAAAAAAACTAAAAAAAAACTAAAGAATGTTTGATGGTGTTTTATGATGGTGCTTTGCAAGATTTTTGAACCTTTGTCTTAATGAATGATTTGTTTGACATGTTTTTCTTAGTGATTGATTTACTTTGGTCCAGTTTTTCGTAGTTTTATCCTAGATCCAGTTTTAGTATTTTTATCCTAGATTTAGCTTTAGCAGTTTTATCCCAGAACCAATTTTCGTTGACCCGCATCAGAAAATTCCGTTGGTCATGTCAGTCTCTATTCTTTGACCCACGTTAGAAAATTCTGTTGGTCATGTCAACCTCTATATTTTGATCTGCGACAGAAGTTTTCGTATTTTTATCGCAGATATAGTTTTCGCAGATTTACCCTGATTCCGCAAGGTTTTTGATACCTAGGAGGGGCCCTTTTTCAAAATAAATAGTTTTCATATTATCAGTTGTTTTTATTATTTTATTTTACGGAAAATCTACCCTGATTCCGAAGGTTCTTGATACCTAGGGAGGGTTACTTTGCCACGAATAAAATGACCTGAACATAATGAAATGATGCTACACCGGAACTCCTCCTCTTCTTTGCCTTCCTTCATCGTCGCACCCTTCTTTCAAGCCTGCTCTTCACAAAAATCTCCGCGTGCTTCTTTTTAGTATTTGTTGTTTCATAGTCTCCTACCGCACAACAAACAAGGGCAACTGTCAACACTCGATTTTTGCTCGGTCCGCTGCCTGAGCCTCCAATTTACCCCAAACACCCGATCAGACCCTTCTGACCTCTCCAAAAAACCCAAAAATCCAAAAAAACCAAATTTCGCCCCGAGAGCCCTCAAATCTACCGTTAAACCTGCCCAATACCTATCTAATGACCCCAATCGACCCTCACTTATACCTTAACCATTAAATCAAACACAACCATCAAACACGGGACATCCCAAAACACCTACCCATGAAATTTGAAATAAAAAATTGTACCTTGTGAAATTTCACCCACAACTGCTTTCGTTTGCCCCTTCATCGCACAAAGATTCTATTTCGAGGCCCCTAATTAACCAAATCAAACCCTTTCCAAATCTGACCAATCCGGGCCCAGTTAGGCTAATCCAACCTTACCAATCAACTTGGAATTTTTGAAAGCCCTACCCTATGAAATCTCAGCCTAAAACACCCTCATTTATTCTTCCATCTAAAAAGATTCCGTTTCAATCAATCTCATTAGTTCGTACTCATCAAAACCCTTCTCAACCATCAGATCCATCTCAACACTCCATTTTTTGACCCAAAACCATCCATCATTGAACCAGGACCCATGTCTGAGCCCCTTGACCAACTTGACCCAATTTTCACAAAATTACAAAAACACCCCTAGATTTCCCTAAAGTTATAGAATTACCCCTGCCCATCATAAAAGCAAAACCAAAACTCTCTTTTAACCTAATCGATAGAAGTTTACAAAAAAGGGGATACTATTCACCTCCCCCTTCGTTCGAACCCAACCCAGGCGGCGTCAAGGAAGAGAAGCAATGGCGATTTCCCTCCTTTGACCACCAGATCTGTCATTCTCCCTTTCTTTCTCCTTCTCCCTTTCCTTTTTTTCTTCTTACTCTTTTTCTTTCTCACTTTTTCTCCTTCTCGTATTCCTCCCTTGTTTCTGGATCTTACTGCCACTGCTGCTGCAACTTCCAACAACGGTGCATCGCAACTACCTCTCTCTCTCTTCCTCTTTATATCTTCACTCTTTCTCTCTCTTTCTCAATCTCTTTGTCTTTTTTTGCATCGCCTCCTTATGCCGTATGAAGTCTCCTTCTTGCCACTACAACTCATTGCAATGGTAGTACAAATGATGGCCAAATCCTTTTGATTTGACCTTATCCCCTCTTCATTCTCATTTCTCTGGTTGAATAGTAGCAACCACTGCCACATTGTTCGAGACCTCATCATCAATCAAAGACTTACATCTGGGTACGGGCTTCGTTCCCATACTATTCTCATATTCAGAGATAGCCTTTGTTCGATTGCTAGCCGTCGGAAGTCTGAAATCACAGTAGACTGTAGCCTTTTGTAGATCGTTTCCATGCCATATTTTCATCAGGCATCAGATCTGAAGTGTAGCCCAGATCAGACTTTATCAAGTCTTCAGAATTGTGCAACATCCTCTGTCTAGGCCACATTGACTGCAGCACTCAACTTCTCCTCTTGTCTGTTTCGTCCCACCTCAAAGCAAATCAGAGGTATCCCCTGTTCCGTGATAGTCTTCAGGTCGACATCCAATTCCAACTCAGGTAAGCTCCATTAATCGTCTTTTCTTTTTTATTTTTCACTATTTCCTTCTTTTTCCTTTTTTTTTCTATTGTTTGCTCCCCTACCGAATCAACTTTCGGAGTAACCCGAAGTTACTGAAGTATATCACTGAACTACCAATGAACTGCGAATGTCTTTGCAAATGAGACTATTTTATTTGTTTGTTTTTATCCATTATATTTTTGCAACCGTATTCATTTTGTATAATTTCCTATTATGTTTTTTGGATTATTAAATTCAAATGAAAATATGTGTATGAACATTTTCCAGCAGCAGGAGAGGTTTTAACTTCCTCTCTCATCAAACCATTCCACTGAGTCCGAATGTGGGGGTTCTGACAGAAAAGGGGTGAGGGAGCAATCTTTCACTCTTTTGCTCAGGCCCATGCATCCAAAAGGGGATTGGTCTGTGAGTATGGAAGAAAACATCCGTTCAAGTTGATGAAAGTTTGTTATTTTCTTTATTTTTGCTGTCTCTTTTTTATCATCTATTTGCAATCATGCTTATTTTGGAACCACCATGTGGGCCCCACTTATTGGACCCGGGAGAGGGGTGCCTAACCCCTTTCGTCTCCCATCCAAGTCTTACCCAGACTGGTTAATCAATGCCTCGGGCATTAGAGTCACTATCTAAACAAAAACCGTCTTTGAAAATTAATCCCAGAGGTCCAATCACCTCCTTTTCATCTATTTGATGGGTGGCGACTCCATTTCCAGCCCAAGTAGCAAAGTGAGCCATTTTCCGACGCTCACAGACTGGTGACTCCACTAGGGAGTTCTTGGACATAGGTGGGGCCCACATGGGCCCATTTGGCTTTATTGCCATTTTTGTATATATTGCATACTTTTGTGTTTTCCTTCTATTAGAATAATAACTGCTCTCTTGATGTTTATTTGATAGTTCATTATTGCTTTATGTGTGCTATTGTTTCTATCTGCTATTCACACTCTACTCACATCATCTTGCATTTAGATTTAGCATCCCATCAATCCATTAGGAGAGAGTCCAGTACACTTGGGCCATCAGGACTAGGAACCCGGTGAGGCCGGTGGAAAGCTCTCAGCTAGTCATCAACCTGAGAAGCCCACATGGGTGGAGGTTTGCAGATTGGTGACCTCAACCATGGATCTAGGTGTCACACTCCAACCTCATGCATCACATTCCACATAGTACACATGTGTCAGCTTAGTCAGTTAGGCTGTCAGTCACCTCAACATTGCTTGCATATATGCCCCTTGTGGGACCCACATCAAATAATAACACAAAATCAAAATAAAAAAGGGATAAAAAGGTCAAAAATAAATAAAAAAATCAAGAGTAAAAAATAAACAAAATAAAGAAAAAAAGTAAAACAAATTGAATACAAAAGGGGCAATAGGGTATAGTTAAGCACAAATATACACAAATGAAAATTAAAAATCTAAAATCCAAAAAAAAGTTAAAGAGAAAGAAAAAAAGAAAAAAGGAAGGAAAAGAGGAACAAAGAAAAAAAATAAAAAATAAAATAACCAAAATCTCCAAAAAAATGAGAAATCAAATAAAAAGTAAAAAAAAAAGTATAATAATAAATCCAAAAAAAATTTGAAGAGGGAAAAATAAAAGGGGAAGTTTTTAAAAGAGGAAAACAAAGGAAAAAGGTAAAAAAAAAGAAAGAATAAAACTAAAATTAAAAAGGAATCCAAAATTCAAAAAAAGGGGAAAATTTTAAATACAAAAAAAAACATAAAAGGGGGAAATTCAAAATAAAAAAGAGGAAAGTCATGATATAAAAAAAATAGAAAAAAATCCAAAATAGAAAAGAAAATAAAAAAATCAAAAGCAAAGTACAAAATAGGGAAAATCCAAAGCCCAAAATAATAGTAATAACAAATAAAAATGGAAAATCAAAAGAAAAAGGGGAAAACATTCCACCAAGTCCGAATGTGGGGGTTTTGATAGAAAAGGGGTGAGGGAGCAATCTTTCACTCTTTTGCTCAGGCCCCTACATCCAAAAGGGGATTGGTCTGTGAGTATGGAAGAGAACATCCTTTCAAGCTAATGGAAGCTTGTTATTTTCTTTATTATTGTTGTCTCTTTTTTATCATCTATTTGCAATCATTCTTATTTTGAAATCACCATGTAGAGGTGTCCTAGGTCGGTGTGAAGTTCCTATAGGTTGATGGAGGTGTCCTAGGTCTGTGGTTGGAATGGTGATCCTATCTCTTGTGGTCCCGGTCCGTCCTCTCTGTCTTGTGATCATCGGTATCCCTCATCTTTTTGTCATGTCGCTCTTCCTCATCTTTCAGTTGTGTTTGTGCTTCCTCTGCATTGATATACTTCTGGGCGTGACTCATTAGCGTAGCTATGGTCTGAGGAGGGTTCTTCGAAATGGAGATGGTCACAGACCATGTTGAATGGATGTGGTGGCTACTAATTGGTTCTAGTGCTGGACCTATAGTGCTTCGGTGTTGAACCGTGCTAGGTAATCTCTAAGGGACTCCCCTTTCCTCTGCCGCACTTGCATGAGGCTTGCCGAAGTCTTCCAATGTTTTTAGCTTGCTATGAATTGTGCCAAAAATTGACTCTCTAGCTATTCCCATGCTGCTATGGAACATGGTAGAAGGGACGAGTACCATGTTAGGGCCGAACCTTTAAGGGTCGCCATGTAAGTCTTGCACATAAGGCCTTCGGACGAACCATGTAGCATCATCTGGGCCTTGAAGGCTTCCATGTGTATTAGACAGTTTTGTATGCCCTTACCTTCAATCTATTTTGATGTACTTTTGATATTTAATGTAAATAAATAAAGTACATGTTTGATTCATGTTGTGTGGTATGTTTCTGTGTAAGACCCTAAAACTGGACACTTAATGAGACTTGTGTTGGTTTTAAATGTTCACAGCCGTTGGATAAGTCTGGGGAGATTTATCCTTCCAAGGCTGACACTGGTGTGCTGCCAACTATTGGGGTGGCTTGTCTCAGCCGCCAGGGTGAGACTCAAGATACACGTAGTGTAGGATTACTTGAACACTTGAACCGGACCAGATTTCTAGTATTGCCCTGTACCTTGGAGATTGATGGGCAAAACTGGAAAGTTACATGATGAGAGTAAAAAGAACCCTATTTTTATCCCCTAATTTTCATCTTTTTACATTACTTTAGCACTTAAATGGACTCATTACTCTTGTATTTCGATTCAAGGCAATAAAGAAGGCAATAGGAAAAAAACAGGGCAAATCGGGTGATTTTGCACAGTTTCGGTGACAGTCAGTAATCTAGGCATAACTCTCAATTCCGGTCTCCAAATTAGACAATTCAAGAAGCATTAGAAAGACGAAAGGAACACCCACAACTTTTATGTTTTGGGTTTTCGCAGATTCGGTCCGAATCGAGTACCGAACTGGGCCCGAAGTCGGAGCAAGTTCGTAGCCAGACCCATTTCACAACTGAAGCCCAACTCGCAGAAGAACCTGGAAGCAGCCCAAGTTATCAGAGAAGCTCAACTCGGATGCAAGAGCCTAGAGTCCTAATTCGAATGTAACCTCCAAGGAGGGAGAAAGTCTTATTAGATCTAAATTTTGAATGTAATCCTATAAAGATAAGAAGGTTGGGAATTAGATAAGAGATAGGATAGGATTAGTTCAAAGAAGATCAGGACTCCCTGAAGATAAGATGATCTCATAGAAGGAGTTGGAAAACAGCCCTCTCCTTTGGCTATATAAAGAGGGGGCGGACCAGCTCTAGGATCACTCACTCCAAGATTCAAGAGATCACCAAGCAACTCAAGCTACCAAGAGAGCAGTTCGACCATAGAGAAGAAAAGCATGGTGGGTTCGAAGATCATGAGCAGCTAAACTTCTCTTTTCTGGTTCAAGGGGGGAGGTTCGATTGAGTCATTGTGAGGTTGTATATTTAATTTAAGTTCTTGTTTTCTAATTCAAGTATTCATTGATTCTTGTGCAGATTTTCATTGAATGTTAATGTTAATTAGTTTGATAAACTGAATTAATGTTGATTTTCCTACTGCTATCCATGATTTCGGTGATCCATAATTGTCACGAATAGTGGTACAAGTAGAAATTAGGTTAATATTTTTTTGGGTCAAATGTTCGTGACAGCCTTTGACCAATGTATTGACATGGTTTAACCTAAAAGGAATCGATGGAACAAGATTCAATAATTGCAGCTATCTCAATTATTGTTGTTTTGGTTTAACTGTTTTCACAAATCTTAATGCTATCACTGGTTAATATGGATCGCTATCGTACCCAGTTGAGTAGTGATAAGTGTTGATCGAATGTTGGGTTTGATCAACTGAATTAGGAAAACACAAGGTTTATTATGGCTATCCTAATAAATCTAAGGTTAAATGCTTGAATTGCACGATTTCCAGGGATACCTATGATCGATGGCCAATTGGCTAAACCGAACCCCTAAACCAGAATTCGGTAAGACTGATTTCTCTTGTTTGTTTAAGTTTGTTATTTCTTCTTTTAATTTCAGTATTTAATTTTCCCACTCAGTAATATTATCCATTCGGCTAAGAGATTACTGTTAGCTCCCTGTGGGATTCGACCTAATACCACTTTTACTGCAAATATCTTATTGTGGAACTAGTACTAATTTTGAGGGCTTCGACAAACCCGTCAAAATTTTGGCGCCGTTGCCGGGGAGTAGCTTTAATTTCTTAGCTATGACGTTCATTTTGTTAACCTTCTTGTTTTATGACTCATGCTTCTCAACGAGGTGAACTCGAGTACAACCCCAAAATTGAGAGGACCACCTGTCGTTTAAGGAAGGAGGCAAAGCAAATGAAGGATCATTCACCTAAAAGGGTGAACTCAGATTGTGATCTACCCATCTTCAAAGAAGAAGGGGGCGAATTTCTAAAATTTTTCTCTCCCTTCAACTGGGAATTCTGAACCATAAACTGAACCAGATCTGAACCAAAAAGGAGTGGGAAGGATTATACCTGATACGGAGAAGTAATATCTCCCAACGAAGGTGTTCACACCCAAGGAAGGATCCAAAGACTGCTCCCACTGAAAATGGCGCAGTGCAGGTGGAGTAGAATCAGCAGTGTTCTTCTCCAAGAACTCTGTCATTCGCAAGAATCAGCAAGATGGTACGTGAGCACAGCTTCCTTTCAATCCTTTCTCAAAGGACTGATGTCAAGATCCAATCTTGACTTCTCCCACAAGTGGAGATCGAACTGGCAAACAGGGTGGCAAGAACAGGGAGGCGTCAAGAGAGTATTTGCAGGGAGCAGAATTCTCTCTTCTTGATTTCAGCACTAAAGAAGACCTGATGATCTGTGTGTGTCTAAAGGCTGCCGCCCCCTTCTTCTTTTATAATCTTAAAGGGATCAGCTCCTAATCAGATCAGGAGTTGCTAATCCAAATCATATTTGGGTTAGAAGTCCCTTTAAGTGATAAGGGATAATCCTTATCTTATCTGGAGATCAGATCAGCCATCTCCTAATCTAATTAGGAGGTTTCCAGATCTAAATCTTATTTAGATCTTGGACTCTCTAAGTGGATAGGGTCTAAGCCCAATCCTATTAGCTGATCCACTTCAGAATTTGCCCCTTTATTAACTAAATAAACAGCCTAGTTCGAAATGGGCTTTAGGTCCATTAAGCTTATGTGCTCACTTAACCCTCTTAACTGCTGCCCAGTCGGGCTTCCTTGTATGGCGTGGGACCCAAGCATTGATCTACACATCAGCCACATGGGTTCGGCCCAGCCTTTGTTACAAGGCCTGGCCGAATACACTGTTAAAGACAGTGCACCCCCTGAAACCCATCAAATGGGCTCTACGGGCCCATCACTTACCCTAAGAGGTCCCTGGGGCAAGCCACCTTGTAACACCCAGGGACTGTGGGCAGATGCAAGATTAGCCCATCAGGTATTATCCTCAATGGTCTTACACTTAACCTCTCAGCCCATAATGATCATACACTGCCCGACAAGAGAGGACCTCTCCCTCGGCTGCAAGGAACAGTGTTGCACTCTCCACTCATATGGATCCCGGGAATTAAAACCTTTTGCAAACCTTTTAGAAACCATAATATATATACTTTTATATCTCATATAAAATAAATTTTGCAAAACAAATCTCAACGGTTGAAATCGGCTGTCGGCAGTCTTGGTTTCCATCAGTGAGAGTGCATCCCCGATCATTACCTTTGTCCGACAAAGGGGCTGATCCTTTCACTATGATCACCCACTCAGATGAATTCTCGGACTGTCCCAACATACCCCGGTTTTTACCCCCGCTAAGGATCTCACTGATTGGTACATCAAAGATAGCCCAATCTGACACCTAGTGTAGTATCATAATCGAGTCTAGGGGTCGGGTGTAACTTTCCAGTTTTGCCCATCAATCTCCAAGGTCCAGGGCAATACTGGAAATCTGGTCCAGTTCAAAGATTCAATTAATCCTACACTATATGTGCCTAGGGTCTCACCCTAGCAGCTGAGATAGGCCACCCCAACCGACTTGGTGGCACCATAGTGTCAGCCTTGTCAAGATAGGTCTCCCCAGACCGACTCACTGGCTGTGAACATTCTAAACTAACACGAGTCTCATTAAGTGTCAAGTTTAAGGGTATTACACAGAAACATACCAAGGGAACATGAATCAAATATGTATCTTTATTCATTTACAATAAACTCGTAAAGTACATCATTCTGATTGAAGCTAAGGACATACAAAACTGTCTAACAGGAATGGCTGATAGAGAGAGGACACTAAGGGAGTTGGCTGCACCGATTATGAACCAACAGCCCTTATGTTTAACATATCCCACTCTTGTGGTAGTTGTTGAATTGAAATTTGGTTTGATACAACTATTGCCTATATTTCATAGTTTTGCAGGTGAGGACCATTATAAGCATCTAAAGGAATTCCTTGTCGTCTCTTTGAGCATGAAACCCCAAGGTATGACTGAGGACCAGGTAAAACTCATAGCCTTTCCATTTACTTTACGAGATAAAGCAAAGGATTGGTTGTATATTCTTCCTCCTGGTTCAATATGCACATGGGATGAGATGAATATGATATTTTTGGATAAATATTTTCCTGCATCCCAAGATGCAAACATAAGAAAAGAAATATGTGGAGTTCGGCAATTTGGTGGTGAGACACTATATGAATATTGGGAAAGATTTAAACAACTTGTTGCTAGCTGTCCACACCACCAAATACCCGAACAACTGTTAATCCAATACTTCTATGAAGGGCTCCAGCCCATGGATAGAAGTATGGTCGATGCAGCCAGTGGAGGAGCTTTAGTAAACAAGACGCCCGAAGCGGCCAGGGAATTAATTTCCAACATGGCCGAAAATTCACAGCAGTTTGGTGCAAGGACAGATGGTACCATTAGACAAGTTAATGAGGTAAGCCATGTTAATTTAGAAAATCAGATTTCAGATTTAACTGCTTTGGTTTGGTAACTCGTTGCAGGACAATTAAAAACAGCCAGGGTGTGTGGTATCTGTTCGATCCCTGGACATCCTACGGACATGTGTCCATCACTTCAGGATGGATCGATGCAGCAAGTAAGTATCGTAGGAGGAGTCCCAGGCCAGCGCCAACGAAAGTATGATCCCTACTCTAATTACTACAATCTGGGGTGGAGAGATCATCCAAATCTAAGCTACGGGAACCAAGGAGGATAGCAGAAATATCAGCCCCACTTTTTCAGTCGACAGCCCCAGTTTTCAACACTCATAACAGCGCAAGGCCAACCCCCGAATTCAGGTATGTCATTAGATGATATAGTCAAGGCTCTAACTACTAATACTCAGAAATTTCAGCAGGAAACAAGAGCCAACATTTAGAATTTGGGGAACCAAATCAGCCAACTTGCCACTTCCATTAGCAAGTTGGAGGCACAAAGCTCCAGGAAACTACCCTCACAAACCGATGTTAACCAAAAAGAGAGTGCAAGTGCGATGGTGCTGAGAAGTGGAAGAGAGTTGCAGCTCCAACCAAGCTCACCATCGAAGGCAGCCAAGGAAGAGGAAAGACAAGAAGTGCTAATGCTGTTGTACCACATTTTCCTAGCAGGTTAGAAAAGTCTAAGAAAGAGGAATATGAGCAAGAAGTGCTAGAAACCTTCAGGAAGGTGGAAATCAACATTCCTTTGTTAGATGCAATAAAACAAATCCCAAAATATGCAAAATTTTTGAAGGAATTATGCACTAACATGAGAACGCTGTGAATTGATGAAAAGGTAAGAGTTGGAGAGAACATTTGGAAGCCCAATTGGGCAGCAGTTTGGAAGAATATTGAGCACTTAAAACATATTGGGCCTAAGGCCCATTTCGATCTGGGCTGATTTGATCAGTCACTTGAGGGGCGGATCTGAGATTAGGTTAAGCCCAAAAAGCTGATCTAATCTACAAATAAGATTAAGAAGAGTCCTAATCCAAATACAGATTTGGATAAGGGCAACTCCTGATATGATTAGGAGGGTTTCTTAATCATTAAGAAAGAGGAGGAAAACCATAAATTTGAATTACTTGAATTCGAACCCTAGGAGTTTTCAGTAGACAGCTCTGCAATTTGAGATAGGATCTCAGAGAACCCTAGAGAAGAAACTAGCAATTTGCCACCTTCTTCTCTAGCATTCTCCTCCAGCAGCCGCCGCCACCCTTTTTCTGCCAGTTCGAGAAGATCAAGAAACATGGTTGATTGTTCGTGTGGTGCTCACACTCTTCCATCGAGTTCTTCAGAAGAACCTGGTTCATGGGACGAACACTGCTGGTTCAGCTCCATCATCACTGTGTCATCTTTAGTGGGAGCTGATCTTGGGATCTTCTTTGGGCGTGAACACCAACTTTGGGAGATACTGCTTCTCTGGATCAGGTATAATCCCTCCCTTCTCTTTTGGTTCAAATCTGGTTTGGTTTGGTTCAAGTAGGATCCTTGAATTTTGATTCTAAAATCAGGGAATACGATTCCTAGTTGGAAGGAAGGTAGGAAATTTTTGAAATTCGCCCACCCATTCCGCAACAGTTTTGGCGTCCATACGATGGATCCTACTATTCCTTTCAATGTGATCATTGGGGTCTGTGCTACCATCGTACCTTTTGAATTGCGACGCTCACCATCCTCTAGGGGGATCTCGTCCAAGATTTCTTGGATGAAGGGCAGCTCCTTGGCAAGCTGACCTTTTGGCTGGGTGGGCCAAACTATGGGCGGCCCTATGCTCCTCTGGGCTTAGCTGTGCTCCAACTCGGTCAAACATTGCCGGAGTTCTCGGATTTCCACATCCCTATCGTCTGTTACTGCGGTGTGTGTGGCTCTTTCCTTCTCGAGCCATGCTAGGCGGTCCTTGTCTGAATTGGACTCGGCAATAGAGACCGGTTGATGCAGCATCCGTTTACCAAGCCTTTCCTTGGCTGGGATCCGCGTAGACTGGTGGGTTTTGTTGCAGTTGTCACGCTCGCAGGACCGGGCAGTGGAAACCGACCTTCTTGTGGTGTCTTGCTTTTCTTGATAAGGTTGCGCCCTGTCCTTGTCTGACTGTCATGTTTTGGAGTCATCAGGGCAAGGATCGACCTTTATACGGGTCGAGGCAAGAGGACGGACGGTCTGAGTGGGCGACACTGCAGATACTAGTGACTGCATCATTGCCAAGATCTTGTCGACCTTTTCTTGCATCGCCTGGAACTATGTAGGGTCAACTGTGGTTTGCTGCTGAGGTTGTAGGGTTTTGTGGCGCGGAGGGCTACGATGGAAGTGGATTTCCGAGATGGGGATTGGCCTATTGAATGCTCAGAGTTGTTTCTCGGCATCTTGATTAGTTCTTGATTGCACGGTGTAGACACCCCATTTTTGCACCCTTAGTCTTTCTGCAACATTTTGAGCTTCAAGCATGTTGCATCTAACATCGTGCTCGACCTGGGGATATTTTTGGAATTTTACATAAGTTGGAGTCTCAAGATCACCCAAATCCAAATCCAATGACACCAAGATCACCCAAATTTAACAATGTTTACCCCTTCATCTTAACACCCGAAGCCAAAATCGGTTTCGATAGTTTAATCGGGATCATTTTTTATCCTGAACCTCATTTCACATCAAATCAGAAATCCAAAACCATAGGTGCGTAGAGCCGAGAAATCCAAAAACAATGACATCAAGATCACCCGATTCTGACACCGTTTACCCTTTCATCCCAAGACCCAAAGCTGAAATTGATTCCGATCGAAGTCACTTTGATCCTAAACCTAAATCTACATCAAATTAGAAATCTAAAACCATATGTACCTAGAGTTTGAAAATCCAAATCCGATGACACCAAAATCACCCGCTAGTATCATATGACTTCATAAATGATACAACGTTTATTAAAAGATGTCTACATACAAAGAGAGCGAGATGTGTATATATAGAGAATTTAATGCATGGCCTCTCCTACACCATGGTAGATAGTGGTCCATTTTTAGTCATCATTCAAAATCAATTCCTATGGCCAACATATTCTATGATGCTTCAATATTCAAAAAGAAATATATTGTTCATCTTTATTAATTGTTTTCCAAAAGAATAGTTACATGTCACCTCTATTCACTTCTGTTGTTTGTTTTTCTAAAGAATCGTTATATGTCACCTTGCCATTGTTGTTGAAAGGTACTGATAACCACCATTTTGTTGTACTTATGCTGTTTCCTAACCATTCTTTCTCTCTCTCTATATCAATGGGTTGAAAGTATACGGTTTGGATGAGTTACTTGTCACTATGGTACACCGAAACAATGTAGCAGAATTTCCGATGGGTATTGTTATCGAGACAGAAAGACCGAACGATGCAGAGAGTTGGGACAATGTCAGGGATGTTTATTGATTTCGGAATACTGACAAATACATAAAGGAGAATGACGGTTCAGCCCAGGAACAGAATTTGTAGGTTTAAAGTACTTTTGGGATAGGTGTTAGTTTGGAATTGATGACAATTCATCTACAGGTATGAGTGCACAGAATGTAGTTTTTTGACATTTTGAATGTCTATAACTCTACAGTGAAAATCAGAAATCTGCATTGGACCTATCCATACTTTTCTGAATATATAATTAGTGTCTCAGAGCCATTCTCGGCCATTCATCATAGACTGAGGTCCATACAACAGTTGCCTCTTCCAAACAGAGACATAATGAACTTATAGAATCCGGTAAAAGTTGCCCATGCAGCCATGGGGAAAGGATGTTACAGTGAAGAACATGGCAAAAATTACACCTTCGTTGATTCAGTATATGGAGATGAAGTCATCAAAGTAATAAGTGAAAGAGTATAGAACCTGTTGGAAGATGTAATTAATGATTGTTTGAGAAAAGCAGACTATGTACCGAGGAATGCATTTCAGAATATGGAGTGCACTTTATGAAACTTTAGTAAGATACCGCATCTCTCGTGGTCTGCAACATACCACATCTTTCAAAACGCTTCGTAAATTTGGGGTTCTGGATTTTTGCAAATTCAATTAGCAAGTCTCAGCTTTTGCTGCCATCCTTTTGCATTGGACTTTGGATAGAAATTCCTAAAACTTCCCCTGTACTTTTCAACAATTATTGTTTAGTATCATACACTAATAGCACCGTTTTGATACCATGGCATCGATACTGTTTAAATAACTGAGTGTTAAAATTCTAATAGAATCAGTTGGGTTTTATTTTGAAATTTTGAAGAATAATAGAGGGTAAATTTGACATTTTATTTCTTTCCGTTAACACTTACCGGTGATGTCAATTGTTAGAAACATTAAAAGTACTTTAAGATAAAATGTAAATAGTAAGGGTAAAGTTAGTCAATTAGCTAAACTATAAGGGTAGTTTAAGAAATTAGCCTTTTTGAAAACACCGGGGAATATTAGAAAGGTAATTTTAAGAGTTGCATCGATATATAGTATTATAGTTTGAATGTACACTAGATAATGGCCCCTATATTAGGTATGGAACCATTGTTTTGATACTTTTTGTTCATGTATTTTGATAAATTTTGTTTGACACTTGATGTAGGGTGATTTTGCCCGACCTGATAATAGAGGGACATGTGGACATGACCTAACTGACAGAACGACAGCTCATCCCGATGTACCCAAGTCTAAGACGGACCCAGTTCCGATAGTCGAACCAATTTGGGACAAGCCAACCTCGGGACAAGTTCACTTTGGGGCACGATAATGTCAAGATCACTTCGGTTACCAGGCTCCTCGGAATTTGTAATAGATCAGACCCAGGGGTTATTAGTTTGGGTACTATTGACCGACCTCCACTTGATAACCCCGAAGATTTCGTCACTGGATTCCATATTTCACGGGACCACGCCTCGTAACAGCTGGCCTTATCTTCTCCGACCGATTCGGACAGAAGTGATATGCCTTATCGGCTGGCACCGTTATCTCTTATTAATTCGGTAACGGGCCTCATCACGGCAAGAATCCTGGAACCACTCCGAAAAACCCGCGAGGACTCCAGTATATAAAGACCCCAACCCTTTGGGGGCAGAGGTACGTGCACAATCACTGCTTACTAGCTCTCTTGCTTTCTAAATTGTATTCAGCTCGCACACTACTGACTTAAGCATCGGAGCGACCTCGCCAGTAAGCACCCCTGGGTTCTCTGATTCTTCTTGTACAGATCCGCCAAGTCCGTCGTCTACTGGGCGCCACCTCATATCCAGCTAGGAGCAGCCAGGTTGTGACGCATCAATTGGCACCGCCTGTGGGAACGGTTCGAAAGGCCTTCTTCCACCAAACACTCCAGATCCTGTTTCAATGGCATTTTCCAGTAACGTCGGACATAGTGCTGATATGAACGTCTCCGGGGGGCAACTCCAGGTCCCAACCGTTTGCATTGGACAGTTCACTTTACCTCTCTCTGCGGACGGGGTCCCTACGCTGAATGTTCCTCAAGTTACTGTACCGGTGAATGCCCCACTCCCTCTTATGGTGGGTGCAACTTTCGCCGAGCCCTTTCTTATGCCCCCGGTGGTCGGACAAACTCAACTTGACGAACTGGTACACTGCATGCGGGCTATGCAAGCCCAAATGGAACAGGTCTAGTAGTTTCAACTGTATCAACATCAAGTCCTGCACCACGTTTATCAGCAGCAGTACCAGCAACAGTTCCCCCTGCTACCACAGAATCAGCAACCGGTTCCACCTCAACATACGGGACCACAGCAAACCAAGCCTCGCCGTCAGAGCGAGTGCCCTCCTCACCGAGGAGAGACCTCCCAAGTCTAGAACCCTCTCAGGAGCCAGGTCTCATCCCGCAGCAGGGGAGAAACACAAGTTACTCCTCCTGCCTCCCAACAGGTGAATAGGTCAGAAGACACCCAGTGCATCAAATCCGCTTCACCTCGGCCTTCATAGTTCGGAGTCCCGCTCGTGGAAAACTAGTTCGGGGTTGTGGCAGCATACTCTAAACAGGGCCTCTTAGTCTGTAGCGACCGTCGCCAGCAGTCTAAGCAGCTCCCTGCAAAAACAGTGCCTGACCACACTGAATCTAGCAGCACTAATGTGGAGCTAGTGAAGAAGCAGCAGAAACGGCGTCGCAAGGCTCGCCGGGCTGCCATCCAAAGTCAACCCGACCAGTCCAAAGGAAGGGAAGAGGTGAGCTCAGAAACAGTGAAGACTACCCCACTCCTCTCTGTGTTGTCTCTTCTTTCCCCCGAGCTCCTAGCAGTTCCAATGCCCAAAGACTTTAGAGTACCTCCCTTAGACAAATATGATGGGTCGTTCGATCCGAATGACCACATGGACTCGTTTTAGTCACACATGCACCTAGCCGATGCAGATGAACCCTGTATGTGCGTGGTTTTCTCCACCACCTTTAAAGGAGTAGCTCGTACGTGGTACAGGAACCTTGCGCCTGGGACAATTAAGAGTTGGGCGCAGTTCGTGCAGGTTTTTACCTCGCACTTCATTACAAGCAAGAGGTGCCCGAGGTCCCAGGAAAGCCTGCTCGGAATAGTCCAGAGGGAGGGAGAATCCATCCGGAGCTACATCAAGAGATTCAATGATGCATGCTTGCAGATTGCCGATCTAGATCCTGCTATGAGACTCACAACTGTCAAAAGAGGTATCACCCACAAGGAGTTCAAGTGGCACGTGGTCGCCAACAAACCCAAAGACGTTATTGAGTTCCACAAGCTCACTAACTAGTTCATCGGAATAGAGGAGGAGATGAAACAAAAGAGCGAGAATCCATCAGAGAAGAGGAAATGAGAAGGTGAGACCTCAACTAATGGGGATAACAAGCGGAAAAAAGATGAACCAGCTCGAAGAGGAGGAAAACCGGATCAGCCTTTCTGAGCTCCTCCAGTGGAAAGAACAAATTACACACCCTTGAATGCGAAGCGAGCAGAAATCCTCATGACGATCACGGATGCTTCTTACGTGAAGTGGCCACCTCGGATGAGAGGCGACCCAAACACAAGAAACAGAAATGTATACTGCCACTTTCACAGAGATCACGGTCATAGCACCGAAAATTGTAATAACCTCCGCGACAAGATAGAAGAACTCATCCGTCACGAATATCTGAAAAACTTTGTACTAAATGATAATAAAAGTCAAACAGGTTGGTAGGGGGAGCAAGGTAGAGATGCTCCCGAATCCAGCAATAGGCAAAACAAGCATCCGCAGAGACAGCTGCCCGAAGATTGTCAGATCGATTGTCGCGACTGCACTTCAGCCACGGTGAAGACATCAGCTCATGAAATTGAAAGAGAAGAGAAGAATCCTCCGAAGCGGCCGAGGTTAGAAGAACCCATTTTCTTCACTGAAGATGACACACGCGGAGTCCAGTACCCCCATGATTACATGCTTGTCATAAAGATGAGAATTAATGATTTTGAGGTGAAGCGCATCCTGGTCGACTTCGGCAGCTCGGCGGACATACTCTTCAAGGATGCATTCGACAAGCTACAGCTCCAAGAGAGCGACATCAAGCCCGCAAACACTCCCTTGGTAGGTTTTAGCAGAGAGGAAGTCAGGCCCCTGGGAAGAGTCACAGTACCTGTGGAGGTCGGTACCTGGCCTAGCATAGTGAGATTTGACTACACTTTCTTAGTGGTCGCAACTCCCTCCCCATACAATGCCATAATAGGACGGCCTATCACCCACGCTCTACACGCAGTGGTGTCCACCTATTATCTAGCCATGAAGTTCCACATGGACTTCAGAGTAGGGGTAGCGCGAGGCGACCAGCTCGAGTCTCGCAAATGCTACGTCGCCGCCCTCAAAGGGAAAGCCAAGGCAGCGGACGACCTCGAGTTGGAGCGACCTACGGAGTACCATGAGGAGCGAGCTTCGCCAATAGAAGAGGCGGTCTCTATACCCATTTCAGCATAAGATCCAGCTAGGACTCTCCAAATCGGTGCTTCGATTGAGGAGCCTCTACGTTCTCAGTTGGTAAGCTTCTTACTTCGAAACATAGATGTTTTTGCATGGTCCGCGGTAGAGATGCCCGGCATAGACTCCAGAATAATCACTCACAAACTGAACACTGATCCTGTAGTTAGGCCCGTTAGACAAAAGAAATGCAACCTAGCCCCAGAGCATTGGAGAATAGTTGATGAGGAGGTTGGGAAGCTCCTCGCAGCCGATTTCATTAGGGAGGTCCATTACCCGAGCTGGGTGGCCAACTGGTGGGTGTTGAATCCAACCAAAGATAAATAGTCTTGCTCCAATTAAATAATTTGTAGATAGTGATGAGCAAGGTCATCTCCAAAGGGATTGGGTGGATTTATTTCCAAGTAATCGAAGTAGGGGGGTTGTGTAGATAAGGAAAATAAGATGAAATAAGGAAAATAATAGGAAATAACAGAAAGCAAGAGATCAAATCGATGGTAGATAGATTCATATGTTTACGAATAAATTGGTTATAGCCATTAACAAGCTCTAACAGTCAGCCTCTACTCGTATTATTTGACAACCAAAACAAGCTCTTTGATTGCTTCTCTTATTAATAGACAGTCCTAAACAAGCTCTTAGGATTTAATATATTAATAGCATTAAGAGGGGAGAGACCCAATTCTGGTCAGCAATCCCACAAGCTCAGACCGTTTAACCAGATCATACATTTTCCTAACATAGATCAAAAACTTGTTTGCAATCAATTTCTGTTAGTTGCCACCATGATTGAACCTACCAATCATATACAAAACAGGAGGTTCAATCGGCCATAGATTATTTTCATTGAATGAGCAAGGGGCCCTTCTTGCTTAATCAATAAAAATAATCCTCACAATTAATTGCAGAAAACATATGAATACCCATAAACAATGAACTGACATAAGAATCAATTAGATCTTACAATGTTTAACGAATTAAAGCTTCCCTAACCCTTCAACCAGAAATAAAAGCTTACAGACACTCCATGATGAAATTGCAGCTTCTAGATGAGAGGGGGGCGAACTCTACTTCTACCTCCTTGGTTGTTGATGTCTCTCTCTAAAGGCTGAAGCTCTTCTTGGAGGATTTGATGATCATGGCCTGGGTGCTAGTCCGCCCCCCTTTTTATAGCTTTAGGAGGGAGCTGTCTCCTGCTCCTCTAAGGAGTTCTTTCTCCTTTGGGAGATCAGTTCTCTAATAGGTAATGCTTAGATTAGATCTAATCTATCCTTATCTCTTATCTAGTAATCCTACTCTCTTTTATCTTTCTAGAAATACAATAGAAAATTGAATCCAATAGGACTCTTTGATGTTTCTTAGTCTTGCATTCGTATTGGGCTTCCTTAACGAATTGGGTTGCTGCAAGGCTTCTCTGCGAATTAGGCTTCAGCTGCGAACTGGGCTTCTCTACAAATTTGCTTAGAATTCAGGCCTGATTTTGACATCGATGCATTCCGAATCGATCAAAACTCAAAACATGAAATTTGTATAGTTTTTCCTTATCTTTCCAATGCATCTTGAATCTTCTCAATCGGGGTCCGGATGGAAGAGTTATGCCCAGATCATATCGCAGTGCCGAAATTGTGTAAAATTACCCGATTAGCCTTGTTTTTCTCCTAACGCCTTCTTTCGTGCCCTAAATCAAAATACAAGAATAGTGAGTCCAATCAGGCACTAAATAAGTTTAAAAGTCTGAATATTGAGGGATAAAAATATGATAATTTTTATTCTCATCACCAACCCCATTCTGGTAAAAAAGGCCAACGGTAAATGGCGCATGTGCATCGATTATACCGACCGAAATCGAGCTTGCCCGAAGGACTGTTTCCCACTTCCAAAAATCGACCGTTTGGTGGATGCGACCTCAGGGCACGAGTTGCTGAGCTTCCTGGATGCTTATTCGGGCTACAACCAGATCAGGATGGACCACGCCGATGAGGAAAAGACGACTTTCATAACCGAGCTAGGCCTGTACTACTACAAGGTCATGCCCTTTGGATTGAAAAATGCCGGGGCAACATTACAAAGACTTGTAAACCGACTGTTTGAATCATTAATCGGTAAAAAAGTAGAATGTTATGTAGACGACATGGTCGTCAAATCTCAATTTTCAAATGATTTAATAAAATATTTGCATTCTGTTTTCGACATTTTGTGCAAGTTTAATATGAAATTAAACCCTAACAAGTGTGTCTTCGGTGTCACCTTGGTAAATTCCTAGGTTACATTGTTGATCAACGTGGTATTGAGGCCAACCCTGACAAAATCAAGGCCATCTTAGATATGAGACCACCCCGTAAATTGAAGGAGGTTCAAAGGTTGAACGGTCGTATAGCCGCTCTGAGCCGCTTCATGTCTAAATCGGTAGATCGCTACCTGCCTTTCTTCAAGGCTATTAAAAAGAGCAAAGACTTTGACTGGACTGAAGAGTGTCAGCTCGCCTTCAACGAGCTCAAAAGGTATCTGACCAGTATCCCAGTTAACTCGACTCGAGGAGGGAGATATTTTGAAGCTGTACCTCTCCGCGAGTGACGAGGTAGTCAGATCGATACTGATAAAAAAAGTAGATCGGGTTCAACGACCCATCTACTATGTCAGCAAAGTTTTGCAGGACATAGAGACGAGATACCTATAGATCGAAAAGCTAGTGTACGCGCTGGTCACTGCAGCACGGAAGCTTCGGCCGTACTTCCAAGCCCATACTGTCATCGTCCTCACCAACAGACCCCTAAGGCAAGTCTTACTCAAGCCCGAGGTCTCTGGTAGATTGACGAAGTGGGCCATTGAACTCAGCGAGTATGACATCCAGTACGAGCCTCGAACAACAATCAAGGCCCAAGCTTTAACTGACTTTGTTGCAGAATGCACCTTCAGCACTACAGTCCCTGAATCAATCGAGCCTGAGTACAAAGGAGAAGCATCAACCAGTGCGGCACCTCCCCTAGTTAAAGCAACGCCGACCTGGGATGAGGAGCCCTGGATCCTCCATGTGGATGGCTCGTCAAATCAGCAAGGCAGCAAAGCAGGTATCATTCTGTATGGGCCAAGCAGGGTGAAGCTAGAATATGCGCTTTGCTTCAAGTACATCACGTCCAAAAATGAGGCAGAGTATGAGGCTTTAATAGCCGGGCTTGCCCTAGCGAACGAAGTAAGAGCCAAGCACATCGTCATCTGCAGCGACTCCCAGCTAGTGGTCAACCAAGTAACCAGCAAGTATGAAGTTCGCGAGCCAACCATGGTAGCCTACTTAGCCAAAGCTGAAGGGATGGGATATCCATCACATGGACGTCCAAGTCATGCGGAATGGACTGGGTGAATTTCAAAAATTTCTCCCATCTTTGTAGGGAATCGAATTCCTTATTTTGAAAACATATTTTCCAGGATCAATCTTGAACCATAAACCAGATCAGATCTGGACCAAAAGGAGTAGGAGGGAGGATGTACCTGATACGAAGAAACAATATCTCCCAATGGAAGTGTTCACGCCCAAGGAATGATCCAAAATCTGCTCCCACTAAAGATGGCGCAGTGCAGGATGGAGCAGAATCAGCAATGTTCTTTCAAAAGAACTTGACCCTTCGCAAGAATCAACTGGATGGCTTGTGAGTACAGCTCCAACCAATCTTTTCCCAAAAGATTGGAATCAAGATCAGATCTTGATTTATCCCAAGAACTGGAGATCGAGCTAAAGATAATGGCGGCGGCAAAAAGGAGGCGGCAGGAGAGAATTCGTAGGGTGCAGAAATCTCTCTTCTTGTGATTTTCAGCTCTAAAGAGAATTGAACATCAATCACTAACTCTCTGTGTGTCGCCCCTTTTTTTTCTTTTCCTAATCTTAAAGGGATCAGCTCCTAATCCCATTAGGAGTTGCTAATCCAAATCATATTTGGGTTAGAAGTCCCTTTAAGTGATAAGGGATAACCCTTATCTTATCTGCAAATCAGATCAGCCATCTCCTAATCTAATTAGGAGGTTTCCAGATCTAAATCTCATTTACATCTTGGACTCTCTAAGTGGATAGGGTCTAGGCTCAATCCTAACAGTTGATCCATCTCAGAATTCGCCCCCTTTAATTGACTGATCAAATCAGCCCAGTTCGAAATGGGCTTAAGGCCCATTTAAGGTTATGTACTCCCTTAACCTTCCAAACTACTGCCCAGTTGGGCTTCCTTGTATGGCGCGGGACCCAAACATTGATCTACACATCAGCCACATGGGTTCGGCCTAGCCTTTGTTACAAGGCCTGGCTGAATACATTGTTAAAGACAGTGCACCCCCTGAAAACCCATCTTATGGCCTCTATGGGCCCAACAATTACCCTAAGTGGTCCCTGGGCCAAGCCACCTTGTAACACCCAAGGACTGTGGACAGATGCAAGATTAGCCCAATAGGTATTATCCTCAATGGTCTTACACTTAACCTCTCAGACCATAATGATCAAACACTGCCTGACAAGAGAGGACCTCTCCCTCGGCTGCAAGGAACAGTGTTGCACTCTTAGCTTATATGGATCCCGGGAATTAAAACCTTTTGCAAACCATTTCAAAACCATAACATATATATATCTTTATATAAATATATTTTGCAAAACAAATCTCAACGATTGAAATCGGCTGCCGGCAGTCTTGGTTTCCATTAGTGAGAGTTTATCCCCGATCATTACCTTTGTCTGACAAAGGGGCTGATCCTGTCACTATGATCACCCACTCAGATGAATTCTCAGACAGTCCCAACATACCCAGGTTTTGACCCCCACTAAGGATCTCACTGATTGGTATATCAAAGACAGCCCAATCCGACACCTAGTGCAGTATCATAATCGAGTCTAGGGGTCGGGTGTAACTTTCCAGTTTTGCCTATAAATCTCCAAGGTTCAGGGCAATACTGGAAATCTGGTCTGGTTCAAAGGTTCTATTAATCCTACACAGTATGTGCCTAGGGTCTCACCCTGGCAATTGAGACAGGCCACCCAAACCGACTTGGTGGCACCACAATGTCAGCCTTGTTAGGATAGGTCTCCCCAGACCGATCCACTGGTTGTGAACGTTCTAAACTAACATGAGTCTCATTAAGTGTCCATTTTAAGGGTATTACACAGAAACATACCAAGGGAACATGAATCAAATATGCACTTTTATTCATTTATAATAAACTCATAAAGTACATTATTCTGATTGAAGCTAAGGGCATACAAAACTGTCTAACAGCTCCCACTTGCACTTAGGTCCAATCAGGTACTAGCCGGAGTCCCATGCTTTCCACGTGTTTCTCAAACACTTTCTGTGACAGTGGCTTTGTCTATGGGTCTGCTACATTTTCCGCTAACGCTACCTTCTGAATCAGGATGTCCCCTCTACCAACAATCACCCGCAGTACGTGGTACTTCCTCTCGATGTGCTTCGACTTCGAGTGGGCTCGTGGATCCTTAGCCTGAGCAATGGCTCCATTGTTGTCACACAACAATGGGATGGGTGATGTGCTGGATGGAACTACTCCTAATTCATGAACGAACTTCTTCATCAACATGGCTTCCTTGGCAGCTTCACTTGTAGCAATGTTTTCGGCCTCGGTTGTGGAGTCTACTGTGGACCCCTGTTTGCTGCTTTTCCAACAAACAGCACACGATCCTATCGTGAAAACATATCCAGATGTAGACTTTCTATCATCCGGATCCGACTGGAAATCCGCATCTGTATACCCTTGGATCTGTAGTGAATTACCATCGAATACTAGACAAAACTCTTTTGTCCTTCGAAGGTACTTAAGTATGCATTTCATAGCAGTCCAATGCTCTTGCCCTGTGTTGGCCTGGAATCTGCTTACTACACTCATTGCCTGAGCTATGTCAGGACGAGTGCACAACATGGCATACATGATGCTCCCTACGGCTGAGGCATAGGGAACGTCTTTCATGCCATCAATCTCCTCAGAAGTCTTGGGAGACATCTTCTTGGAGAGAGTGACTCCGTGCCTGAAAGGAACATTTCTTTTCTTGGAGTTTTCCATGCTATATCTTTTGACTATTTTGTCAATGTAAGCAGATTGGGATAATCCTATTATCCGCTTTGATCTATCTCTATAGAGTCGAAGACCCAGCATATAGGAGGCTTCTCCAAGATCTTTCATGGAGAATTGCTGTGAAAGTCATACTTTCACTGTAGTTAACATTCCTACATCATTCCCAATGAGTAGAATGTCATCTACATACAGAACCAAGAACGTAACCTTGTCACCACTAGCCTTCCTGTAAACACAAGGTTCATCCGGATTCTGCTCGAAGTCAAACGGTTTGACAGCAGAGTCAAAATGGATGTTCCAACTTCTAGAAGCTTGCTTGAGTCCATATATGGATCTATTCAACTTACAGACCATGTGTTCCTGACCTGCAGCTACAAAACCTTGCAGTTGTTGCATATAGATATCTTCAGTAAGATCTCCATTCAGGAACGTAGTTTTGACATCCATCTGCCAAATCTCATAGTCATAGTAAGCTGCTACAGCTAGCAGGATCCCAATGGATTTAAGCATGGCCTCAGGCGAAAATGTCTCCTCATAATCGATGCCCTCTTTCTGAGTATACCCTTTCGCCACCAGACGAGCTTTGAAGGTCTCAACCCTACCATCGGGGCCCTTCTTCCTCTTGTAAATCCATTTGCAACCGATTGCTTTTACCCCGGAGGGTGGATCTACTAGAGTCCAGACTCCATTGGTCTCCATTGAGTCCATCTCTGCTCTCATGGCCTCCACCCACTTCTGGGAATCTATGTCCAACATAGCTTCCGCGTAAGTCACGGGATCCTCCTCACTAGTCAAGGTTTCTACCAAGTAACTATCCTGGTCATAACCATAACGGACTGGTGGCCTGGATACCCGAGTGGATCTTCTAGGTTGGTCACTACCTGGAACTTGTAGGACATCTCCCACTGCTCCTGAGCTCTCCTCATCAAGAACAACTTCCTAACGATGGGTGTTCAGGATTAATCGGTTTCCAAGAATTGTGCATTTCGACTGCAGAACACTTTCTGCTCACTTGGGTCATAGAATAGGTAACCTACAGAGCCCTTTGGGTAGCCTACGAATAGGCAATGGCTGGTCTTGGATTCCAATTTGTCTGCACTCGTTCTTTTAACGTGTGCTGGACAACCCCAAATCTTCAAGTGTCTGACACTTTGTTTCTTTCCAGTCCAAAATTCATATGGAGTATTCAGAACCGATTTGGTTGGAACCCGATTCAGCACGTAAATTGCAGTTTCTAATGCGTAACCCCGAAAGGATGTGGGTAACTCTGAATGGGTGAGAAGTGACCGGACCATATCCAATAAGGTCCTATTCCTCCTCTCTGAAACACCGTTAAGTTGTGGTGTAGCAGAAGGAGCCAATTGTGATACTATCCCATTGCCCTTTAAGTAGTCCCTGAATTCATCAGAGAGATACTCACCACCTCGATCTGATCGAAGGGCTTTAATTTCTCTCCCCAACTATTTCTCGACCTCTTGTCTGAACTCTTTGAACTTTTCAAAGGATTCAGACTTGTGTCTCATTAGGTACACATAACCATATCGTGAAAAATCATCAGTGAATGTAATGAAATACACGTGTTGGTTATGGGTCCTAACACTCAGGGGACCACATACATCAGTATGTATAAGGTCAAGCGTGCCTGTACATCTTTCAGGCTTACCGTTAAATGGCCTCTTTGTCATCTTACCCTAAAGGCAATGCTCACAAGTGGGAAGATCTTCTACAGTTAGAAAATCCAAAGGACCATCCTTTACCAGTCTTGTGATTCGGTCAATACCAATATGACCAAGTCGGTAATGCCACAGGCACGTGGGATTAACTGTATCACGTGCTCTTTTCTTGGGGATTTCGGCCGACGTAGTTTCGGCTATGTTAGTTTCTAGAGAAGGATGTAGAACATAGAGACCGTTCTCCAGTTCCCCATATGCGATGAATTTATTATTTCTTTTAATAGTAATCGTATTTCTGAAGAAGACAGATTATCCATCCGCACACAGTTTTGAGATAGAAATCAAATTTGTTCTTAGATTTTGCACAAAAAGACAATCTTTAAGTATAGTATTTCCTTCTCTAAATTTTAATTCTATGGTGCCTATTGCCGTAGCTGCAACACTTGCAGAAGTCCCCAAGTAGAGCATCACTTCTCCATCATTCAGCCTTCTGCTTACTTTGAACCCCTGCAGTGAGTTACACGCATGAGTTGAAGCCCCAGAGTCAACACACCAGGACGCAGAAGCCACTAATAAGTTAGTTTCTATGACACAAGATTCGAAATTACCTTTCTTGGATTCCAGGTATTGAGGACAGTTCCTCTTCTAGTGGCCGATTTGTTTGTAGAAGTGACATGCATCTACTGTCCTATCCTTCTTCTGCTTCTTGGGCTTGGTAGTCTTCTTCTAAGGCTTCTTTGTCTTCCTCTTTTTCTTGCCCGTTTTGTTAACTTCAACAAGCATCACCACAGGCTCATCCTTCTTAAGTAAGTCCTCAGCCCTTTGCAATATATTGCTCAGCTCTTGGGTGCTGACATTTAGCTTGTTCATATTGTAGTTTAATATGAACCCATTGAAGGAAGAGGGCAAGGAGTTCAGAATGGCATCTACTTGAGTCCCAAGATCTAGCTCGGATCCAAGGGATTCTAGCTCGTTAATGTAACCCATCATCCAAAGACAATGGTCGTGAACTTTTTGCCCCTTGGACATCTGAGCGGTCATGAACATTTTCAAGACCTTCTGTCGAGTAGAACGGTTCTGCTCTTCATACATTGTTTTCAGACTGTCCAATATGTCCTTAGCGAGTTCGATCTGATCGAACTGCCTCTATATTGAGTTGTCCAAAGAAGCAACGACATAGAAGTGGGCTTGGGAGTTTTTATTCTCCCAATCTTGGAATTCTCTCCTACGGGCTTCAGAAGCCCTATCACCCGGACGTTCCGGGGCAGAAGACTTGACTACCTTATCCAATTTTTCAGATGTTAAAACCAGCATTAGGTTAGGGTACCAGTCGGCATAGTTTGGGCCTTTAAGCTTGTTGTCGTCAAGAAGCTTTGCAAATTGTCCGTTTGCCATTTTCTGATAAACCAGCAAATATCAGTCCACAACCTTATTTGATTCATGTTCATTACATAGATATGGATTTTAATCTATGTTCCATTTCCATTTATTCATCTCTGAGATTTCCCTCCTTTCTCAGTGACGGAGACTACGGGTTGTCTCTGGAAATGTGGGAAATCACATAGGGTGCATGGAGCCAACTGTTTCAGCTGCATAACCCCACCACCTTTCTATGAAGGATCATATCCACTCATCACATGAGCTTTCCCTTTGGCCTCTGTCAGACAAGTTTCAGAGCCGTTTTCAGGTAAACCTTTCTGTCCAGTGAGTGCTTACCCATCATGTTCGTGAACGCCAAGGTACCGTGAGAGAGTTCCCATTTTCTAGTGAAGCCTCTCCCACATCGGTCTATGACGCCCCTATCATCTTATGAAACACTCAGACAAGACCAACAGCAAATGGATAGCCCATTTTCTGGTGCGTTTCCTCATTATTGAAGGACCCATCCTCATGCTAATGATGGAAGGCCTTTAGAGAGTTCATCATATGAATCTCCCTATCACATGCACTCATATTAGCTGGAGGGAATAGTTAATTGCGCCCTAGTTCTTATTTTAGGTCCAACCAAAGTGGCTCCACTGACTTTCATAAAGCTAGATTTCGGTGGGCCTAAATCGGCTAGGGTTCCGCACGTAACCTCTTCAGGAGGTGTGGGGCCCACCATTGAGAAAAGGTCATCCAATGACCAGGAGGGACACCATGGCAATGATTTGCATTCAGCCATGGTGTGCGCAAGAGCCACTATCAAATCTGCATGGGCCAAGCACTTATGGCCCATGAACGTAGCACATCACACATCCATACATCACATGCAGGGAGGAATTGATCCAATCAATTAATTGTCTGTAAAAGCCCATTTGAAGCCCATTTTAATCCATAATATTATCAATTAATATCATCTAGGTATATGGGCTGAATCAGGGTTACCTAGTTCGGCCCATATAGCTTGTTCTTTTGAAGTGGGCTTTTGGCAGTTTTAACAATTTAAAATTGGGCCTTATAGGTTGGGCCGAGTTAAACATCCAATTAATTATCAATCCCTAGGCCCATTAAACAAAAGTTAGGGCTGATATATAGCCTTAATCGAACCCCATATTTGGTCCAAACAATTTGAACCAATCTTGGTTCGAATGGGTCTAGGGTTTGATTTTTAATTAAATCTTTAATTCAAGAAAATAATCTGAAATTAAAGAACTGATAAAAGAAAACAAGAATCAGTCAATCCAGGGCTGTTCGCACAATCCATCCTGCAAAACAGAGGTTAGATCACAGTTTGCAGTTTCACAAACTGCAAATCGTAGATTGTAGTTTTCCCATCTGCGAAATCTCCTTCTCTCCGAAATCTTCTTTTTTGCGCCGCCATCTTCGATCCAAAATAAAATAAATAGAAATCCTATTTCTATTAATAATTACATCAGATCGAATACCTAATACATTGTGTCTAAAAAAAAAAATTATTTACAGACCAAATGTAATGAATAAATCAAGAAACTGCAAATCTTGCAGGTTCCCTGCGCAAATCAAGAACTCGATCTCCTCTTGTACGAACAGCCCATAAATCAATAAAATCATAAAGAACTATTCTAAACAAAAATCAGATTTATATAAAATTAATTTCAGATTATTTGCCCATTAATTTTGGGAACAAATTTCCCAAAACCTATATCTACGCAAATCGGGTAGAACACCTTCTGCCCATTTGCGTAGGTTCAGATCTGAAACAAAATGGTTCAAGATTTGAACCATGGCTCTGATACCACTGAAGGGATGGGATATCCATCACATGGACGTCCAAGTCTTGCGGAATGGACTGGGCGAATTTCAAAAATTTCTCCCATCTTTGTAGGGAATCGAATTCCCTATTTTGAAAACATATTTTCAAGGATCAATCTTGAACCATAAACCAGATCAGATCTGAACCAAAAGGAGTAGGAGGGAGGATGCACCTGATACGAAGAAACAATATCTCCCAATGGAGGTGTTCACGCTCAAGGAAGGATCCAAAATCTGCTCCCACTGAAGATGGTGCAGTGCAGGATGGAGCAGAATCTACAATGTTCTTCCAAAAGAACTTGACCCTTCGCAAGGATCAACTGGATGGCTTGTGAGTACAGCTCCAACCAATCTTTTCCCAAAAGATTGGAATCAAGATCAGATCTTGATTTCTCCCAAGAACTGGAGATCGAACTAAAGGTAATGGCGGTAGCAAAAAGGAGGCGGCAGGAGAGAATTCATAGGGTGCAGAAATCTCTCTTCTTGTGATTTTCAGCTCTAAAGAGAATTGAACATCAATCACTAACTCTCTGTGTGTCGCCCCTTTTTTTTCTTTTCCTAATCTTAAAGGGATCAACTCCTAATCTCATTAGGAGTTGCTAATCCAAATCATATTTGGGTTAGAAGTCCCTTTAAGCGATAAGGGATAACCCTTATCTTATCTGCAGATCAGATCAGCCATCTCCTAATCTAATTAGGAGGTTTCTAGATCTAAATCTCATTTAGATCTTGGACTCTCTAAGTGGATAGGGTCTAGGCCCAATCCTAACAGCTGATCCATCTCAGAATTCGCCCCCTTTTAATTGACTGATCAAATCAGCCTAGTTCGAAATGGGCTTAAGGCCCATTTAAGTTTATGTACTCCCTTAGCCTTCCAAACTGCTGCCCAGTTAGGCTTCCTTGTATGGCGTGGGACCCAAACATTGATCTACACATCAGCCACATAGGTTCGGCCCAACCTTTGTTACAAGGCCTGGCCGAATACACTATTAAAGACAGTGCACCCCCTAAAAACCCATCTTATGGGCTCTATGGGCCCAACACTTACCCTAAGTGGTCCCTGGGCCAAGTCACCATGTAACACCCAGGGACTGTGGGCAGATGCAAGATTAGCCCATCAGGTATTATCCTCAATGGTCTTACACTTAACCTCTCAGCCCATAATGATCAAACACTGCCCGACAAGAGAGGACCTCTCCCTCGGCTGGAAGGAACAGTGTTGCACTCTCAGCTTATATGGATCCCGGGAATTCAAACCTTTTGCAAACCATTTCGAAACCATAACATATATATATATATATATATATATATATCTTTATATAAATATATTTTGCAAAACAAATCTCAACGATTGAAATCGGCTGCCGGCAGTCTTGGTTTCCATTAGCGAGAGTGCATCCCCGATCATTACCTTTGTCCGACTAAGGGGCTGATCCTATCACTATGATCACCCACTTAGATGAATTCTCAGACAGTCCCAACATACCCAGGTTTTGACCCCCGCTAAGGATCTCACTGATTGGTATATCAAAGATAGCCCAATCCGACACCTAGTGCAGTATCATAATCGAGTCTAGGGGTCGGGTGTAACTTTCCAGTTTTGCTCATCAATCTCTAAGGTCCAGGGCAATACTGGAAATCTGGTCCGGTTCAAAGGTTCTATTAATCCTACACAGTATGTGCCTAGGGTCTCACCCTGGCAGCTGAGATAGGCCACCCCAACCGACTTGGTGGCACCACAGTGTCAGCTTTGTCCGGATAGGTCTCCCCAGACCGATCCACTGGCTGTGAACGTTCTAAACTAACACGAGTCTCATTAAGTGTCCAGTTTAAGGGTATTACACAGAAACATACCAATGGAACATGAATCAAATATGCACTTTTATTCATTTACAATAAACTCATAAAGTAGATCATTCTGATTGAAGCTAAGGGCATACAAAACTGTCTAACTAAAGCCAGAGAGGCTTTGCACAATTTCCAATCATACTTCATCAAGCAGATCCCAAGGTCCGAGAACACTGAGGCCGATGCCTTGTCCTGGTTAGCCAGCACAAGTAACAACACCATGAGGACTGTGTACATAGAGAACTTGCCTCGGCCTAGCATTCTCGAGGGGGCAGAGGAGGTCGCTCCTGTTGCACAAGCAGAGCCGAGCTGGATTGACCCACTCATGAGCTACCTACTCTGTGGGACCCTCCCTGCAGATCGTAACACAGCTAGAAGGGTTGAGCGACAAGTAGCCAAGTATGTCATAATAGGCGGACAACTGTACCGAAGATCCTACACACTCCACTACCTGTGCTGCTTGCCTCCCTCAGAAGCCGAGCTTGTTCTCCGCGACACTCATGAAGGTCTGTGTGGTGAACACTTGGGGGATAGGGCTCTCGCCCAGAAAGTGCTACGATAGGGTTACTACTGGCCAACGGTGAAGGCAGATGCGCTTGAACTCGTCAAGAGATGCGACAAATCTCAAAGGCACGCCAATGTCCACTACCAGCCCGTTGCCGACCTAAAGTACCTCACCAGACCATGGCCCTTCGCGTAGTGGGGAATCGACATCCTTGGACCATTCCCTCCAGTGACAGGACAGAGGAGTTTCCTAGTGGTAGTAGTGGACTACTTCACGAAGTGGGTGGAGGCCGAACCTCTTGTGACGATCACAACACGAAGCGTGCAAAACTTCTTTTGGAGGAGCATAGTGTGCCGCTTCGGACTGCCTCGAGTACTTATTTCTGATAACGGAAAACAATTTAAAGACATCAAGTTTTAGAATTGGTGCAACCAAATGGGGATACAGCAGAATTTCACCTCGGTGGCACACCCCCAGGTGAATGGTCAAGCAGAAGTCATGAATAGAGCCATCCTCCGCGGACTGAAAGCACGCCCGAGCTAAAGGACTATGGGTAGACGAGCTGCTCAGTATACTGTGGGCTTACCGAACTACTGTGAAGACCGCCACGGGTGAAACCCCCTTCAACCTCACCTACGGCATGGAGGCAGTGATCCCAGCCGAGATCGAGGTGCCCACGCTATGCCTGGAGGCATAAGACGAAGAGGCAAACGATGATGAGCTACACACCAACCTTGACCTAGTTGAAAAGGTACGGGACCTCGCATACATCCGGACCGCAGCCTATCAACATAGAGTAGCTCAGTACTACAACGCCAAAGTCAAAAAGCGGAACTTCCGCATTGGAGACCTGGTGCTTCGTAAAATCATGGTGCCTAAGCTCGGTGTTGGTAAGCTCGGACCGAATTGGGAAGGACCCTATTGAGTAAAGCGGGTGTTCTGGAAAGGTACGTACGAGCTTGAAACCTTAGAATGGAAACAGGTGCCTTGGGCATGGAACATCAGCAACCTAAGGCGGTATTATCTGTAATCATCTAACTGGAGAGCGGACTATAAGTCACTCCCAAAAGTCTAAGGACTAAAAGTTCCGAGATGGTAAAAGACCTCGGCATTGTATAAGCCCCAGTCGCCTCTTCGGCATGGGCAAGATCAAGAAGGGTGGACAATAAGTCACCCCCAAAGCCTAAGGGCTAGAGTATTGGGTTGACGGATTCATCACCATATAAGTCATAGTCGCCTCCTCGGCATGGGCGACCTAGTCCCAATCGCCTCCTTGGCATGGGCACATAAGCCCTATTCGCCTCTTCGGCATAGGCAAAATACCTCTAAATGCCTAAGGCATAGATGGCTCGGGTGTAAGCCCTACGATGCCTAGCCCACTTCGGCATATAGCAACAAGTTAGACCCGATAGGGACAACCGACATCCAAATGAGTAACACGTGCACAAGTTATTCCTACTAGTAGTCTGGGCAGATAGTTCGGGGTAATCTACACTTAGAAAATTCTTACGGTTGGTTATCCTTACTTATTGTCCAAATTGGTAGCTTGGCAATTCGGGTAACCTATACATTTGCTGCCCGGATTGGAGGCTACTCACACTGAGAATACTTTTACGCAGAGATTAGACAAAAATATGTATTTCATTAACAAAATGATTGTAAGTACAGGAAACTTTCTAAACGACCTGAGCTCAATGATCTCGGGGTGTACATCCAAGATTCAGAGAGAAATAGAAAAGAGGGAAAAAACTCTCAATCTTTCACTCTCACCCAAATCCGACACCCTTTACCCCTTCATCTTAAGACCCGAAGCCGGAACTGATTCCAATACGGAAAAAAAGAAAATTCCCCGAACCCAACCTGTATGCATTTGTGATCGGGGAAAATCCACCCCGTTTGAGGCGGATCAGATCGGTGACCTAGTTTTGTGGGTAAAACTGTCATCCCTAGGTGAAATAGATTTTCAAAGAGAAAGACTTAATTAATTAGAGAGAATGGTGAGATCAGTAGTAAGGGAGGTTCAGGTTTCAGGTTGTCTCAGATCGTGTGAAAGAGGTTTTATACACTTATGATCCCTCGTCTGACAGGCACACGCGTCATCTACCCTCTTTTCCTCTCGGTTCTTGCTTCTCGTTTCACTTTGGAGTCCGGACAGGCAAACAGCCAATCAACGTCATCCCAATGAACCATCAATAGTAGGCCCAATGAAAGTGGGAATGGGCCAATAAATAGGCCCAATAAATCACCTCTATTCACTTCTGTTGTTTGTTTTTCTAAAGAATCGTTATATGTCACCTTGCCATTGTTGTTGAAAGGTACTCCTGTCTTCACTCTGATAGCCACCATTTTGTTGCACTTATGTTGTTTCCTAACCATTCTTTATCTCTCTCTATCAATGGGTCGGAAGTATACGGTTTGGATGAGGTACTAGTCACTATGGTATACCGAAACAATGTAGCAGAATTTCTGATGGGTATTTTTATCGAGAGGGAAAGACCGAACGATGCAGAGAGTGGGACAATGTCAGGGATGTTTATTGATTTCGGAACACTGACAAATACATAAGGGAGAATGACGGTTCAGCCCAGGGTCAGAATTTGTAGGTTCAAAGTACATTTGGGATAGGTGCTAGTTTGGAATTGATGCCAATTCATCTACAGGTATAAGTGCATAGAATGTAGTTTTTTGGCCTTTTGAATGTCTATAGTTCTGTAGTGAAAATCAGAAATCTGCATTGGACTTATCCGTACTTTTCTGAATATATAATTAATGTCTCAGAGCCATTCTCGGCCATTCATCCTAGACGGAGGTCCATACAACAGTTGCCTCTTCCAAACAGAGACATAATGAGCTTATAGACTCCGGTAAAAGTTGCCCATGCAGCCATGGGGAAAGGATGTTGCAGTGAAGAACATGGCAAAAATTACACCTTCTTTGATTCAATATGTGGAGATGAAGTCATCAAAGTAATAAGTGAAAGAGTATAGAACCTATTTCCAACAATTACAGTTTAGTATCCTACACTAATAGCAACGTTTTGATACCATGGCATCGACACTATTCAAATAACTGGGTGTTAAAATGTTAATATAATCAGTTGGGTTTTATTTTGAAAATTTGAAGAATAATGGAGGGTAAATTTGACATTTTACCCTCTAATGTTTTTCTTAGAAGCCTGCTCCACCGAATGGTCAAAACTCCAAAGAACTTGAGCGAGATTTAGGTGGCGTTCGGTAGTTTTTGGTCCCGTTTACAGTAAGATATGGTGTTCTGCTATGTGTGGATATAGTCCCTGCCCATAAAATAGTGGACAGAAACAGGCCCCACTACAATTTATTGTTCACAGTATTTTCCCGTGGATGGTCCACACTATGGTCTGGACAGTTTGTGCAAAGGTTTTAGTGTAACGCACTTGCGTTACATCGGTCCAATTACTCTCATTTTATTTAATTTTTTAATAAATTTTAATATTTTATCAATAAAATAATAATATTTAATGTTAATTCTAGCACAAGTTTGATGGCTCTCCTTTTCAACTCTTTTTTATTATTTAAATATTAATTTTTTAAAATTTCTTATCAGTTAAATAACTTTTAAAATATTAATTTTCTTTTTAATATTTAAAACAAAATTTTTTAAGTTATTTAAAAAATGCAATTGTTGTCTACATATTGATACCTTTTTTTTCAATTTATTTACCATATAAAATGCAAAAATTAGACATTTATGGTCGACATGGTCGACTGTGTAGATCTCCCATAAAATGTATATGAGATACATGGAATCAAAAAGTATGGTGTGGATTTGTTCACATCACACTTACAGAATGCCACCGTAGGTGTGGGCTGGTCCGGTTCGCACAATCTATCCATAGTTTAGAACAACTATGAACTGTGGTGTAGTATGGACTTATCCCTACCATAGGGTGTGGTGTGGACCAATCCACACCCACCAATTTATCATTAACACTTAGAAGATCCCTTATGCTCCTACCAATTTCAATCTCCCCTTCCACCTCAGCAAGATTGTCTGCCTCTTCAGAAAGAAGCTCTATATTTGAATTTGAATTTGAATCCAACATTTCCAATGTGGGCCCCACTTCATCAACATCTCCCTTACCTGCACAAGACACCGACACTAGCTATCTAACATCTCCATCTCTTACTGTGGTGCTGATCGAACTCCCTTAGAAAGTTGGTTAAAAAGTCCTCTCTTTCGTCAATGTCCCGCAACCCACCTCCGGTCCCCTTCCCCTGTCGAGTTAGGATGTATCGACTTCCTTGTTTCTACCTTTACAAAGCCTCCAAGCGAATCCCCTACTTTTGGGAATGTCTTCCAACACCATGCATGCAGGGGAACTCCGAAGCACCTTTGTTATGTTTGTGCCTTTGAATTCTTTGTGGCAACTCGCTTCATGAATCCACTCCTAATTAATTTGAGAAAAACCCAAAGGCAAATTTTCATAATGGTTTGTAGAGGCTCGTAGTCCACCCCACAGCGGCATGGACCTGATCCATATTCATTAACAACTCTTTGAGGGCACAACTCTGTATTTTGGGGCTTAGGATTTTCTGTGAGGGCACAACTCTATATTTCTTCTCCATTGACAACTTCATAGTGGATTTCTATTCCTCCTTTGCCCGTGGAGGTAGGATATAAATTGAATCACATAAATCTATGTATTTTGTGCTTATTTCTCTTTATCTCTATTTTTACTTTTAGTTTGGGTGCCATTCAGATTTGTTTTCTTGAGTTTTTTCACAACAACCTTACCTTTGTTGTGGAATTTTAGTAAGATCTAGAGCTGACTCTTTTGTTTTGGAGCAAAACAAGTGAGTGTGAAGTGTGGCCGCTTCTAAGAGAGATCTAGGGCTTATTCTCGAAAACACTCATGATTCAAAGAGGGGAACAAGGTCGAAATGTTTCAAAACAAAAGAACCACTAAAGAACTGGTGAGTTGAGTTGGTTGATTGGTTAGCTAGTTATGATAAGGAGGAAAGTTTGAAGGAGTCTGACTCCACCCGTACTCTATAATTTAACCTATCATACCTAAGTGTTGATTGAAGTCCAAAAGACATCACCATGAATACTTTTCTCACTACGATGCTCAGATCATTCGATCTTCTTGTAATTTTGTATCTTGTGGGGGATTGTTGGCGGGAGATTCAAATTTACGAGAATCTCTCTCCTCCCTCTCTTGTTTTTGTCCTTTCCTCCCTTGAATGACTCCTTATCCCACATTGCTTGGGAAAGGAGTGGGAGTGGAGTATATTTGTAGTTTTGCTCCCTCTATGGGTAGGGACCCATAGGATGAGAGGACTATAGATATTCCATGCATGTGAGGGGGGTTGGGGGTGCTTTCAAACACACGCACCAAGTTTGGCCGGGGTGGGGGTGCGGGTGCATGTACGTGTATACGGGATGCACTGAATCATTTTGTTTTAAAAATTTTGAAAGGACACATATGTGTCCATTCGGATCTGAGAGCACCCTATAAAAGGAATGCTGGCCAACCCAGTCAATACACACACCATTTTTTGATAGTTTTTCTCTAAGACATCAATCTTCAGTGGTTCGCGGTGGTCTGGTAAGCGAGTGTACGCCTATCAGTGGCCTGTGAGCTGTTTTATCTTGGCGATCGGTTTGCGATCACCAGGCTGCATTATAGGGGGAAAATACGGTTTTAAGGAGAGTGATCAAGTGGCACGACTCAGCCCTCCATCTTCTTGCAATTCTCAGTTTCGAGTTCTTGCAACAACTTCAAATCATTGCTCTCTCTTTATTATTTTCACAACATCAGATCAAGTGGCTTAGCTCCCTCAACACAAGTGATGGATGGTAAATAGGGATGACAATATGATCCACCCCAATCGGGGCCCCGCATTTGACCATTGGTAGGGTCATATTCTAATTAGGGACAAGGTGGGGACAATATTTATGTATGTATGTATATGCATATATCAAATTATAATTATAATTAACACATGCCTCTATTGGGGGAACCTAATCAGGTTCAAGTCCAATCCAAGCAATAGTTTGAGGTGAGTTACAAGTCTATAAAATTTAAATTTTTATTAATTAATTTTAAAATTGTATAAATGTTATTATTTCTTAATTAAATGATCTTAAAATAATGTAATTAATATTAAAAAAGCAAGTGGTATCTATTTCTCTAAATTCAAATTAAGACTCAATTGGTTTGGGCAAGTTAAAGTTTATATTTGTTCTCTACAATATTCAAGCAACATTTTCAGGTGAATTGAATGACCTATTTATGAAATTTATTTTTTTATCAATTAATTTCAAAATTTTATTGATGTAATTATTTTCAAATTTAAATAAAACTTTAAATTAATGTTATTAGAATTTGGGATTGCAAATTGTATTTATTTGCCTAAATTCAAATTGACCTTATGTACTAGTCGGGCAAAGATTGAGGGAAGTGTTTTAATACTCACAATTGTCTTCTACTTGCACCTATTCACATTAACACGCAGTACCCTTTTCAACCAAGGTTCAAAGTATCGACACGTACCGGCTCATATCAGCCAATACGTATCATTCTGGGACCTCCCTGATATGCCCCTATAGTGGGTGTATCGGGTTTCTGACCGGTTCAGGGGGTGGAGGAGCCCTAAACCGCCCCCCTGAACCGGTTTTGAAAAAAATAAAAAAAGAGTAAAAAAACAGTATCAATATCGCCTGTGTATCGATAATTTGAACCTTGTTTTTAACTAATTTACTATCAATCATTTAGCAATCTATATATTCCCCATAAATAGTAGTCTATATATAGTCCATCTTTGTGGCTTCCAAATATTACAAAAAATTAGTTAGCTCTATAATTTCCTTCTTTATTTCTTTTTCCTTTTTTTTTTAATGGACTGAAATAATAGTGTTATTATTTTGATCTGTAGGTACCATTTGAAAGATGTTGTTCTTCAAGGTGGAATTCCTTTTAATAAGGCCCATGATATGTCTCTATTTGAATACCTTGAGAAAGATTCTCGATTCAACAAAGTTTTTAATAGAGAAATGTCAGATCATAGTATAAAAGTCATGAAGAAGGTACTTGAGACATACAAAGGCTTTGAAGATCTGAAAGAGGTGGTGGATGTTGGAGGCGGGATTGGAGTCACACTCAACTTAATCACATCTAAGTATCCTCAAATTAAGGGTATTAATTTCGATTTGCCTCATGTTGTTGTAGATGCACCATCTTATCCTGGTATGACTTATCTTTTCCTTTGCATAATTATCATTATTTACTAGGTAGAGAAATTAGCAATATTTCTGCTTCCAATTTTATGGTATTTTAGTAAGGAATTTTAATTCTTTGTCATCAGGTGTGGAACATGTTGCAGGGAATATGTTTGAAAATGTCCCACAAGGAGAAGCCATTTTAATGAAGGCGAGTTACTTTTTTAATTTTTTTTAAATAATTTATTTCTTACAAAGATCATTCATAAAATATTTTAAATGAATTATTATAATGGGACAATATAATTCACAAAGATCATGCATGCTATAATCCGAATTAGTTCCTTGTAACTTATAAATTGTTTATTACAATTCTTGATTTTATATATTATATATAATCAAGAAATATTTTCAATTGTTGTTATTTATTTGTGTTAAAAGAAATTAATTTATCTAGTAAACTGAGTTTTGAATTGTATTTAAAAGGTGCATGAGACCTGAATTAATCCCCCCGTACGTATTATTAATTTAAAAGCTCAATTATATTATTCGTAAAAGAATTTCTTTTCCTTTCTTAAACACTTGTAGTTCGTACTTCATGACTGGAGTGATGAGCAATGCTTGAAGATATTAAAGAACTGCTGGAAAGCTCTTCCAAACTCAGGAAAGATTATTGTTGTGGAATACATTCTTCCGGAGGCTCCAGCAGCTGGGATTAGTGTGTCGCCTGAAGTTGCAGATTCAGTAATGTTATCTCAATGTCCTAGAGGAAAAGAGAGGGCATATGAAGAGTTTGAAGCACTGGCAATGAGCTCTGGATTTTCCAGTTGTGAAAGACTTTGTTGTGCTTATGACATGTGGGTTATGGAGTTCCACAAATAGCAGGGCTTTGTTTGTTTGTTTTGATGAAAAGGTTCGTGTATGGTTGTGACTGTGAGTTAGTTTTATTTGTGTATGGTTGTGATTGTGAGTGAGTTTTATTTGTAAGGGTGGGGACTATTCTATATATCCTAAAGTCTGAATATTTTAACAGGTAGATAATAGCCACGCTAATATTTTCTCTACAACATAATTAGAAATAAATTGAGTCACTAAAAGCGGCTTTCCTGTGTTATCTCTGGCAGGCCGCTACATTCTAATCAAATTTGTTTTGTAATTCCCTGGAAACTCGTCACCAAGGTTTTTAAAATCAATCCGGAGAATGAACCGGTCAGGGGTCCGGTTCTTGGGTCGAACAGTCGACCTATTCTGATAAAAAAGTAAAAAAAAAAATAAAAAATGGTTAAAACTATTTGAATGGTTTGAATAGTTAATCGTCCAAGTGAGCGGTTTGCTGATCAAAATCAACAGTTTTTGAAAAAATCTGATTTTAGAAAAAAATGGAACCGATCATCTGACTGGTTTTCGGTTTTTCCGATCCGACCGTCCGATCTGATTTTAAAAATCAGGCTCGCCACAAGAATGGGATGACAGTCACCACCTAATTTTTGCAAGAAAAATCAAAAGAAAAAAAAAACAAAAATAGAGGGAGAGAAAGAAGCATGAATTTTGAAAACCTTCTACTAGAAAAAACATGACAGCCAGCTTAGCTATTAAAACCATTGTCTTAGGTATAAGCCGATCTACGATTTTGATCAAACTGGCAGCTTAGACTGAAAGAAAAGATGGTGGTTGTTTTTTGAATCTCCGGCCTTGATATTCAAATGTGGTAGCCAGAATCGCCGGGAAGCCCAGACTGACTTTGCAAGACAGACAATGAAACAAAAGTGGTGTGAGCTGGCCTTCATGACCGCCGGCAGAGATTAATATTTTAAAAGTATTACTATTCTGCAACTTTGCCTGGCTATAATGCATGAGTTTTGTGGAACGGGATCTGCTCCTAATATTGGGCGCCTCACATACACATCCACTGTGCATTGGGAACATCTCCCGTGAAAAATAATTTACAAGTATGGGAGATATTCCCAATGCATGGTAGGATGTGCGTGCGAGACACATGTGAAGCACCCTATGTGAGGAGTAGATCGGGTCTAGGGTTTTGTTAAACCAAAAGCTATACAATAAAATACATAAGAGTACAAGACCAAACCCTTGTTTTATATTTTAAGTTTTAGATAATTAATAATTATTTATATTTTGAGAAAATCTATGATGCGGGAAAGACATGGTATCGAAAGAGTTTTGACCAATCAAAACCCACCCATGATTTCTGATAAATAACACCTGATTGGCTACCACACTTTATGATTCTAGTTGATTGATCAAACATTTTTCAAATATCATATATTTTCCATATTATAGTCGAACCCTTATATTTTATATACTACTTTTAGTTCTTTTTTTTTACAAGACAAAAAAACAATAATTAATTTCAGTTTGGGTTTTCAAGTATTTCCATTTGGCTTTGGTTCAACAATTTCCTAATTAAGCTGACCAGGTCGAATCATTTTCAGATTGGCCATTTGTAAATCGACCACAACCAAAATGACCCAATTATAGACATATAGTAAAATTTTATATTTTAAATATATTCTTTTAATAATACTGCTATAATTTTTAAATTTAAATTTAATTTTTAATTTTAAATCTTTTGAACCAACTAACCAAACTAAAAACTGACACAAACCGATAAAACCTGAATCAGATGGTTTTCATTAATGGTCGGTCGATTCCAAATGACCAACTCCCCAACCCAATTAGGTTGATTTGGTTGGCCAAACCACCTACAACCAAATTGAACTAACTTGTGAATACTCTTAATTTCAGCCAAATTAATAGTCTAATCTCTAATAAATAATAATAGTTTAATCCTAAATAGTTACCGAAAATTTGTAGCAAAAGTACACAATCATTGGAAAGAATTTACAATAAAAATACAATAAATAACTAATAAAAATACAATAAATACTAAAATCTATTAAATTAGTCAATAAATAGTGCAATCTCCAATATAGTTTCATCACTAATTACTATTAATCAATAAATATAACAAAAATACATATTTGCTAAAATTAAATTTATAACAAACATATAATAAGTTAAATTTAAAAACTTAGACAACAATAGTTTGATCTCCAATAATATTAAAAATTTTATACTACATAAGAAAAAAATATAGATTTTTACATAATTAATGAAAATATATTTATCATAAAAATACAACAAAATTTACTGAAAATATAATAAATATTGATTTCAGTATATATAAATCTTTCTTAAATATAAATTAAGGTTTTAAAATTATTATTAATAATAATTAGGTTTTCTTAAAATTATTTCTACAATTATTAATTTATTTAAGTGAAATATTATTTTTATAATTAGTATAATAATAATTTTAATTATGGCTCTATTTTTTAATATCTATTATATTTTTTTGAAAGTTATTATTGTAGAGAAGATGGGTTGAATGGCCCATAGGCTGTTTATCCTTTTTTTTATCTTTTATGTTCTTTTCTGTAATGGGCCTTAATATGGGCTTATTCTTTCTAATTTTATGTCTTTTTAATTTTTTGCCCAAATAGGGACTTCTTTGTAAATTACCAAAGTTTAACTTAATAAAATAGAATTATGGGTGTAAGAGAAGAGATTATGTTCGAAAATCTTTCTCTCTGAACCCAAGTTGCTGCCACCTTCTTCTTCATCTTCTCTCCTCTTGAACTCTGATTCTGCTACTTTCTTTTGATTTTTGCATCTTTCTAAACAGTCATTTCTTCTCAAAAGGCTGCTTTTCTTCTTGGTATCAGAGCAGGCTCATTTCTCCCCTTTTATTCTCCTTTTTTCCCATACACAGTGTGTATGGAGAACTGAATCGTATGAATAGTTAAAGACACCTATTTCAGCCCAGTTGTTAGTGGTTTCCAGAGAGAAGAGGTCTGGCTTTGTTGCCCCATTGACAGATTCAAGTGTGTTGCCTAAAACCCTAATTTTTTGGAGAAATCTGATTACGGGCTCCACAGGGAGTTTGACCTGGGCACTCAGTAACTGAAGGCTTTCTCATTCTCCTTCTTGAAGATCGAATCAAGTGGATTGGTGTTATGTGAAGTCTACAAGGAGCGGATGATTTTTTCTCCCTTTCTTTCAGCTTCCGGGTGTGACGCAGACTACTGGTATGGCTGCATAGAGGTTCGCTCACAATACAGTTTTGTTCTGTCTTAATTTGGTATTTTTTTAAGTTGTTTGAAGTTATTTTTGAAGTGTTTAAGAAGATGAACTCCTCAGACTTTGAAAACAAGCATGTTGCTGAATACGGACAGGTTTCGGGAGCCTCTGTAGACTCTCTACTAGCTGTGACCACAATCAAGCTAGATTAAACTAATTATCTGGCTTGGTCACATTCAGTAAAGATTCATATTTGTAATAGAGGCAAGTGGAGTTTTATCTCCGGGAACAAAAAGGCTCCTCCAGAAGACGATCCATTATATGATTAGTGGATGAACTTAGCAAAGGAAATTTGGGATACTGTTGTTGAAACCTATTCCCAAAAATTAAATGTGGCCAGAGCTTACAAGTTGAGAAGTGATGTGAAGAATTTGAGACAGGGGGAGAAACCATTAGTTGTATACTTCTCAACACTGAAGACTTTATGGCAAGAAATAGATTTGATAGAAGTTGTAACCTGGGACATCACTAATGATGCTGAGACCTACAGAAAACTGGTTGAGAGAAATAGGGTGTTTGAGTTCTTGACATGACTAAATCCAGAGTTGTGAAGAAAGTAGTGAAGAAAGCAGAAGACTTGTCCAGGTTCAAGGGGCTGGTCTGAATGATCACTTTGCTAATATAGGAGTGAAACCCAAGGGGGATGCAGGGACTCCAAGTAGCTTAGGAAAGAAAAAGATTATCTATGAGTATTGTAAAAAGCCAAAACACACTAAAGACAAGTGCTGGAAATTGCATCCTGAGCTCCTACCTCTTCGGTTTCAGAAGAAGCCTGATAATAAAAGGGCAGGGAGTGCTAATGTTGTTGCTGGTCCAGATAGTGATAGATACCAAACTGAAGAGATGACGACTAGTGTGCAGTTAGTAGCTATGAAGGCAGAATATGAGAAGTTTGGGAGGATGATCAGTCACCTAGAGGGTGTGACCTCTTCTTCCAACCCTTCAGAAAATTCAACCTCTTCTGCATTTGCTCATTCAGGTATACAAGCTTCTGCCAATCATGCAACCATTTCAGGTAATCGTAAGATCCTTTGGATTATTGATTCTGGTGCTTCTGATCATATGACCAGCCTTTCTACTTTGTTTGTTTCATATGATTTACTTCCTAGACGTGAAAAAATCACCCTACTCGATGGCTCTCTTGCCCTTATCTCCAACAAGGGAACCATCAAGGCTATGGACTCCTTGTTATCTGTAAGTAACCTAACTAAGTCATTAAACTATTGTGTAACCTTCTTTCCTTCCTACTATGTTTTTCAGGATCTAGAGTCTCAAAAGGTGATTAGGAGTGGTCGTGAGGCGAATGGAATAAACTTGCTAAATACTCCTGGACAGTGCCATGAACAACCTAGAAAAGCTGCTTTTGGGTCTACATCTACAGAGTCCACCAATCGAGTCATGTTATGTCATTTTTGTTTGGGTCATCTTTCTTTTTCTGCATTGAGTCATTTTTTCCCAAAACTGTTTAAGGGAATTAGTTTGTCCAGTCTTCATTGTGAGTCTTGTGAACTGTCAAAACATTCTAGAAACAATTATCCTTTGAGTAATAAATGATCTTCTTCTCCTTTTAATATTGTGCACTCTGATGTGTGGGGACCTTACCACTTACCCTCTATGGGTGGATACAAATATTTTATCTTGTTCATTGATGAATTTTTTCAGTTCATTTGGATATTTTTGATGAAGTCCCGTGATGAAGTTCCCAGACTTGTGAGGCAATTCCATGAATTTGTCCTAACCCAGTTTGATACTAGGAATAAAATTTTTAGATCCGACAATGCAAATGAATATTTTGAGAAAAATTTGACCTGCTATCTCACTGATTTAGGGGTTATTCATCAAAGCTCCTATGTTAGGACTCCATAACAGAATGAAGTTGCTGAAAGAAAAAATAGACATATTGTTGAAGTTGCAAGAAGTATTCTATTTGCCTCACATGTCCCTACAAAGTTTTAGGGTGATGCTGTTCTCACTGCTACCTACCTTATAAACCGTATGCCTTCCAGGGTTTTAGGGTTTAAGTCTCCCTTCAGTGTCCTTCATCCGGACAATGATCTTTTTCCTATTCCTCTTTGTGTCTTTGGTTGCACCAGTTATGTACATATCCCAAGTGTCCAAAGACATAAATTTGAACCAAAAGCCCACAAGTGTATCTTCCTTGGTTATTCTCCCACACAGAAGGGTTACTGTTGTTTTAATCCGAAAACTGGCACTCGGTATGTCTCAATGGATGTCACATTTGATGAGCTTTCTTCCTTTTATGGTTCTTCTCTAGAGAGACACTGTCCAAAGGGGGGGGGATTGTTTCCATGCTACCTTTGATGTCTCAATGGGTGTCACCTTTGATGAGCTACAGTAGATTGTAGCTTTATATAGATTGTTTCCATGTCATATTTTCATCAGGCATCAGATCTGAAGTGTAGCCTGGATCAGACTTTATCAAGTCTCTAGAACTGTGCAACGTCCTCTATCCAGGCCACATCGATTGCAGCACTCGACTTCTCCTCTTGTCTATTCTGTCCCACCTCAAAGTAAATTAGAGATATCACCTGTTCCATGATAGTCTTAAGGACGACATCTAATTCCAACTCAGGTAAGCTCCATTAATCGTCTTTTCTTTTTATTTTTTACTATTTCCTTATTTTTTCTTTTTTTTCTATTGTTTGCTCCCCTGTCGAATCAACTTTCAGAGCAACCCAAAGTTGTTGAAGAATATCACTGAACTGCCAATGAACTGCGAATGTCGAATCAACTTTCAGAGCAACACCAAAATTTACTCTCAATCATACCAAGATTCCATTTCAAGGTCCTAGATTGATCAGATTCCAAATTTGCCCGATCTAGGCCCAATTGGCTTAATCTTACCTTACAAATCACCAATATTACACAAAAATCCAACATCGTGAAATTTCACCCAAAACTGCCTTTGTTTGCCCCTTCATCGCACAAAGATTCCATCTCGATGCTCTAGATTAACCGAATCAAACCCTTTCCAGATCTGACCAATCCGAGGCTCTAGAGTCCATCTTGCACAAAGATTCCTTCTTTTTCTTCTTGCCCTTTTTCTTTCTCTCTTTTTCTCCTTTCCATGTTCCTTTCTTGTTTTTGGATCTTACTGCCGCTGTTACAACTTCCAGCAACGGTACATCACAGTTACCTTTCTCTCTCTTCCTCTATATATCTTCACTCTTTCTCAGTCTCTTTGTCTCCTTCTGCATCGCCTCCCTATGTCGTATGAAGTCTCCTTCCTGCCACTATAACTCATTGCGACGGTAGTATAGACGACGACCAGTGAACTATGAATGTCTTTGCAAATGAGACTATTCTTTATATTCGTTTTTATCCATTATATTTCTACAACCGTATTCATTTTGTATAATTTCCTATTATGTTTTCTGGATTATTAAATTCAAATGAAAATATGTGTATGAACATTTTCTAACAGCAGGAGAGGTTTTAACTTCCTCTCTCATCAAACCATTCCACCGAGTTCGAAGGTGGGGGTTTTGATAAAAGGGGTAAGGGAGCAAAAACCGTTTTTGAAAATTAATCCCGGATGTCCCATCACCTCCTTTTCATATATTTAATGGTTGGCGACTCCATTTCCAGCCCAAGTGGCAAAGTGAGCCGTTTTCCGATGCTAACAGAATGGTGACTCCACGGGAGAGTTCATGGACCATAGGTGGGGCCCACATGAGACCCTTTTGGCTTTATTACCATTTTTGTATATATTGCATACTTTTGTGTTTTCCTTATATTAGAATAATAATTGCTCTCTTGATGTTTATTTGATAGTTCATTATTGCTTTATCTGTGTTATTGTTTTTGTTTGCTATTCACACTCTACGCACATCATCTTGCATTTAGATTTAGCATCCCAACGTCCCATTAGGAGAGAGTTTGGTACACTTGGGCCATCGGGACTAGGAACCCGGTGAGACCGGTGGAAAGCTCTCAGCTAGTCATCAACCTGAGAAGCCCACATGGGTGGAGGTTCCTAGATTGGTGACCTCAACCATGGATCTAGGTGTCACACTCCAACCTCAAGCATCACATTCCACATAGTACACATGTGTCAGCCTAGTCAATTAGGGTGTCAGCCACCTCAACTTTTCTTGCATATATGCCCCTTGTGGGACCCACATCAAATAATAACACAATCAAAATATAAAAAGGGATAAAAAGGTCAAAAATAAATAAAAATCAAGAGCAAAAAATAAACAGAATAAAGAAAAAAAGTAAAAAAAAATTGAATACAAAAGGAGCAGTAGGGTATAGTTAAGCACAAATATACACAAATGAAAATTAAAAAAAGTTAAAATCCAAAAAAAAATTAAAGAAGAGAAAGATAAAAAAGAAAAAAGGAAGGAAAAGAGGAACAAAGGAAAAAAATAAAAAAAATAAAATAACCATAATCTCCAAAAAAAATTATAATTCAAATAAACAGTAAAAAAAAAGTATAATAATAAATCCAAAAAAAATCAACGACGGAAAAATAAAAGTGGAAGTTTTTAAAAGAGGAAAATAGAAAGAAACAAAAAAACTAAAATTAAAAAAATCAAAAATTCAAAAAAAAGGGAAAATTTTAAATACAAAAAAAACATAAAAAGAGGGAAATTCAAAATAAAAAAGAGGAAAGTCATGATGTAAGAAAAAGAGAAAAGAAAAATCCAAAATAAAAAAAAGTTAAAAAAAATCAAAAGCAAAGTAAAAAATAGGGAAAATCCAAAGCCTAAAATAATTGTAATAATAAATAAAAAATGGAAAATCAAAAGAAAAAAAGGGGAAAACATAAAAAAAGAAAAAAAAACAAAATATAAAAGAAAAGGTGAATCTCAAATAAAAAGGGAGAAGAAAAAAAATCCCAAAATAAGAAAATGGACAATTCAAAAACCCAAAAAAAGGCGGTGAGAAAAGAAAATTCCAAAATAAAAAATAAAAAAAAATGTAAGAAAACTTAGAATAAAGTCCAATATATGAAAATGGAAAAGTCTAAAATCAAGAAAATAAAAAAATGATGAGAAAGTAAAACCCATAAAAAGAGGGAAAAGTCAAAATACCCACAAAAGGGAATCTGAAATTCAGAATAAGGGGAGTCCAAAACTCAAAAGAGGAGAAAGAAAGAAAATACAAAAAAGGGTAAAATCTAAAATGCAAAAAAAGTAGAGCAAAAAATTCAAATTTCCAAACAAGGCAAAAAAATCCAAAATTCAGAAAAAAAAAAGAGGAAGAAGAATCCAAAATATAAAAAAAAAAGTTAAATACAAAAAAAAGGAGAGAAAATCCAACAATAAAAAAAGAATAGAGAAAAGCCAAAAAAATAGAAAATTATAAAAAAAGAAAAAATCCAAAAATCCAAAAAAAATGGGAAGGTGAAAGGAAGTCCAAAGGATAAAAAAAAAGGAAAATTCAAAAACAAAAAAACGAAGAAAAGAAAATAGAAAAAGTGTGAAAATCCAAAATAGAAAAAAAGAGAAAAGATACAAAAATATAAAATCAAATAAAAAGTGAAAATTCCAAAATCAATAAAAAAATAAGGATAACAAAATACAAAAAAAAAGGTAAATGCAAAAATGGCAATATATAAAATAAAAAATGGGGATATATAAATGGGAAAATATAAAATCAAAAAGAAAGAAAATGAAGAAAAATCCAAAATAAAAAAAAAAGAAGAGAAAAACCAAAATCCTAAAAAAGGATAAAAAATCCAATGTGCTATAAAAAAAGGAGAAGAAAAATCCAAAAATTCAAAAAAAAGAGAGAAATACAAAAAAAGAAAATATAATAAAAAATCCAAAATGAAAAAAGCAAAATTCAAAATAAGAAATAGAAAAAGAAAAAAATCCAAACTAAAATAGGAAAATTCAAAATCTAGATAATATAACCAAATAGAAATATAAAATCCATAAAAAAGGGAAACAAGTCAAGGAAAATTCAAAAAAATCCATAGTTCAAAAAAGAAGTGATAGAATAATCCGAAAATATTAAAAATAAAGATTAAAAAAGGGATAATCCAAAATTCAAAAAATAAAGAAGGGGAGTTAAAAAGTAAATAAAAGAGAAAAATCATAAAAGGAAGAAGGGAGGAGAAATATCAAGTTAAAAAAAAAAGTCAAATACAAAAAAGTTTCAAAATTTTCAAAAAAAATAAGAAAAAAATAGAGAGAATGAGAGAGTGAGAACAAAATAAAGAAAGGAGTAGTTGCTAACTGGGTTATATTGACATGAAAGCACCATTGAGAGTCCTTGGCCAATTCTTCATCAGATAGTGACCAGATCAGTGACCGAGTCGTGGCGCAAAATCCTTTCCAAAATCTTGTAATCACTTCTCAACTGGAAAATTTGATTTCTTTCCTCCTTAATAGAGCCATGGGTGTTGGTCTAGTTCCATTTTAAACTATGTCCGGTCTGATCCCTTTTAAAAGGGTACATAGAGCAGCCCGTTTCATGGGTCCGTTCACTTCCATAAATAAAATATTATTTTCCCCTATTTCTCTCTCCCTTGCCTGAGATACTTGTTTATAAGAAAGTGATTAGTACGTTCAGGGCTTTTTACCTGTAAAAGAAGGTAGTGTTTGTCCCCTCTCAAAGTCCTAAAAGCATGCTTGAAGAAAAGTCAGGTGTTGATTAAAAGCTCCATAGTTGAACTTCCTGTTGACCTCCCAACCCATAAGAAATCCATCATCCTTATCCAAACTGGGGCAAAATTGCAACTGCCAAAGTATAGCACATTCCCCTTGAATTCCCTGAGCCACCACAGAATAAAGGCACCATCCTAACCTAGTTCTCTGTTAATTAATCAAAGAAAGGACTAGAGGCCATCCTCGGTCATTTTTTTCCTCATTGATCCATTGAATTTGTAAAATTCGCTAGTTAACCAGTTGAACTTATACATTAGACCTTTTTTGGCAAACTAGCCAAACCCACAGAACGCACCTCAGGGATCATCAAAGGGCTAAAAAAAACAAAACAAAAAAAAGAGAAAAAAGAGAGAAAAGAAAAAAGAAAATAGAAGAAAGCGGGAAAGAAGAAGGAGAATGCTCAACATATACTTCTTCAATATGCAACGTCCAATCAATAATGAAATGAAGGGAGGCCATCCTTGGCCGCTTGCTTGACCTTGTGCATTCAATCCTGATAATATGTAATAAAATCCCCTATTTGGCCCTTTGAGCCTTCCTATCAGTCTTTTCTTCACAATAAATACCTTTTAGTGAGTGAGGGTCAAAATAAGCAAATTGCGATTAAAGCAATCGTACAAGATCAAAAAAAAAAGGAAAGAAAGAAAAAAGAAGAGAAGAAAAAAGAACTTTTGGTAGCTTTGGACCCAGGAGAGGAGAGCCTAACCCCTTTCGTCTCCCATCCAAGTCTTACGTAGACTGGTTAGTCAATGCTTTAGGCATTTGAGTCACTATCTAAACAAAAACCGTTTTTGTAAATTAATCCTAGAGGTCCAATCACCTCCTTTTCATCTATTTGATGGGTGGCGATTCCATTTCCATCCCAAGTGGCAAAGTGAGCCGTTTTCCGATGCTCACAGACTGGCGACTCCACTAGGGAGTTCTTGGACATAGGTGGGTCCCACATGGGACCCATTTGGCTTTATTTCCATTTTCATATATATTGCATACTTTTGTGTTTTCCTTCTATTAGAATAATAACTGCTCTCTTGATCTTTATTTGATAGTTCATTATTGCTTTATGTGTGTTATTGTTTCTATCTGCTATTCACACTCTACGCACATCATCTTGCATTTAGATTTAGCATCCCATCATCCCATTAGGAGAGAGTCCAGTACACTTGGGCCATCGGGACTAGGAACCCGATGAGGCCGGTAGAAAGCTCTCAGCTAGTCATCAACCCGAGAAGCCCACATGGATGGAGGTTTGCATATTGGTGACCTCAGCCATGGATCTAGGTGTCACACTCCAACCTCATGCATCACATTCCACATAGTACACATGTGTCAGCCTAGTCAGTTAGGCTGTCAGCCACCTCAACTTTGCTTGCATATATGACCCTTGTGGGACCCACATCAAATAATAACACAAAATCAAAATAAAAAAAGGGATAAAAAGGTCAAAAACAAATAAAAAAATCAAGTCAAAAATAAACAAAATAAAGAAAAAAAAAGTAAAAAAAAAATTGAATACAAAAGGGGCAATAGAGTATAGTTAAGCACAAATATACACAAATGAAAATTAAAAAATTAAAATCCAAAAAAAGATTGAAGAAAAAGATAAAAAAGAAAAAAGGAAGGAAAAGAGGAACAAAGCAAAAAAATAAAAAATTAAATAACCAAAATCTCCAAAAAATCAAATAAAAAGTAAAAAAAGTATAATAATAAATCCAAAAAAATTGAAGAGGGAAAAATAAAAGGGGAAGTTTTTAAAAGAGGAAAAAAAAGAAAAAAGGTCAATAAAAAGAAAGAATAAAACTAAAATTCAAAAAATCCAAAATTCAAAAAAAGGGGAAAATTTTAAATGCAAAAAAAAACATAAAAGGGGGAAATTCAAAATAAAAAAGAGGAAAGTCATGATGTAAAAAAAATAGAAAAGAAGATAAAAAAATCAAAAGCAAAGTACACAATAGGGAAAATCCAAAGCCCAAAATAATAGTAATAACAAATAAAAAATGGAAAATCAAAAGAAAAAGGGGAAAACATTCCACCAAGTCCAAAGGTTGGGGTTTTGATTGAAAAGGGGTGAGGGAGCAATCTTTAATTCTTTTTCTCAGGCCCCTGCATCCAAAAGGGGATTGGCCTGTGAGTATGGAAGAGGACATCCTTTCAAGCTAATGGAAGCTTGTTATTTTCTTTGTTATTGTTGTGTCTTTTTTATCATCTATTTGCAATCATTGTTATTTTGAAATCACCATGTGGGCCCCACTTTTTGAACCCGGGAGAGGGGTGCCTAACCCCTTCCCTCCCCCATCCAAGTCTTACCTAGACTAGTTAGTTAGTGCCTCAAACATTGGAGTCATTATCTAAACAAAAACCGTTTTTGAAAATTAATCTAGAGGTCCCATCACCTCCTTTTCATCTATTTGATGGATGGCAACTCCATTTCCCGCCCAAGTGGCAAAGTGAGCCGTTTTTCGATGCTCACAACGAGTTGGTCGATCCTCGGCAGGGGAAAGCTGCCCCTAAGACAGACTTTATTTAGGTCAGTGAAGTCGATGCAAGTCCTCCACTTCCCGTTGGCCTTCTTCACCATTACCATGTTAGCCAATCAGTACGGGTACTTTACTTCCTGGATGAAGCCGACGTCGAGCAATTTCTAGACTTCATCGGCTATCACCTTCTACCATTCTGTGGAAAAACTTCTCTTTTTCTGTCTGATGGGTCGGTAGCATGGGTTGGCGTTCAGGCAGTGGGTGATGACCTTGGGGTCGATCCCCGAGGTATCTACCGCCGACCAAGCGAACATGTCGGCATTGTCTCTCAGCAATTGCAATAACTCATCCTGAAGATGATCTCCCAAGAGAGAGCCAACCTAGACAGTCTTTTCGGGGACTTCTTCGGAGAGCAACACTTGGATGAGGTCTTCGACAAGCTGGCCGTGTTGTGTCTTCACGTTGTCCCATAGATCTATGCTTTCGGTCTTCAGTGTTTCTACTATAGCTCACGATCCTCAGTAGGAGGTCAAGTAGCACTACCGTGCGGCCCTCTGGTCCCCATGCGGAACTCTTACACCGTACTGGGTTGGCAATTTCATCACAAGGTGGAACATGGAGACAGAGGCCCGCAGAGCGTTCAAGGTCGGCCAGCCGAGGATGGCATTGTACGAGGATGGGCAATGGACGACAATGAAGTCTACCATTGCCGTTGCGGTGATGTCACCATCTTCGATCAGAAGGGGGAAGAGTGATTCTCTTGATTGGCATAAGCGACTCCACGGAGAAGCCCATCAAGGGAGTGTTGACGGGGATGAGGCGGTTTCTGTCGACACCGAACTTGTTGAATGCATCTTCGAAGAGGATGTCTATTGAGCTGATTGTGTCAACTAAGATGCACAGCACTTCGAAGTTGGCCACCTCGGTTATGATCACCAAGGCATCATCATGCGGGGTCTGAACCCCCCAAAGGTCATCCTCCGTGAAGGTGATTAGCTCTTCATGCCTCTTTTTTCTGTCCTTTGTCATCGATCTCAAGTAGCTGCGCATACTTTTTACGGCCCAAGCTGCTTTCTCCTTCGTCGGCGATCCCTCCCGATATCACGGTAATGACACTGGCTAGGGGAACCCGAGGTGGTGGTCTATTCATTTGGCACAATTCTTCTTGTGCTGGCTTCTCGTCTTTGTCGATGAATTCACCAAGGTATCCGCACCTGACCAGGTCCTCAATGTGGTTACGTAGATCGTTGTAGTTATCCGTGTCATGGTCGTGGTCTTTATGGAACTCACAATACTTGCCGCAGTTCCTCTTGTTGCCTTTGGTCTTCATCTTCTCGGGCCACTGGACATAGTTACGATCGCGGATCTGCATCAGAACTTCAAACCGCGGCTTATTCAGTGGCGTGAAGTTCGTATAGGTCAGTGGAGGTGTCCTCGGTCTACGGTTGGACCGGTAGTCCTGTCTCTTGTGGTCCCAGTCCATCCTCTCTGTCTTGTGATCATCGGTATCCCTCCTCTTTTTGTCATGTTGCTCTTCCTCATCTCTCAATTGTGCTTGTGCTTCCTCCGCATTGATGTACTTCTGGACGTGACTCATCAGCGTAGCTATGGTCTGAGGAGGGTTCTTTGAAATGGAGATGAACACAGACCTTGTTGAATGGATGTGGCGGCTATCGATTGGTTCAAGTTCTGGACCTGTAGTGCTTCGGTGTTGAACCGTGCTAGATAGTCTCTAAGGGACTCCCCTTTCCTCTGCCACACTTGCATGAGGCTTGCCGAAGTCTTCCAATGCTGTGAATTGTGCCAAAAATTGGCTCTCTAGCTACTCCCATGCTGCTATGGAACATGATGGAAGGGACGAGTACCATGTTAGGGCTGGACCTTTAAGGGTCGCCATGAAAGCCTTGCACATTGGGCCTTCGGACGAACCATGTTCCATCATCTGGGCCTCGAAGGCTGCCATGTGATCATTGGGGTCTGTGCTTCCATCGTACCTTTTGAACTGCGATGTTCGCCATCCTGTAGGGGGAGATCGTCCATGATTTCTTGGATGAAGGGTGGCTCCTTGGCGGGCTGACCTTTTGGCTGGGCGGGCTAAACTATGGGCGGCCCTATGCTCCTCTGTGCTTGGTTGCGCTTCAACTCGGTCAAACATTGCCGGAGTTCTCATTTTTCCGCATCCCTGTCGTCTGTTACTGCGACGTGTGTTGCTCTTTCCTTCTTGAGCCATGCTAGGTGGTCCTTGATCGAATTGGACTCGGCAATGGAGACCGGTTGATGCAGTGTCTGTTTACCGAGCCTTTCCTTGGCTAGTGGGTTTTGTTGCAGTTGTCATGCTCGCAAGGACCAAGCAAAGGAAACCGACCTTCTTGTGGTGTCTTGCTTTTCTTGATTAGGCTACGCCCCGTCCTTGTCTGACTGTCATATTTTGGAGTCATCAGGGCAAGGATCGGCCTTTGTACGCATCGAGGCAAGAGGGGGGACGGTCTGAGTGGGCAACGCTGCAGATACCAGCGACTACATCATTGCCAAGATCTTGTCGACCTTTTCTTGCATCGCCTAGAACTATGTAGGGTCAACTGTGGTTTGCTGTTGAGGTTGTAGGGTTTTGTGGCACGGAGGGCTGCGATGGAAGTGGGATTCCCAAGATGGGGATTGGCCTATTGAACGCTTAGAGTTGTTTCTCGGCATCTTGATTAGTTCTTGATTGCACGGTGCAGACACCTCATTTTTGCACCTTTAGTCTTTCTACAACATTTTGAGCTTCAAGCATGCTGCATCTAACCTCATTCTCGACCTGGGGATATTTTTGGAATTTGACAAAAGTTTGAGTCTCAAGGATCCAACCCATAGGTACGTAGGGGCCAAAAATCCAAATCCAACGACACCAAGATCACCCAAATTTAACAATGTTTACCTCTTCATCTTAACACCCGAAGCCAAAATCGGTTTCGATCATGATCGGGATCATTTTTTATCTTGAACCTCATTTCAAATCAAATCAGAAATCCAAAACCATAGGTGCATAGAGCCCAGAAATCCAAAAACAATGACATCAAGATCTCCCAATTCCGACACCGTTTACCCCTTCATCCCAAGACCCAAAGCTGAAACTGATTCCGATCGTCCGATCGGAGTCATTTTGATCCTAAATCTCATTCCACATCAAATTAGAAATCCAAAACAATAGGTATGTAGAGTCTGAAAATCCAAATCCGATGACACCAAGATCACCCAAATCCGATACCATGTACCCCTTTATCTTAAGACCCGAAGCCGAAACCGATTCCGATGCAGGAAAAAGGAAAATTCCCCGAACCCAACCCGTATGTGATTGGGAAAAATCCACCCTGTTTGAGGCGGGTCAGATCGTGACCTAGTTTTGTGGGTAAAACTACCATCCCTAGGTGAAATAGATTTTCAAAGAGAAAGACTTAATTAATTAGAGAGAATGGTGAGATCAGTAGTAAGGGAGGTTCAGGTTTCAGGTTGTCTCAGATCCCTCGTCTGACAGGCACACGCGTCATCTACTCTCCTTTCCGCTCGGTTCTTGCTTCTCGTTTCTCTTTAGAGTCCGGACAGGCAAACAGTCAATCAACGTCATCCCAATGAACCATCAATAGTAGGCCCAATGAAAGTGGGAATGGGCCAATAAAGAGGCCCAATAAATCACCTCTATTCACTTCTGTTGTTTGTTTTTCTAAAGAATCGTTATATGTCACCTTGCCATTGTTGTTGAAAGGTACTCCTGTCTTCACTCTGATAACCACCATTTTGTTGCACTTATGTTGTTTCCTAACCATTTTTTATCTCTCTCTCTATCAATGGGTCGGAAGTATACGGTTTGGATGAGGTACTTGTCACTATGGTATACCGAAACAGTGTAGCTGAATTTCGGATGGGTATTTTTATCGAGAGGGAAAGACCGAACGATGCAGAGAGTTGGAACAATGTCAGGGATGTTTATTGATTTCGGAATACTGACAAATACATAAGGGAAAATGACGGTTCAGCCCAGGGTCAGAATTTGTAAGTTTAAAGTACATTTGGGATAGATGCTAGTTTGGAATTGATGTCAATTCATCTACAGGTATGAGTGCATAAAATGTAGTTTTTTGACATTTTGAATGTCTATAGTTCTGCAGTGAAAATCAGAATTCTGCATTGGATCTATCCGAACTTTTCTGAATATATAATTAGTGTCTCTTTTCTGAATATATAATTAGTGTCTCAGAGTCATTCTCGGCCATTCATTATAGACCTATGTCCATACAACAGTTGCCTCTTCCAAACAGAGACATAATGAGCTTATAGACTCCGGTAAAAGTTGTCCATGCAGCCATGGGGAAAGGATGTTACAGTGAAGAACATGGCAAAAACTACACCTTCGTTGATTCAATGAGATGAAGTCATCAAAGTAATAAGTGAAAGAGTATAGAACCTGTTGGAAGATGTAATTAATGATTGTTTGAGAAAAGCAGACTATGTATCGAGGAATGCATTTGAGAATATGGAGTGCACTTTTTGAAACTTTAGGAAGATACGGCATCTCTCGTGTGCAACTCTGCTTGACTGAACAATCATACCACATCTTTCAAAAAGCTTCGTAAATTTGGGGTTTCTGGATTTTTGCAAATTCAATTAGCAAGTCTCAATTTTTGCTGCTATCCCTTTTGCATTGGACTTTGGATAGAAATTCCTAAAACCTCTTCTGTACTTTCCAACAATTAAGGTTTAGTATCCTACACTAATAGCAACGTTTTGATACTATGGCATCGACACTATTCAAATAACTGGGTGTTAAAATGCTAATAGAATCAGTGGGATTTTATTTTGAAAATTTGAAGAATAATGGAGGGTAAATTTGACATTTTATTTCTTTCCGTTAACACTTACTAGTGATGTCAATGGTTAGAAACAGTAAAAGTACTTTAAGACAATATGTAAATAGTAAGGGTAGAGTTAGTCAATTAGCTAAACTATAAGGGTAGTTTAAGAAATTAGCCTTTTTAAAAACACGGAGGAATATTAGAAAGGTAATTTTAAGAGTTGCATCAATATATAATATTATAGTTTGAATGTACACTAGATAATGGCCCCTATATTAGGTATGGAACCATTATTTTGATATTTTTTGTTCATGTATTTTGATAAATTTTGTTTGACACCCATTTTTTATATTGTAAATTTAGTTTATTATTTTATTTGATATTTCTTATATATAAATTTTTTATTTTATTTAATAGACTAAATAAAATTTTATTTCTAAATAACAACCCATTTATGGATCCTTCATTATTTAAAATAAAATTTTGTTTTCTCTTCCTTTTTAATAGTGGTAAATACCCCTAATCTTTTTAAGAATGGAGGTAACTACTATTTACAAACAAATGCATTTTCTCTCTTTTTTTTTTCAAAATTTTCTCCCCATTTTTCATGGTCATCATTTTTCACACACATATTTTCTTAATATCATAGTCAAACCCTTTTAATATGATGGGTGTAAAATATTAGACACATGCCCATTTTTGTGCATATTCTTGTAGTTCATATTTTGATTTTTGGGTATGATACTGGAAAACCTTGTAATCAATCTGTGAGTATCATTAGAGTGGTAACCAATCAGGTGGTTGTTTATCAAATTCATATGGTTTTGATTGGTGTCATGTCATAATGGCAGCATATAATTTTCCTTTAATTTATTTTGTTTACAACATCATAAGTTCACGTATTTGACTCAGATGCCTGAACTGCTGGTTGAATCTGGAGCTTTCCTGACACCAACCTCACAGTGCATTGGTAATATCGCCCTATGCTATGCTGTTAGATTGGTGTAAGGAGCAGATCGGGTCGCTTTCACGTTTTTAAAATACTGATTCACAGACCCAACAACTTAGTTTTTTTACTTCATGTTATCATCTTTCTCAACCTAAAAAAATCCTATAAATCATTCTCTTCGATACTTAAATCAGCACTGCCATGTACTGTTTTTTTTTCAAACTTTCTAAAGGTTAGAAGGGGTTCCCCCAAAGGTTACCAGATACAATTGAAAAGGGGGACGACATTGTTCACCTCTCTTTCATACTAATTTGCTTCCTTTACTGTACAGCCCCATAACTCAAGCAAAATGTCTTCGATTTATAATCGTGCAAAATCCTTAGTCGAAGACGACGACGAAGAAATTTATGCCTTCGCCACAGAATTGGCCGGTGCTTCTGTGCTTCCAATGGTCTTGAAAGCAGCTATAGAGCTAGAATTGCTTGAGATCATATCTTCAGCTGGCCCTGGTGCATATCTCTCGCCTTGGGATATTGCTTCACACCTGCAAACACACAACCCAGATGCACCAACGATGGTTGATCGTATGTTGCGTCTCCTTGCTAGCTTTTCTGTTCTAAAATGCTCTCTCATCAAAAGAGAGAATGGTCGAGTAGAAAGGCATTATGCTTTAGCACCTGTATGCAAATTTCTCACTCGGAACAAGGATGGAGTCTCGCTCGCCTCTTTGGTTCTACTTTGTGAGGACAAGGTCTTCATGGATAGTTGGTATGAAATCCGTAATATATTATTGCTCTATTTTGTTGCACACAAAATGAAGGAAAATAGATGATTTCCTATATATATATATATATATATATATATTCTCATAGCTTTATGTTGCACGATAAAATGACATGGGAAATGAATATTAATTCTAGGAAATGGATATCTATTCTTTCACAATACACTTTATTAATAGAGGTTTGGCCCTCTTGTGTTTTCTCGGTTCTTGATCCGTCCTCTTCATTCATCTCTTGCACCTCCATTTATGAATATAGGTTTGCCCTAAAATGAGATGCACACATATTTCAGTACAGAATAATCTTTCTTAATTTATCCTCTTTTGTTTTTTGTTAAAGATTGTGGGTTGCTTAAGTTCCTAATTGTAAAAACTCAAGTGATGATTCCATTTTATAGAGAGAGAGAGGATCCATTGATCATTGCTCTGACAATATATTTTCATTATCCCTTGATCCTTAGTTTGGTCCACAATTTTACCAACTTCTTTTGTGTTAACGCACTTAATAAAATTATGCTTTTTATTTAATTTCCTAGACTATGGCACAGCAAGGAGACCTATTTTCCATCTTCTTCCACTTTTTTTTTTTTTTTTTTTTTTTTTTTGTACTGGGTATAATAGTTTGTCCTTAATTAATAACCAAATGGAACCTTTGGTTCTTGGTTAAGGAGTTTTTCATGAATATAATGCCTACGTATATTTTGCCCTATAGTTAAGGAATTAAGGAATTATTATAGAAGGATATATAATTAATAAAAGGGTATAGTACATATAGGTAGATGATAGTGATACCTAGTACAGAGGGGGGCAGCAACTGGTTTGGCGGTGACAGAGGGCGCGACAACTCTGGGAAGGAGCAGAAATAGAAAATGAAAATGAATAATAAAAGATGGAGAGAGAAAGGGAGAGAGGCCGGTGGTGGATTCGACGCTGCTGAGTTCGAATCTGCCACTGCAATCAGTTGCAGCGGTGGAAGTCGATGACAAGTTTGAAGGCGGAAGCGGCGGTGGAAGTGGACGAGGAGGGGTTGCTCTTCCGTCGGTTATAGGGGAGGAGAGAAAGGGAGATCGGCAAGTTCTCTATACCACCGCTCTGCATCGTCACTGAGATATCTTTTCAAGACAAGAGATCCAACCTCGCGGCTGTCCCAGCAGTTGTTAGAACCCAAATCAAACACCAACCCAGTAGAGGATGAAGAGGAAGTAGGTGTTTGGATCTGTGTGGGGGTTGAGGGTTGTTGGGTAGTTGAAGTGGAACTTGTATCGATAGTTGGGTTCCTGTCATTTGTGTTATCATTGCCAATGTCTAGTTTTCTTGAGCAACGAGTGAGATAGGGAAAACCATTTCTAGATATAGGACTTGGGCACTTCTGGCAAAGAAACACAGTACTAGTGCTGGTGATGCCGCAGAGCATACCTGGCCTGGTGGAGGACCCTGGAGGAACCAAAGTTGTTGGCTTCGCTGTTCTGCAGGTGGTAGAAGAAGCAAGGCCCCTGACGATTTTGAACGTTGCTGCTGTTGCCGCTGCAGATGTTGCGTCCATCGTAGCAGAATCATGGCCACGCAACCAGAGACTGTGTTAAAAAGGACGGCCTGCGTCGCCAAAGGCAGCAGTTTCGTTGCCTCTCTTCTTGTCAAATGCAATTTTCCATTCGATAAAAAGTTAAAATGGCCCCAACCCCAAAAGTACTTCAACTACAGCTTCAGTACTATAGTACATAAAACTTGAACTGAATTCAAGCAAACGACTACAACAATTGTCTGAAATAATGGGGAGAATTTTTTTTTTAGTTTCTCACACCAACCATTCATTCCACTCTCCTGTTCATTCCTTTTTTTTTTTATGGCCCCAGACAGTGGGGCGAATCCATCATCGTCGCTATCCCCAGACCAGTTTCTCACACCAACCATCACAGTAGCGGCAGTAATCCCTGATCTCCCTTTCTCTCCCCTTATCTCCGCTGCTATTGGTGTATCACGAGTTCAGGGAAGATGAATAGAGACCCTATAGTACAGGGGGTCTTTGTAATTTACCCTTTTTTGCAACAAACAGCCATATGTACATCATGATATCACAACATTGCCCTCATCAATCTATTAATGGCGTTAACAGTTATATATATATATATATATGCAACTATTAGTTTTCCCATAATTAAAAGAAAAAAAACACAGAAATTGATAATTAAAAAGTACATAAACATATATATATATATATATATATATATATTTCAGCTAGAAAATAACAAAAATTATATTACACTGCAAAAATTCAGAAATTCAAAAGAATAAAATGAAATTGATAAAAAATCAAAAGAACAATTTATCCAAAAATTACATAAACTGCAGAAAAAATACAAAATTAAAATTCGTAAATAGTCCAAAATATATGGTTTTTTTGGGAGGGTATTTATGAACTTTTATGCTTTTTGAAATTTCTAAAACCTTTACAAAAAATATTTTTTTGGATTTCTATATTTTTCTTCAAATTTGATATTTTTTTATGAATTTTTATTTTCTAAAGAATTTATGTGTTTCTTTTATAATTTAGATCTTAAAATAGGACTTAAGGGTATTTTCAGGTTTTAGAAATGTATAACCCTTCATGTGAGAATATTCTGTATATTTGACTGATGGAATCTATATCTATATATTAAAAGGGAATGTCCCAAGCTAGCACTTTTCAGCTTGATGGTTATTTCTGAAAGGCACTTATTTTCTTTTTTTTTTTGGTTTTTTTGAACTTTTCTAATTTTAAAATTGAACAAAATAACTCAAGTAGATAATCAACCTTAAGACTTTTATCTTCTCTCATTAGTTATCTCTTCTCTTATTAACTCTTGTAACTATCTCCTCTCTTAATTATGCCATCAACTCTCTCATTCAATAACTCATGCCACTAATTCTATCTCCTCTCCATTGCCTAAAATTCATTAACTTTTTCTATATCTATATGTATTTCAACTCAATTATAATTTTATATACACTAGCTATATTTATAGTAAATTGTAATTATTAATAAAAAATAATTATATTGAAATAGAGATATTCAATGATATATTATTAGGCTAAATAATCAACTTCCATTTAAAAGATAATTAACTTTTAAGTTAATTAAACAAGTAACTTGTATTTCACAATAAATATTGTGTACTTTACTCAACAAATAAAATGATTGTTTTAAAAAAAACTGACTTGGAGGCTAAATAGTTTCTACCTCTACGTTACAAGTTAATGGTTCTCCTATTTGAGTTAGACAAGTAAAACCATAACATATCATTCATCTATATATGTATAATATAATATAATTACATTTTACGAGTGTGTGTGTGTATATATATATATATTAGGTCTAATTTGTACTTTTTATTTTAATTTTAATTTTTTTATAAATAAAAGAAGAGCCAAGGATTGAAATTTAAGGCCACAAAATATGTTTTTTCGAATAATAGAGTTGCAAAGATCGCATAAATTACCCAAAATAAAAAAAGAACAATTACTCCAATCAAACAACTAAGCACAAAATTAAGTCCTCTAAAAGTTTTAAATACATTATATATTGTAATCAGGACCCAATGGCTAGGTCAAATAAGAGTAGTGATTTTATAACTAAGCACAAAGTTAAGTCTCTTTCTAGTTTCTTAATAAATTATTACCTTACCCTTTTCAAAAAAAAGAATTAATAAAAAGTAATAAGATAAATTAAAAAAACTAATATTCATTTAAAATTAGGGTAAAATGTGCAAACATCCCCTAACCTCCCTTATAGTTTCACTTTAGCAAACACCTCCCCTAAACTTTTGAGAAACTCGACAAAACCTCCCTTCCGTCACCTTCCCAGATGGCAAACATTAGGTTTATGCACCCGTTTTTTCCAAATACCCATTCTACCCTTTTACTTTTATAAATTATTTTACATACAAAATTACTCAAATAACCCTATTTTAATTTGACAAAAACCTCCTTTAATGGTCATCTTCTAATGTTTTTGTCGAGTTAAAATAGGGTTATTTCATTAATTTTGTATGTAAAATAATTTAAAAAGGGTAGAATGGGTATTTGGAAAAATTGGTGTATTAGTCTAACATTTCTGTCTGGGAAGGTAACGGAAGGGAGGTTTTTGTCAAGTTTCTCAAAAGTTTAGGGGAGGTATTTGTTGAAATGAAACTATATATAGGGGATGTTTTATGATTGTGAGAAACTTTAGGGGAGGTTTTTATATTTTACCCTTAAAATTAATATAAAACTAATACAAAATTATCTAAAAAAATAGTAGTTTTATAATTAAACTTAATAAGGATTAATAAAATAAAAAATAATAAAAATTTATTATTCTTAATTTAACAATCCTTTGAACCTCCCTTGTGTTTCAAACTTAACAAAAACCTTCTATATAGTTTTGAAAAAAGGAGCAAATACTTTCCTTCCATTAGCGTTCGAAATAGAAAATGCTGATGTAATGCATTGATTTTTTAAGTACCAAATTTACCCTTAGCCAACTTCATTTAGATACAAATTACTAAAATACCTTGAAAAAAATAGTTTCTCTTCCTTTTATGTACCTTTCTTGGTCCAAGAAGCGTGGAGATTTTTATTCTTTGAAAGTTGTCACGCAAAGTAAATTAGTTGAGGGTAAAGTTGAAACTTTAGATTATATATGGTAACACCTTAACAAGGGTATTTTTGTAACTTCAATGTCTTTGTTATTGAAAAGCTAATGAAAGGAGGTATCTGCATTTTTTTCAAAATTATAGGGGTCAAAACACAAGTATGGTTTATAGAATTCTTATAAGAGGAGTTTTTTTTTTATAAATTTACATAAAAATAATTATACACCAATTAAAATTTAAAAATTAATAAAATATGTATCACTAAGATACAAAAAATAATACAAATTTATCTAGAGAGTAAGAAATTAGCTACTCTCACTAAAGTGCAACTTGAATTGTGATGGAATAAAATAGTCATAAATCCCCCAAAAAATAATGCTTGAACTAAACTTAGATGAACATTAATTAATTGAAAATTTCATAGAGCTCTTTCAATTTTTCTTAATAAAATCCATGCATCTCACGAGCCAACTAGTGCTAACATGAGGCGTCATGTGATGACACCCAAAAGTATGGGGTGTTGTTAAAAAAAGTAAAATGAGATGTTATGGTAGAGTTGTGTCCTATTATGAGGAAAATCACTAAGAATTTATGCACATTGATTTTTTCCAATAGAAAAGTAGTCCATTTTTTTTTCTAAATCCTAAATACTAGGAGTAGGAAGGTATTTCAAATAGAAAATATACCAAATTGGCAAGATTTTATTGTTTGGTTTTAATAATTAGAGGGATTCCTTCAAAGTGTGAGTAACCAACCTTTGTCTCTAAATTAGCATGAGTTATCCACAATTTGAAGAAAAAGAAGGTTAGTTTTCTTAGAAATTTATTGTGATGATCAACTTTGTGGTCAATTTAGAGTCTTTTAGAGGTTGTTCCAAGCTATCTTGATGTGGCCAAAACCAACCACTAGTTAGAAGTCGTTACCATGGCAACAAGTTGGGGGGAAAAGTGATAAATTGACCTCACATGACCTTAGAAGGCTTGATTGAAGGCCTAGCCAACCTAATACTAGTTAATCTCACTAAACTGATTTGAGACTAGCTGGTTTATCGAGATGACCTAATACTAACTCACAATATGTGTGTTTAGTCAACCAAAGAATAAGCAACATATGAAAAATCATGTGGAGACATGGTAGCCATGCTGATCAGAGCATCAATGCCAAAGCATTCAATGCGTGCCCACTACCCACCATGTGCACACCTTTAATTCACCTCTTTCTAAAAGTGGCGAAATCAGGATTCATAGGTTCTTGATTAGTGTCACATGCATTTTAGCCCTTATGGTGGCCGTGGCTGCCTTTAGCTGGGCCTAGATTGACAAAGTCAAGCCTCTAATGGTTTTCTTAGAAGAAGTTTGCTCCACTGAATGGTCAAAACTCCAAAGAACTTGAGCGAGATTTAGGTGGCGTTCGGTAGTTTTTGGTCCCATTTACGATAAGATATGGTGTTCTACTATGTGTGGATACGGTCCCCGTCCATAATATAGTGCAGACAGAGACGGGCCACACTCCAATTTATTGTCCATAGTATTTTTTCATGGATGGTCCACATTATTGTGTTGACAATTTGTGCGAAGGTTTCAGTGTAATGCACTTGTGTTACATTGGTTCAATTACTCTCATTTTATTTAAATTTTTAATAAATTTTAATATTTTATCAATAAAATAATAATTTTTAATGTTAATTCTAGCACAAGTCCGACAGTTCTCCTTTTCAACTCTTTTTCATTATTTAAATATTAATTTTTTAATATTTTTTATCAATAAACTAATATTTAAAATATTAATTTTTTATTTTTAATATTTAAAACAATATGTTTTAAGTTATTTAAGAAATGCAATTATTGTCTACATATTGATTCCTTTTTTTTCAATTTATTTACAATATAAAATGCAAAAATTAGACATTTATGATCGACTGAGTAGATATCCCATAAAATGTATATGAGATACATGGAATCAAAAAGTATGGTGTGGACTGGTTCACACCACACCTACAGAATGCCACCGTATGTGTGGGCTGGTCCGGTTCGCACAATCTATCCATAGTTTAGAACAACTATGAAGTGTGGTGTTGTATGGATTAATCACTACCATAGGGTGTGGTGTGGACCAATCCACACCCACCAATTTATCATTAACACTAAGAAGACCCCCTTATGCTCCTACCAATTTCAGGCTCCCCTTCCACCTCAGCAAGATTGTCTGCCTCTTTAGAAAGAAGCTCAATATTTGAATTTGAATTTGAATCCAACATTTCCAATGTGAGCCCCACTTTGTCAGCGTCTCCCTTACCTACACAAGACACTGGCACTAGCTATCTAACATCTCCATCACATACTGTAGTGCTGATCGAACTCCCTCGGAAAGTTGGTTCAAAAATCCTCTCTTCCGTCAACGTCCCGCAACCCACCTCTAGCCCCCTTCCCCTCTCGAGTTAGGATGTATTGAGTTCCTTCCTTGTTCCTACCAGCGACAACAAAACAGGCGTTGAGGCTTCCCCTAGAACATAGTCCGCCTCCACCACTAACATCTTAAAACTTTGCCTCCCACCATCAAAGAGACTGCCACTCTCACTACGAAAATCTCCCCTGCTACCTTCATTGAAACAGATTTAGGGAATTCTCAGGCAGAATGTACCTAGACAACCAATGAATCAACCTTTGTCCAACTCAAATTTTCTGGATCTACCTTTACAAAGCCTCCAAGCAAATCCCCTACTTTTGGGAATGTCTTCCAACACCATGCATGCAGGGAACTCCGAAGCACCTTTGTTATGTTTGTGCCTTTGAATTCTTTGTGGCAACTCGCTTCATAATGGTTTGTAGTGGCTCGTAGTCCACCCCATAGTGGCATGGACCTGATCCATATTCATTGACAACTCTTTGAGGGCACAACTCTGTATTTTGGGGCTTAGGATTTTCTGTGAGGGCACAACTCTGTATTTCTTCTCCATTGACAATTTCATAGTGGATTTCTATTCCTCCTTTGCCCGTGGAGGTAGGATATAAGTCAAACCACATAAATCTATGCATTTTGTGCTTATTTCTCTTTATCTCTATTTTTACTTTTAGTTTGGGTGCCATTCAGATTTGTTTTCTTGAGTTTTTCCACAACAACCTTACATTTGTTGTGGAATTTTAGTAAGATCTAGGGCTGACTCTTTTGTTTTGGAACAAAACAAGTGAGTGTGAAGTGTGGCTGCTTCTAAGAGAGATCTAGGGCTTATTCTCGAAAACACTCAAGATTCCAAGAGGGGAACAAGGCCGCAATGTTCCAAAACAAAAAAACCACTAAAGAACTGGTGAGTTGAGTTAGTTGGCCGGTTAGCTAGTTACGATAAGGAGGAAAGATTGAAGGAGTCTGACTCCACCCGTACTCTATAACTTAACCAGTCATACCTAAGTGTTGATTGAAGTCCAAAAGACATCATCATGAATACTTTTCTCACTGCGATGCTTAGATTGTTCGATCTTATAATTTTGAATCATGTGGGGGATTGTTGGAGGGAGATTCAAATTTACAAGAATCTCTCTCCTCCCTCTCTTGTTTTTGTCCTTTCCTCCCTTGAATGACTCCTTGTCCCACATTACTTGGGAAAAGAGTAGGAGTGGAGTATATTTGTAGTTTTGCTCCCTCTATGAGTAGGGACCCATAGGAGGAGAGGACTATAGATATTCTATGCCTGTGAGGGGGGTTGGGGGTGCTTTTCACACACACATGCCGAGTCTGGCCGGGGCGCAGGCGCGAGCGCATGTACGTGTACGCGCGATGCACTGAATCATTTTGTTTTAAAAATTCTGAAAGGACACATATGTGTCCATTTGGGTTTGAGAGCACTCTATAAAAGGAATGTTGGCCAACCCAGTCAACTCACACACCATTTTTCGATAGTTTTTCTCTGAGACATCAATCTTTAGTGGTTTGCGGAGGTCTGGTAAGCGAGTGCACGCTGTTTTACCTTGGTGACCGGTTTGCGATCACCAGGCTGCACTATAGGGGGCAAATACGGTTTTAAGTATAGTGACCAAGTGGCACGACTCAACCCTCCATCTTCTTGCAATTCCCAGTTTCGAGTTCCTGCAACAACTTCAAATCACTGCCCTCTCATTATTATTTTCACAACATCAGATCAGGTGGCTTAGCTCCCTCAACACAAGTGATGGATGGTAAATAGGAATGACAATATGGCCCACCCCAATCGGGGCCCGCATTTGACCATTGGTATGGTCATATTCTAATTAGGGACGGGGTGGGGACAATATTTATGTATTTATGTATGTATACATGTATATGTATATATCATATTATAGTTATAATTAACATATGCCTATATAAGGGGGAACCTAATCAGGTTCAAGTTCAATCCAAGCTATAATTTGAGGTGAGTTACAAGTCTATAAAATTTAAATTTTTATTAGTTAATTTTAAAATTGTATTAATGTTATTATTTCTAAATTAAATGGATCTTAAAATAGTGTAATTAATATTAAAAAAGCAAGTGGTATCTATTTCTCTAAATTCAAATTAAGACTTAATTGGTTTGGGCAAGTTAAAGTTTATATTCAAGCAATATTTTCGGGTGACCTTATTGTTATTAGAATTTGGGATTGCAAATTGTATTTGTTTGCCTAAATTCAAATTGACCTTATGCACTGGTCGGGCAAAGATTGAGGGAAGCGTTTTAATACTCACATTTGTCTTCTATTTGCACCTATTCACATTAACATGCAGTACCCTTTTCGCCCAAGGTTCAAAGTATCGACACGTATCTGACCGGTTCAGGGGGTGGAGAAGCCCTAAACCGCCCCCTGAACCGGTTTTGAAAAAAATAAAAAAGAGTAAAAAAACAGTATCAATATCGCAAGATACGTGGGCGTATCGATATTTTGAACCATGTTTTCAACTAACTTACTGTCAATCCTCTAGCAATCTATATATTCCCCATAAATAGTAGTCTATATATAGTCCATCTTTGTGGCTTCCAAATATTACAAAAAATTACTTAGCTCTATAATTTCCTTCTTTATTTCTTTTTCCTTTTTTTTAATGGATGGAAATAATAGTGTTATTATTTTGATCTGTAGGTACCATTTGAAAGATGTTGTTCTTCAGGGTGGAATTCCTTTTAATAAGGCCCATGATATGTCTCTATTTGAATACCTTGGGAAAGATTCTCGATTCAACAAAGTTTTTAATAGAGCAATGTCAGATCATAGTATAATAGTCATGAAGAAGGTACTTGAGACATACAAAGGCTTTGAAAGTCTAAAAGAGGTGGTGGATGTTGGAGGCGGGATTGGAGTCACGCTCAACTTAATCACATCTAAGTATCCTCAAATTAAGGGTATTAATTTCGACTTGCCTCATGTTGTTGCAGATGCACCATCTTATCCTGGTATGACTTATCTTTTCCTTTGCATAATTATCATTATTTACTAGGTAGAGAAATTAGCATTATTTTTGCTTCCAATTTTATGGTATTTTAGTAAGGAATTTTAATTCTTTGTCATCAGGTGTGGAACATGTTGCAGGGGATATGTTTGAAAATGTCCCACAAGGAGAAGCCATTTTAATGAAGGCGAGTTACTTTTTTAATTTTTTTAAATAATTTATTTCTTACAAAGATCATTCATAAAATATTTTAAATGAATTATTATAGTGGGACAATATAATTCACAAAGATCATGCATGCTATAATCCGAATTAGTTCCTTGTAACTTATAAATTGTTTATTACAATTCTTGATTTTATATATTATATATAATCAAGAAATATATTCAATTATTGTTATTTATTTGTGTTAAAAGAAATTAATTTATCTAGTAAACCAAGTTTTGAATTGTATTTAAAAGGTGCATGAGACCTGAATTAATCCCCCCGTCTGTATTATTAATTTAAAAGCTCAATTATATTATTCGTAAAAGAATTTCTTTTCCTTTCTTAAACACTTGTTGTACATACTTCACGACTGGAGTGATGAGCAATGCTTAAAGATATTAAAGAACTGCTGGAAAGCTCTTCCAAACTCGGGAAAGATTATTGTTGTGGAATACATTCTTCCGGAGGCTCCAGCAGCTGGGATTAGTGTGTCGCCTGAAGTTGCAGATTCAATAATGTTATCTCAATGTCCTAGAGGAAAAGAGAGGACATATGAAGAGTTTGAAGCACTGGCAATGAGCTCTGGATTTTCCAGTTGTGAAAGACTTTGTTGTGCTTATGACATGTGGGTTATGGAGTTCCACAAATAGCAGAGGTTTGTTTGTTTGTTTTGATGAAAAAGTTCATGGATGGTTGTGACTGTGAGTGAGTTTTATTTGTGTATGGTTGTGATTGTGAGTGAGTTTTATTTGTAAGGGTGGGGACTATTCTATATATCCTAAAGTCTGAATATTTTATCAGGTTTATAATAGCCACGCTAATATTTTCTCTACAACATAATTAGAAATAAATTGAGTCACTGAAAGCGGCTTTCCTGTGTTATCTCTGGCAGGCAGCTACATCCTAATCAAATTTGTTTTGTAATTCCTTGGAAACTAGTCACCAAGGTTTTTAAAATCAATCCAGAGAATGAACCGGTCAGGGGTCCGGTTCTTGGGTCGAACAGTGGGCCTATTCTGATAAAAAATAAAAAAAATAAAAAATGGTTAAAACTATTCGAATGGTTTGAACAGTTAATCATCCGAGTGAGCAGTTTGTTGATCAAAATCAACGGTTTTTGAAAATATTCAATTTTGGGGAAAAATGGAACCGATCATCTGACCGATTTTCGGTTTTTCCGATCTGACCGTCCAATCCAGTTTTGAAAATCATGCTCTACACAAGAATGGGATGACAATCACCACCTAATTTTTGCAAGAAAAATCAAAAGAAAAAAAAAAAACAAAAATAGAGGAAGAGAAAGAAGCATGAATTTTGAAAACCTTCTACTAGAAAAAACGTGACATAGCTATTAAAACCATTGTCTTAGGCATAAGCCAATCTCCGATTTTGATCAAACTGGCAGCTTAGACTGAAAGAAAAGATGGTGGTTCTTTTCCGAATCTCCGCTTTGATATTCAAATGTGGAAGCCAGAATCGCCGGAAAGCCCGAACTGACTTTGCAAGACAGACAATGAAACAAAAGTGGTGTGAGCTGGCCTTCATGATTGCCGGCAGAGATTACTATTTTAAAAGTATTACTATTCTGCACCTTTGCCGGCGGTAACTGACTGTCCCGTATGGGTCACATTAATTTAATTTATTACTAATGGGGACTCGTATAATGCATGAGTTTTGTGGAACGGGATCTGCTCCTAATATTGGGCGCCTCACATACACATCCACTGTGCATTGGGAACATCTCCCATGAAAAATAATTTACAAGTATGGGAGATATTCCCAATGCATGGTAGGATGTGCGTGTGAGACACATGTGAAGCACCCTATGTGAGGAGCAGATCCGGTCTAGGGTTTTGTTAAACCAAAAGCTATACAATAAAATACATAAGAGTATAAGACCAGACCCTTGTTTTATATTTTAATTTTTAGATAATTAATAATTATTTATATTTTGAGAAAATCTATGATGCGGGAAAGACATGGTATCGAAAGAGTTTTGACCAATCAAAACCCACCCATGATTTCTGATAAATAACACCTGATTGGCTACAACACTTTATGATTCTAGTTGATTGGTCAGACATTTTTCAGATATCATATCTTTTCCATATTATAGTCGAACCCTTATATTTTATATACTAGTTTTAGTTCTTTTTTTTACAAGACAAAATAACAATAATTAATTTCAGTTAGGGTGTTCAAGTATTTCCATTTGGCTTTGGTTCAACAATTTCCTAATTAAGCTGACCAGGTCGAATCAGTTTCTACTTAGCCATTTGTAAATCAACCACAACCAAAATGACCCAATCATAGACATATAGTAAAATTTTATATTTTAAATATATTCTTTTAATAATACTGCTATAATTTTTAAATTTAAATTTAATTTTTAATTTTAAATCTTTTGAACCAACTAACCAAACTAAAAACCGACATAATCCGATAAAACCTGAATCAAATGGTTTTCACTAATGGTCGGTCGATTCCAAATGACCAACTCCCCAACCCAATTAGGTTGATCTGCTTGGCCAAACAATGTACAACAAAATTGAACTAACTTGTGAATACTCTTAATTTCAGCCAAATTAATAGTCTAATCTCTAATAAATAATAATAATTTAATCCTAAATAGTTATCGGAAATTTATAAAAAAAGTACACAATCATTGGAAATAATTTACAATAAAAATACAATAAATAACTAATAAAAATACAATAAATACTAATATCTATTAAATTAGTCAATAAATAGTGCAATCTCCAATATAGTTTCATCACTAATTACTAATAATCAATAAATATAACAAAAATACATAATTTCTAAAATTAAATTTATAACAAAAATATAATAAATTAAATTTAAAAAACTTTGACAACAATAGTTTGATCATCAATAATATTAAAAATTTTAACTACGTAAGAAAAAAATATAGATTTTTACATGATTAACGAAAATATATTTATCATAAAAATACAACAAAAAATTACTGAAAATACAATAAATATTGATTTCAATATATATAAATATTTCTTAAATATAAATTAAGGTTTTAAAATTATTATTAATAATAATTTTGTTTTCTTAAAATTATTTCTACAATTATTAATTGATTTAAGTGAAATATTATTTTTATAATTAGTATAATAATAATTTAAATTATGGCTCTATTTTTTAATATCTATTACTTTTTTTTGAAAGTTATTATTGTAGAGAAGATGGGCCGAATGGCCCATAGGCTGTTTATCCTTTTTTTTATCTTTTATGTTCTTTTCTGTAATAGGCCTTAATCTGGACTTATTCTTTCTTATGTTATGTCTTTTTAATTTTTTGCTCAAATAGGGGCTTCTCTGTAAATTACCAAAGTTTAACTTAATAAAATAGAATTAAGGGTGTAAGAGAAGAGATTATGTTCGAAAATCTTTCTCTCTGAACCCAAGTTGCCGCCACCTTCTTCTTCATCTTCTCTCCTCTTGAACTCTGATTTCGGCTACTTTCTTTTGATTTTTGCATCTTTCTAAACAATCATTTATTCTCAAAAGGCTGTTTTTCTTCTTAGTATCAGAGTAGGCTCGTTTTTCCCCTTTTTTCCCATACACAGTGTGTATGGAGAACTAAATCGTATGAATAGTTAAAGACACCTATTTCAGCCCAGTTGTTAGTGGTTTCTGGAGAGAAGAGGATTGGCTTTGTTGCCCCCTTGACAGATTGAAGTGTGTTGCCCGAAACCCTAATTTTTTGGAGAAATCTGATTACGGGCCCCATAGGGAATTTGACCTAGGCGCTCAGTGACTAAAGGCTTTTTCATTCACATTCTTGAATATCGAATCAAGTGTGATGATGCGCAATCCGGTCGGTCTTTGCTGTCAACGATCTTGCCTCTGAACCGGGTGGTAGGGACCTGAAACGGAGGGAGAAGAGAAGCTCCGAGGACCCGACGTAAGGGCTCCGAAGCTCAAGTTAGAGTCTTTCAAAGGCAAAATAGACCAGATAGCGCAAAAGTTAGCATACCTCGTTTCTGGGGGTAGGAGCCTTTTATAACCACCTCGCGCACTCAATTCCAGGCTTCTGTCAGATCGGGCATGATTACTTCTGAACTCCTGCCAGTTCGGATGTCATTTCCTCTGGTCAGTCAGAACCGCCACTGTTCCTTTGTCGGAGCCGTCTCTGCGGCTAGTAACGACGGTGGCAGGTGGCGGTAGCAGGAGGCCGTTTGAAGTGCGGCTGTCAGGCGTCAGATCCCAAATCAGTCAGGTGTGTCGTCCTCGGATACGGACGTTTGATCATCCTGGTGTTTCGGAAGCTAAGTGTTGGAGTGAGCGAGATGTCTTGAGTTCGGTTTGGGGAGTGTTCTGAGCCGCCACGGGCCAGCTCGGATCGCAGCTTTGCGAGGCTTGGGGCCCACTATAGTTTGTGCTCCTTGCAGGGAGCTCGGGTTCTCAGCAGGGAGCTCGGGTTCTCAGCAGGGAGCTCGGGTTCTCAGTAGGAAGCTCGAGTTCCTAATAGGGAGCTCGGACTCCCAGTAGGGAGCTCGGACTCTTGGTAGGGAGCTCGGGCCCTTGGTGGGGAGCTCGGGCCCTTGGTGGGGAGCTCAGGCTCCAAGTAGGGCGGTCTGGAGTTCGGGCTCAGTAATGAGCTTGGACTTTGCTTTCGGTGCTTGCTTCGGGCGCTCTACTGTCCCGAGTTGCTTGTTTCTGCCACGTGTCGGGTAATTGCGTGGTCGGGCCAAATTCCCCTTCATCAATTGCCCCCCACTCCCTGCGACAAGGGTCCCGTCTTGGCGCGGGGAGTTTGTAGGGTTGCAGGAGGGTTTTGGTCCGTGCTGAGCACGCTCGCTTTAATTTGATTTTCAAAAAAGGGCGCGCATTTGGGAGACGTGACGGCAGTCATTCGAGAGTTGCGCTGCAGACGCTTTTATTGCGAGGAGACGTGTGCCGACACCCCGTCAGTTTCGGGAAGACATGTGCTGACACCTGTCCTCTGACAAGACGTGCGCGACGCTTCGTCAGTTTCGGAAAGACGTGCGCTGATTGACTTTGGAAGACGTGCGGTTTAGCGTGAATGTGGGCCGTTGGATTGGCTTCGATCTGGGCCGTCGCATTCTGGCCGTAGTGGATATAAATAGCACGTGGGGGGGGGGGGGGCGTCCGTGCTACTGCTGTACCTCTTGAGCTCGCACCTAAGTTTCCAGTTCGCGTTCAGGCTCTTCAGCTCGCATCCCCGGTTCCTTGCCTGTTCGAGCTTTCGCGGTCTTCTTCAGTCTTCTTCCCGGGTGAGTGCTTTTGGAATTCCGTTCTATTCTCTGATGTCTAGTTCGGAGGGTTCAGGCTATTCAAGCGGGTCTGATGTAGGTTCTACCAATCGATTTGCGTCCCCTGGTAGTTCAAGTGAGCCCAATGTAGGTCCTGAGGAATGGGTTGAACCTACAGGCCGAGGTGCTTCGGGTAGGTCGGCGTCCACCTCCCGTCGTGGCTGAGTTTTAGATCAGTTCGGTCCTTCGACTATGACGTCTGAGGGACTTCAATCCCTCATAGACTATTACGACTTGCCCGGGGAGCACGCCTACTTCATTCCTACGGGTAGCTTCCCTTGGGAACACGGTCCTGATGAGATCGTGATTTTCCGGGAACAGCTCGCTGCGGGGCTGCGACTGCCCTTTCACCCTCTTCTCATCGAGGTTCTAAACCACTTCGGTGTGATGGTTGGCCAGCTTCACCCGAACTCCATTAGGAACTTAGTGGGGACGATCTCTTTATTTTGTGACGAGAACTTTCCTTTGGATCTGGAGATTTTCTCCTCCATTTTAATGCTGAAAAAGCAAGCGGGTCCCCTTCCTGGGCGTAGGTGGGCATACTACCTGTCCCCTCGCCCAGGCTTCAAGCTTTTACATTGACTCCCTAATAAGGTCCCGGCGTGGAAGCGGGACTATTTCGGGGTGCGAAGTGCGCTAGGGTGGCCGTTTCAGACCGGCTGGGGGATGGCCGCTCCCGACTTCGGCGTCACACTTGATAAGGAGACGGCGAAGGGCCTCCGGCAATGGGCGCAGCTCGGGCTGGAGTGTCAACGGTATCTGACGGAGGCCAAGCTTATTGCTGCGGGCCTGAGTTCAGGTAGGTTCTTTCCCTAGCGATCCTGTCTTGCTCTTCTTTTACGTGTCTTACTGATGCCGAACTCTTTTTCGCAGGTACGATGGACTCTCGAGGGACCCGAGGTGGGCACTTGTTCCAGGGCATGAAGAGGAGGAAACGGGTGGCTAAGCGAGCTCGCGCCGAACCTTTCCAGGGTGCGGAGCCCGAGGCACCGGACTATCCGGCGGAGGAGCCCGATATGGTTCCGCCTACGCAGGAGCCGGCGGGGGCTCCTTATGCCGAAACCACACACACTGGGGCTCCTGCTTACTCCGAGTCTGCCCATACGCGAGCTGGGCCGTCGGGGTTGGAGGCCCCGGGGGGCTTCAGGAGCGTGCTGTCGCCTGTTCATGCTCTTCAATGGAGTAAGGAGGCGATGTTTCCCGAGGAAGTTGCGGCGTGGACTGAGCTCCCTCTACACCAAGTGGCCTGCCGTGCCGTTACTCATGCTATGGTGGTAAGTGCTCCCTTTTTTAGAGTTCTTTGGCTTTCATTCTTCTATTCGTTTCTTTGATCCCGTTTTCCTTTGATAGGTGAACTCTTCTATTCACGCCTTAGCGAATCAGGTGGAGAGATACTCGAGGCAGGCGCGAGCTACCGAGGAGGCTGCTCGAACTGCCGAGGAGGCTGCTTGTGCTGCCGAGGCTGCTGCTCGCCTCAAGCGGTCTAGGCAGGCGAGGTCTCAGAGGGATGCTGAGGCCATGGGAGTGGTGGTGAAGAATATGGCGGAGTTGAAGTTGGACCTGCAGCACCAAGTCGAGTATCTTCAGGAGGATATCAGGGAGAGGACTCAGATCTTCTCTCAAGGCATCGAAGACGCGAAGAAGAAAGCTGTCAGCGATTACATTGCTTCGCCGGATTTCGATGATATGATGGTAGACTCCTACAGGAGGGGTTTCAAGCTAAGCCGGTGGATGATCCGGAATACGTACCCCGAGCTCGACACTAGCGCCATATCCATGAAGGGAAGGAGAGATCCATCCTATGGACGCCCAAAGATTGCGGAATAAGGGGCGAATTTCAAAAATTTTTCTCTCCCTTCAACTGGGAATCGTATTCCCTATTTAGAAAATCGTATTTTCAAGGATCAATCTTGAACCATAAACTGAACCAGATCTGAACCAAAAATAATGGGAGAGGATTATACCTGATACAGAGAAGTAATATCTCCCAATGGAGGTGTTCACGCCCAAGGAAGGATCCAAAGACTGCTCCCACTGAAGATGGCGCAGTGCAGGGTGGAGCAGAATCAGCAACGTTCTTCAAAAGAACTTGACCCTTCGTAAGGATCAACTGGACGACTTGAGTACAGCTCCAACCAATCTTTTCACAAAAGATTGAAATCAAGATCCAATCTTGATTGCTCCCAAGAACTGGAGATCGAACTGAAGGAATGGCAATGGCAGGAAGGTGGCGGCAGGAGAGAATTCGCAGTACGCAGGAAATCTCTCAATCTCTCTTTCTTTAAGAGAAGAATGCTGTTGATGATGTTGTGTTTTTAGGCTGCCGCCCCCTTCCCCTTTTATAATCTTAAAGGGATCAGCTCCTAATCAGATTAGGAGCTGCTAATCCAAATCATATTGGGGTTAGAAGTCCCTAAGGGATAACCCTTATCTTATCTGCAGATCAGATCAGCTGTCTCCTAATCTAATTAGGAGGTTTCCAGATCTAAATCTCATTTAGATCATGGACTCTCTGAGTGGATAGGGTCTAAGCCCAATCCTTTCAGCTGACCCTCTTAAGAATTCGCCCCCTTTAAATGACTGATCAAATCAGCCCAGTTCGAAATGGGCTTAAGGCCCATTTAAGGTTATGTACTCAAAAGGCTTCCAAATTGCTGCCCAGTTGGGCTTCCTTGTATGGCGTGGGACCCAAGCATTGATCTACACATCAGCCACATGAGTTCGGCCCAGCCTTTGTTACAAGGCTTGGCCAAATACACTGTTAATGACAGTGCACCCCCTGAAACCCATCAAATGGGCTCTATGGGCCCAACACTTACACTAAGTGGTCCCTGGGCCAAGCCACCTTGTAACACCCAGGGACTGTGGGCAGATGCAAGATTAGCCCATCAGGTATTATCCTCAATGGTCTTACACTTAACCTCTCAGCCCATAATGATCATACACTGCCCGACAAGAGAGGACCTCTCCCTCGGCTGCAAGGAACAGTGTTGCACTCTCCACTTATATGGATCCCGGGAATTAAAACCTTCTTGCAAACAATTTAGAAACCGTACATATATACTTTTATATCTTATATAAAATATATTTTGCAAAACAAATCTCAACGGTTGAAATCGGCTGCCGGCAGTCTTGGTTTCCATCAGTGAGAGTGCATCCCCGATCATTACCTTTGTCCGACAAAGGGGCTGATCCTGTCACTATGATCACCCACTCAGATGAATTCTCGGACTGTCCCAACATACCTAGGTTTTGACCCCCGCTAAGGATCTCACTGATTGGTACATCAAAGACAGCCCAATCCGACACCTAGTGTAGTATCATAATCGAGTCTAGGGGTCGGGTGTAACTTTCCAGTTTTGCCCATCAATCTCCAAGGTCCAGGGCAATACTGGAAATCTGGTCCAGTTCAAAGATTCAATTAATCCTACACTGTATGTGCCTAGGGTCTCACCCTGGCAGCTGAGACAAGCCACCCCAACCGACTTGGTGGCACTACAGTGTCAGCCTTGTCAGGATAGGTCTCCCCAGACCGACCCACTGGCTGTGAACATTCTAAACTAACACGAGTCTCATTAAGTGTCCAGTTTAAGGGTATTACACAGAAACATACCAAGGGAACATGAATCAAATATGTATCTTTATTCATTTAAAATAAACTCATAAAACACATCATTCTGATTGAAGCTAAGGGCATACAAAACTGTCTAACAATCCACTTCGCGCATTACTCAAGAAATGGCTAATGCTGCGGATGCCGAACCAGACTCCGAGGGGGAGGCAGGTCCTTCGGGTGTTGTCGAAGTGGTTTCTGACAACGATGAAGTAGCCCCCGACTTGTAAAATGAAATGTACACTTTTTTTTCTTTTTTTTTTTTGAATGTACACATCTATTCTGAAATGAAGTGACTTTTTGTTCAAGTGCTGGTTGTCCTGTCTTCGAGCTACGTTTTTTGCCGAACTGACCATTTCGGTTCTTCAGTTCGTTTTTCTGACATGAAATGGCTTTTTGTCTGGTTGTCTTCGAGCTGCGTTTTTTGCCAACCTGACCATTTCGGTCCAGTTCGTTTTCTACCTAGGCTTCGGGGTACTTGCCTTGGTGGTCTATAGGTAGTACCTTCTTAAGTTGACAACGTTCCATGCTCGGGGTACTTGTTTTCCTTCTAGGGTTCCGAGCTCGTATGCTCCCCCACCGAGTGCTTTCTTTACTCTGTAGGGTCCTTCCCAGTTTGGTCCAAGTTTCCCTACGCCTGGTTCGGGCACCATGACTTTACGGAGAACCAGGTCGCCGACGCGGAAGTTCCTCTTCTTTACTCGCGCGTTATAATACCGAGCTACCTTTTGTTCGTAGGCCGTAGTTCGGATGTGCGCGAGGTCTCTCACTTCGTCCAGTAGGTCGAGGTTGGTGCGTAACTCGCCCTCGTTTGTCTGTTCGTCGTACGCTTCTAGTCGCAACGTAGGCACTTCGATTTCTGCCGGGATCACTGCCACGGTGCCGTATGTGAGGTTAAAGGGGGTCTCACCTGTGGCGGTTTTTTCCGTGGTTCGGTGTGCCCATAGAACACTTGGTAGTTCGTCTGCCCACAAACCTTTGGCTCGGTCCAATCGCACTTTCAGTCCGCGGAGGATGGCTCTGTTCATTTCTTTTGTTTGGCCATTTGCCTGCGGGTGTGCGACCGATGTGAAGTTCTGACTAATTCCCATACTTCGGCACCATTCTTGGAACTTGATATCTTCGAACTGTTTGCCATTGTCGGAGATCAGCACCCGAGGTAGCCCGAAGCGACATACAATGTTCTTCCAAAAGAAGTTTTGTATGTTTCGGGCTGTAACTATTGCCAGGGGTTTAGCTTCTATCCACTTTGTGAAGTAATCTACTGCCACCACTAGGAATTTTCTCCCGCCTGTCGCTGGTGGGAATGGCCCCAGGAGGTCGATGCCCCATTGGGCGAAGGGCCATGGGCTGGTGAGGTATTTGAGGTCGGCAGCGGGCTGATGGTGGATGCTGGCATGCTTCTGACACTTGTCGCATTTTCTGATGAGCTTGATTGCCTCTGTCTTCATCGTTGGCCAGTAGTATCCTTGTCGAAGTGCTTTTTGGGCGAGGGCTCTGCCCCCCAGGTGTCCGCCGCACAAGCCTTCATGGGTGTCGCGGAGTACCAACTCGGCTTCGGCCGGGCACAAGCATCGCAGGTAGGGGAGCGTGTAGGATCGTTGGTACAACCGTTCGTCTATCATGACGTATTTGGCTGCCTGGTGCTGCACCCTCTTGGCTGCATTGCGGTCCATGGGGAGGGTTCCGTCTAGCAGGAAGCTCGCGAGTGGGTCAATCCAGCTCGGCTCTGCTTCAGTGACGGGAGTGACCTCTTCTGCCCTACCGAGAATGCTAGGCCGAGGTAAGTCCTCTACGTACACGGTTCTCCTAGCGTTGTGGCTCGTGCTTGCTAGTCGGGACAGGGCGTCGGCCTCAGCGTTCTCTGACCTCGGGATTTGCTTGATGAAGTGTGACTGGAAGTTGAGTAGAGCTTCCTTTACTTTTGCCAAATATGCAATCATTGTGAGCTCGCATGCTTCGTATTCGCCTGTAACTTGGTTGACTACGAGCTGGGAATCACTACAGATAACCATGTGCTTTGCTCCAACTTTGTGCGCCAGGTTTAGCCTGGCCATCAGTGCCTCGTACTCCGCCTCGTTGTTAGATGCCGCGAACTCAAAGCGTAGTGCGTATTCCAGTTTTGTTCCGCTCGGGCCACGTAGCACTATTCCAGCCCCGCTACCTTGTTGGTTCGAGGAGCCATCTACGTGAAGGATCCAGGGCTCCTCCTCCCAGTTCACGCTTGGTCTAACCAAGAGGGATGCCACACTGGCTGCTACTTCACGGGGTTCGGATTCGTTGGTTTGGGAGCTCCGAGTTCGCCCGAATTGGGGATCTCGGGCTCGACCGGTTCACGAGCTTTGGGGCTAAACGTACACTCGGCGATAAAATCTGCCAAGGCTTGGGCCTTAATGGCAGTTCTTGGCTTGTACTGGAGATCGTACTCGCTGAGTTCGATGGCCCTCTTCGTCAGTCGGCCGGAAACCTCGGGTTTGAGTAGTACTTGTTTCAGAGGTTTGTCGGTCAGGACGATGACGGTGTGAGCCTAGAAGTACGGGTGGAGTTTTCGTGCTGCTATCACCAGTGCGTACGCTAGCTTTTCTATCTGCGAGTACCTTGTCTCTGCTCCCTGCAAGATTTTACTAACATAATATATGGGTGGTTGGACCCGGTCTGTCTCCTTTACTAGTACCGAACTGACCACCTCGTCGCTAGCCGAGAGGTACAGTTCTAAGATTTCGCCTTCCTCGGGCCGAGCTAAGGTTGGCACATTGGCGAGGTAACCTTTTAGCTCGTCAAACGCGAGCTGGCAGTCTTGGGTCCATTCGAACCCTTTGCCTTTGATTACTTTGAAGAAGGGTAGGCAGCGATCTGCCGACTTGGACATGAAGCGGCTTAGAGTGGCTATGCGACCGTTTAGCCTTTGAACTTCTTTTACTTTCCGAGGCGGTCTCATATCTAGGATGGCTTTTATCTTGTCCGGGTTGGCCTCGATGCCGCGCCGATTGACAACGTAGCCTAGGAATTTGCCCGAGGTGACGCCAAAGACACATTTGTTGGGGTTCAACTTCATGCTAAACTGACGCAAGATTTGGAAGACAGAGTCCAAGTCTTTTATTATTTCTCGTGAAAACCGTGTTTTGACGACCATGTCGTCTACATAGCACTCTATCTTTGTGTCGATCAGGGGCCGAAACAGCCTATTTACAAGTCTTTGGAAGGTCGCCCCGGCATTTTTTAGCCCGAAGGGCATGACCTTGTAACAGTATAGGCCGAACTCGGTTATGAAGCTGGTTTTTTCCTCGTCGGACTGGTCCATCCGGATTTGGTTGTAGCCTGAGTAGGCATCCAGGAAGCTTAGCAATTCATGTCCCGAGGTCGCATCCACTAGGCGGTCGATCCTAGGGAGGGGGAAGCAGTCTTTCGGGCAAGCTCGGTTCAGGTCGGTGTAGTCGACGCACATGCGCCACTTTCCGTTCGCCTTTTTCACCAGCACAGGGTTGGCCACCCAGCTCGGGTAATGGACTTCCCTTATGAAGTCTGCTGCGAGGAGCTTCTCGACTTCCTCGTCGACCGCCTTCCAGCGCTCTGGGGCTAAGTTCCGTTTCTTCTGTCTAACGGGTCTGACTAAAGGATCAGTGTTGAGTTTGTGAGTTATTAGACCAGGGTCAATACCGGGCATATCGGCCATGGACCATGCAAAAATATCTAAATTTTGGAGTAAAAAACTTACCAGTTCGGTCCGTAGGGGTTCTTTGACGGAAGCACCGATCTGGAGTGCGCGAGCTGGGTCCGTAGGCGAGGTTGGGAACGCGACTGTTTCTTCTGTGGGTGAGGCTCGTTCTTCGCCTTGTTCCGCGGGCCATTCCAGATCGAGGTCGCCGGCCGCCTTGGTCTTTCCCTTTAGGGCGGCAACGTAGCACTTGCGGGACTCGAGCTGGTCGCCCCGCGCTACCCCCACACCGAAGTCCGTAGGGAACTTCATGGCCAAATGGTAGGTGGAGACCACCGCCCACAGAATATGCGTGATTGGCCGCCCTATTATGGCATTGTATGGGGAGGGGGTCGCGACCACCAGGAAGTCGTGGTTGAGTCTGACCGCACAAGGCCACGTGCCGACTTCCACAGGCACCGTTATTTTTCCAAGGGGCCTGGCTTCCTCTCCGCTGAAGCCCACCAGGGGAGTGCTTGCGGGCCTTAGTTCGTTCCTTGGCAGCTGTAGCCGATCAAACGCCGATTTGAAGAGGATGTCCGCCGAGCTGCCTGAATCTACAAGTACGCACCTAACCTCGAAGTCGCTGATCCTTAGTTTAATGACAAGCGCGTCATCGTGAGGGTAGCGAACTCCTCGCGCATCGTCTTCTGTGAAGAGGATTGGCTCCTCGGTCTTTGGCCTTTTCGGAGGGTTCCGCTCCTCGAGGACTGCTTCGCGAACTGAAGTCCGGGCTGCCGCTGATGTACACCCCGCTACCACCGAACCTCCCACAATTACATGGATGGTTCCCCGAATTGGCCTTTCTGTCGGCGGCTGTCGCTGCATCGGTTCGGCAGGCCTGCTGCTAGTTTCGGGGGTGTCCTTTTCGTGCTCGCCTGGCCGATCCGCTTTATTGCTATTATTGTTGTGCTGTACAAAGTTTCTTAAGTATCCGCGGCGGATGAGCCCCTCTATCTCGTCTCGGAGGTTATTGCACTGCTTGGTACTGTGACCGTGGTCCCTATGGAAACTACAATACAAATTCTTGTTTCTTTCGTTCGGATTTCCCTTTAGGCGAGGTGGCCACTTCACGTATGGGGCGTCCTTAATCGTCATTAGGATCTCGGTCCGCCTCGTGTTCAGTGGCGTGTAATCCGTCCGAACTGGCAGGGGAGCTCGGAACGATTGGTTTGGTTTTGGGTCCCGGGCCGGGTTTTTTCGGTCGGCTGAGTTAGAGGGCTCGCCATCCCTCTTTCTTTTCTCATTTCCGCCCTCGGTTCTTTGGTTAATTTCCTCCTTAGTCCTCATGAACTTGTTCGCGAGCTTGAGGAACTCGGCCACGGTCGCGGGCTGGTTGGCTACCATGTGCCATTTGAATTCCTTGTGCGTCACCCCTCTTTTTGCCGCGGCGAGCTGCACCGCGGGGTCTAACCGCGGTATCTGTAAGCATGCTTCATTGAATCATTTGATGTAGCCCCGTATGGGTTCTCCTTCCCTTTGGACTACCCCGAAGATGCTTTCCTCTGCTCTGGGGTACCGTTTGCTGGTGACGAAGTGTGCAGTTAAGACCTGCACGAACTGAGCCCAACGTGGTCGCTCGGGGGCCAGGTTCCTGTACCAAGTGCAGGCTACCCCCTTAAGGGTGGTGGTGAAAGCCACGCACATGCATGACTCGCTGGCTCTGGCGATGTGCATTTGGGACTGGAAAGCGTCCACGTGGTCGTTGGGGTCGAAGGACCCATCATACTTGTCTAGAGGCGGGAGCTTGAAATCTCTAGGCAAGGGGACTGCCAGGAGTTCTGATGCGAGGGGGGAAGGAACTGAGAGAATCGGGGCAACTGCTACCTCGTCCAAGCTCGTCTCGCCTTTGCCTCTGAGCTCTGACAGGACGCGGGTGGCGGTTCGTCGACCTCGACGGTGCCATCGCTGCTGAGTAGGCCTTGTACTGGCACTGCTGGCCTCCGTGTTGCTGAGCTCGATGGGCCTGGAGTGCTGGTAGTCCGCTGCTGCCAGTGCGCCGAATCGGTTTTCCACCAGTGGGGACTCCGATTTGGAGCCCCGAGGTGACGATCTCGCGGGCGAGGTTCCCGATCCGCCTGCGAGCTGCGAGGCGGGGATGACTTTTCTTTCTCTCCGGCCTGGGGATGAGGCCTGGCTGTTTGGGGGGTTCTGGGGCCTAGAGGCTTTTCCTTGGAGGCGCCCATCCTGCGGAGAGGCCTTGACCGGCTTCGGAGCAGGGTGGCGAGGTGGAAGTGGTGGTTGGTTTGGTGTCAGTTGGGGGAACTGCTGTTGATAGTGGTACTGTGAGAGGTTGTGCAACACTTGGTGCTGGTGGAGCTAGTGTTGCTGGAATTGTTGCATCTGGGCTTGCTTTGCCTGCATGCACTGCATTAGGTTGTCTAACCGATTTTGGCTAGTTGCCAGGGAGACGGCGGTTGGTTCAGTGAAGGTAGTCTCGATGGGGAGAGGGAAGGGGATGTTTGCGGCAGGTAGGTTTATAGGCACCACTGCTTGTGGCGTAGTCAGATTGGGGATTCCATCCACCGAGAGGGGGATGGTGAACTGCCCGACACACACCATGGGAACTTGGGGCTGTTCCCCGGCGGTGTTTGTCTCTATGCCGCGTTCGGCGTTGCTGGATGAGGCCATGAGTATTGAGTTTTTCAAAGAAGAAGAAGAGGGTATAAAAGTTTTGGAGGGAGGCCTTTCGAAGCGTTTCCCACAGACGGCGCCAATTGATGATGCGCAATCTGGCCGGTTTTTGCTATCAACGATCTTGCCTCTGAACCGGGTGGTAGGGACCTGAAACGGAGGGAGAAGAGAAGCTCCGAGGAGAACCCGGCGTAAGGGCTCCGAAGCTCAAGTTAGAGTCTTTCAAAGGCAAAATAGACCAGATAGCGCAAAAGTTAGCATACCTCGTTTCTGGGGGGTAGGAGCCTTTTATAACCACCTCGCGCACTCACTTCCAGGCTTCTGTCAGATCGGGCATGATTACTTCTGAACTCCTGCCAGTTCGGATGTCATTTCCTTTGGTCGGTCAGAACCGCCACTGTTCCTTTGTCGGAGCCGTCTCTGCGGCTAGTAACGACGGTGGCAGGTGGCGGTAGCAGGAGGCCGTTTGAAGTGCGGCTGTCAGGCGTCAGATCCCAAATCAGTCAGGTGTGTCGTCCTCGGATACAGAGGTTTGATCATCCTGGTGTTTCGGAAGCTAAGTGTTGGAGTGAGCGAGATGTCTTGAGTTCGGTTTGGGGAGCTCGGGCTCTTGGGGAGTTTGGGCCCTTAATAGGGAGCTCGGACTCCCAGTAGGGATCTCATACTCTTGGTAGGGAGCTCGGGCTCTTGGTAGGGAGCTCGGGCTCTTGGTGGGGAGCTCGGGCCCTTGGTGGGGAGCTCGGTCTCCTAGTAGGGCAGTCTGGAGTTCGGGCTCAGTAATGAGCTTGGACTTTGCTTTCGGTGCTTGCTTCGGGCGCTTTACTGTCCCGAGTTGCTTGTTTCTGCCACGTGTCGGGTAATTGCGAGGTCGGGCCAAATTCCCCTTCATCAAAGTGGATTGGTGTTCTGTGAAGTTGTTTGAAGTGTACAAGTGGATTGGCTCACATGTGTGAAGGCTTTCTCATTCACATTCTATGAAGTCTACAAGTGGATTGGCTCACAACACAGTTTTGTTATGTCTTCATTTGGTATTTTTTGAAGTTGTTTGAAGTCATTTTTGAAGTGTTTAAGAAGATGAACTCCTCTGACTTTGAAAACAAGCATGTTGCTGAATCCGGACAGGTTTCGGGAGCCTCTGTAGACTCTCTACTGGCTGTGACCATAGTCAAGCTGGATGGAACTAATTATCTAGCTTGGTCACTATCAGTAAAGATTTATATTTGTAGTAGAGGCAAGTGGAGTTTTATCTCCGGGAGCAAAAAGGCTCCTCCGGAAGATAATCCATCATATGAAAAGTGGATGCAAGAAAATTATACTGTTATTGGGTGGCTTGTGAATTCAATGCAACCACAAATTAGTCAACACTATTTGTGGATGAATTCAGCAAAGAAAATTTAGGACAGTGTTGCTAAAAACTATTCCCAAAAATTAAATGTGGCCAGAGCTTACAAGTTGAGAAGTGATGTGAAGAATTTGAGATAGGGGGAGAAACCATTAGCTATATACTTCTCAACCCTGAAGTCTTTATGGCAAGAAATAGATTTGATAGAATTTGTAACCTGGGACACCACTAATGATGCTAAGACCTACAGAAAACTGGTTGAGAGAAATAGGGTGTTTGAATTCTTGACATGACTAAATGCAGAGTTGTGAAGAAAGTAGTGAAGAAAGCAGAAGACTTGTCCAGGTTCAAAGAGCTGGTCTGAATGATCACTTTGCTCATATGGGAGTGAAACCCAAGGGGGTTGCAGGGACTCCAAGTAGCTTAGGGAAGAAAGAGATTATCTGTGAGTATTGTAGAAAGCCAAAACACACTAAAGACAAGTGCTGGAAATTGCATCCTGAGCTCCTACCACTTCGGTTTCAGAAGAAGCTGGATAATAAAAGGGCAGGGAGTGCTAATGTTGTTGTTGGTCTAGATAGTGATTGACACCAAACTGAAGAGATGACGACTAGTGTGCAGTTAGCAGCTATGAAGGCATAATATGAGAAGTTTGGGAGGATGATCAGTCACATAGAGGGTGTGGCCTCTTCTTCCAACCCTTTAGAAAATTCAACCTCTTTTGCATTTGCTCATTTAGGTATACGGGCTTCTGCCAATCATGCAACCATTTTAGGTAATCGTAGCATCCCTTGGATTATTGATTTTGGTGCTTCTGATCATATGACCATCCTTTCTACTTTGTTTGTTTCATATGATTTACTTCCTAGACGTGACAAAATCACCCTAGCCGATGGCTCTCTTGCCCCTATCTCCAGCAAGGGAACCATCAAGGCTATAGACTCCTTGGTTCTTCCTTCTGCTCTTCATGTACCCATACTAAATACAAATTTGTTATCTGTAAGTAGCCTAACTAAGTCATTAAACTGTTGTGTAACCTTCTTTCCTTCCTATTGTGTTTTTCAGGATCTGGAGTCTCAGAAGGTGATTGGGAATGGTCGTGAGGCGAATGAAATATACATGCTGGATACTCTTGGACAGTGCCATGAACAACCTAGAAAAGCTACTTTTGGGTCTACATCTACAGATTCCATCAGTCGAGTCATGTTATGTCATTTTTGTTTGGGTCATCTTTCTTTTTCTGCATTGAGTCATTTATTCCTAGATCTGTTTAAGGGAACTAGTTTGTCCTGTCTTCATTGTGAGTCTTGTGAACTGTCAAAATATTGTAGAAACAATTATCCTTTGAGTAATAAAAGATCTTCTACTCCTAATATTGTGCACTCTGATGTGTGGGTCCTTACCACTTACCCTCTATGGGTGGCTACAAATGTTTTGTCTTGTTCATTGATGATTATTCTCGGTTCACTTGGATATTTTTTATGAAGTCCCGTAATAAAGTTCCCAGATTCGTGAGGCAATTCCATGAATTTGTCCTAAACCAGTTTGTTACCAGGATTAAAATTTTTAGATCCGACAATGCAAAGGAATATTTTGAGAAAAGTATGACCTGCTATCTCATTAATTTAGGGGTTATTCATCAAAGCTCCTGTGTTAGGACCCTATAACAGAATAAAGTTGTTGAAAGAAAAAATAGGCATATTGTTGAAGTTGCAAGAAGTATTCTATTTGTCTCACATGTCCCTACAAAGTTTTGGGGTGATGCTGTTCTCACTGCTACCTACCTTATAAACCGTATGCTTTCCAGGGTTTTATGGTTTAAGTCTCCCTTCAGTCTCCTTCATCTGGACAAGTATCTTTTTCCTATTCCTCTTCGTGTCTTTGGCTGCACCTGTTATGTACATATCCCAAGTGTCCAAAGACATAGATTTGAACCAAAAACCCACAAGTGTATCTTCCTTGGTTATTCTCCCACACAAAAGGGTTACTGTTGTTTTGATCCGAAGACTGGCACTCGGTATGTCTCAATGGATGTCACCTTTGATGAGTTTTCTTCCTTTTATGGTTCTTCTCTAGAGAGACATTGTCCAAAGGGGGAGGATTGTTTCCATGCCACCTTTGATGTCTCAATGGATGTCACCTTTGATGAGCTACAGTAGACTGTAGCTTTCTGTAGATTGTAGCTTTGATGAGCTACATTAGACTGTAGCTTTCTGTAGATTGTAGCTTTGATGAGCTACATTAGACTGTAGCTTTCTGTAGATTGTAGCTTTTATGAGCTACAGTAGACTATAGCTTTCTATAGATTGTTTCCATGCCATATTTTCATCAGCCATCAGATCTGAAGTGTAGCCTGTATCAGAATTTATCATGTTTTCAGAACTGTGCAACGTCATTCGTCTAGGCCACATCGATTGCAGCACTCGACTTCTCCTCATGTCTATTTTGTCCCATCTCAAAGCAAATCAGAGATATCACCTGTTCCGTGATAGTCTTAAGGCCGACATCCAATTCCAACTCAGGTAAGCTCCATTAATTGTCTTTTCTTTTTTATTTTTCACTATTTCCTTCTTTTTCCTTTTTTTTTCTATTGTTTTCTCCCCTGTCGAATAAACTTTCAGAGCAACCCGAAGTTGTTGAAGAATATCACTGAACTGCCAATGAACTGTGAATGTGTTTGCAAATGAGACTAGTCTTTATATTTGTTTTTATTCATTATATTTCTGCAACTGTATTCATTTTGTATAATTTCCTAATATGTTTTCTGGATTATTAACTTCAAATGAAAAAATGTGTATGAACATTTTCCAACAATAGGAGAGGTTTTAACTTCCTCTCTCATCAAACCATTCCACCGAGTCCTAGAGGTCCCATCACCTCCTTTTCATTTATTTGATGGTTGGCGACTCCATTTCCAGCCCAAGTGCCAAAGTGAGCCGTTTTCCGATGCTAACAGACTGGCGACTCCACTGGGGAGTTCTTGGACCATAGGTGCGGCCTACAAGGGGCCCTTTTGGCATTATTGCCATTTTTGTATATATTGCATACTTTTGTGTTTTCCTTTTGTTAGAATAATGATTGTTCTCTTGATGTTCATTTGATAGTTTATTATTTCTTTATCTGTGTTATTGTTTTTATCTGCTATTCACACTTTGCGCACATCATCTTGCATTTAGATTTAGCATCAAATCATCCCATTAGGAGAGAGTCTGGTACACTTGGGCCATCAAGACTAGGAACCCGATGAGGCCGGTGGAAAGCTCTCAGCTAGTCATCAACCTGAGAAGCCCACATGGGTGGAGGTTTGCAGATTGGTAACCTCAGCCATGGATCTAGGTGTCACACTCCAACCTCATGCATCCCATTCCACATAGTGCACATGTGTCAGCCTAGTCACTTAGGCTATCAGCCACCTCAACTTTCCTTGCATATATGCCCCTTGTGGGACCCACATCAAATAATAACACAATCAAAATAAAAAAAGGGATAAAAAGGTCAAAAATAAATAAAAAATCAAGAGTCAAAAATAAACAGAATAAAGAAAAAAAGTAAAAAAAATTGAATACAAAATGAGCAATAGGGTATAGTTAAGCACAAATATACACAAATGAAAATTAAAAAAAGTTAAAATCCAAAAAAAGTTAAAGAAAAGGAAAAAATAGAAAAAAGGAAGGAAAGAGGAACAAAGCAAAAAAATAAAAAAATAAAATAACCAAAATCTCCAAAAAAAATTAGAAATCAAATAAATAGTAAAAAAAGTATAATAATAAATCCAAAATAGATCAAAGACGGAAAAATAAAAGGGGAAGTTTTTAAAATAGGAAAAAAAAGTAAGAAAAAAACTAAAATTCAAAAATCCAAAATTCAAAAAAATGGGAAAATTTTTAAATACAAAAAAAAAAACATAAAAAGAGGGAAATTCAAAATAAAAAAGAGGAAAGTCATGATGTAAAAAAAGAGAAAAGAAAATTCCAAAATAAAGAAAAGAAGTTAAAAAAATCAAAAGCAAAGTACAAAATAGGGAAAATCCAAAGCCTAAAATAACAGTAATAATAAATAAAAAATGGAAAATCAAAAGAAAAAGGGGAAAACCTAAAAAAAGAAAAAAAACCTAAATATAAAAAAAAAGGTGAATCTCAAATAAAAAGGGAGCAGAAGAAAAATCCCAAAATAAAAAAATGGAAAATTCAAACACAAAAAAAAAACGGTGAGAAAAGAAAATCCAAAATAAAAAATAAAAAAAATATAAGAAAACTAAGAAAAAAGTCCAATATATGAAAATGGAAAAGTCTAAAATCTAGAAGAAAAAATGATGAGAAAGTAAAACCCATAAAAAGAGGGAAAAGTCAAAATACCCAAAAAAGGGAATCTGAAATTCAGAAAAAGGGGAGTCCGAAATTCAAAAGAGGAGAAAGATAGAAAATACAAAAAGGGGTAAAATCTAAAATGCAAAAAAATAGAGCAAAAAATCCAAAATGCCAAACAAGGCAAAAAAATCCAAAGTTCAGAAAAAAAAAGAGAAGGAAGAAGAATCCAAAATATAAAAAAAAATTTAAATACAAAAAAATGAGAGAAAATCCAACAATAAAAAAAAAGAATAGAGAAAAGCCAAAAAAACGAAAATTACAAAAAATAGAAAATTATAAAAATGGAAAAAATACAAAAATCCAAAAAAATGGGAAGGTGAAAGGAAGTCCAAAGGATAAAAAAAGGAAAAGTCAAAAACAAAAAAAAGGAAGAAAAGAAAATCCAAAATAAGAAATAAAAGAAAAGAAAAAAATATAAAACATTAAAAAAAAGAATCCAAAATCTGAAAAAGAGGAAAATTCAAAATACAAAAAAGGGTGAAAATCCAAAATAGAAAAAAAAAAGAAAAAAGATACAAAAATATAAAATCAAATAAAAAAGGGAAAATTCCAAAATCAAAAAAAAAAGGAAAACAAAATACAGAAAAAGGTAAATGAAAAAATGGCAATATATAAAATAACAAATGGGGATATATAAATGGGAAAATCAAAAATCAAAAAGAAATAAAAGGAAGAAAAATCTAAAATAAAAAAAGAGAAAAACCAAAATCATTAAAAAGGATAAAAAAATTGAATGTGCAATAAAAAAAGAAGAAAAATCCAAAAATTCAAAAAAAAAGAGAGAAAACAAAAAATGAAAAATAATAAAAAATCCAAAATGCAAAAAGGAAAATCCAAAATAAGAAATAAAAAAAAGAAAAAAATCCAAACTAAATGGGAAAATTCAAAATCTAGATAATAGAAGAAAATAGAAATATAAAATCCATAAAAAAGGGAAAGAAGTCAAGGACCAAAATTCAAAAAAGAAATGATAGAAGAATGTGAAAATATTAAAAGTAAAGAATAAAAAAGGGAAAATACAAAATTCAAGTAAAAAAATCAAATACAAAAAAGTTTCAAAATTTTCAAAAAAATAATAAAAAATAGAGAGAATGAGAGAGTGAGAACAAAATAACGAAAGAAGTAATTGCTAACTGGGTTATATTGACAAGAAAGCACCATTGAGAGTCCTCGGCCAATTCTCCATCAGATAGTGACCAGATCAGTGACCGAAACGTGGCGCAAAATCCTTTCCAAAATCTTGTAATCACTTCTCAACTAGAAAATTTGATTTCTTTCCTCCTTAATAGAGCCATGGGTGTTGGTCTTAGTTCCATTTTAAACTATGTCCGGCCTGATCCCTTTTAAAGGGGTACATAGAGCAGCCCATTTCATGGGTCTGTTCACTTCCATAAATAAAATATTATTTTCCCCTATTTCTCTCTCCCTTGTTTGAGATACTTGTTTATAAGAGAGTGATTAGTACGTTCTGGGCTATTTACCCGTAGAAGAAGGTAGTGTTTGTCCCCTCTCAAAGTCCTAAAAGCATGCTTGAAGAAAAGTTAGGTGTTGATTAAAAGCTCCATAGTTGAACTTCCTGTTGACCTCCCAACCCATAATAAAGCCATCCTCCTTATCCAAACTGGGGCAGAATTGCAACTCCAAAGTATAGCACATTCCCCTTGAATTCCTTGATTCAGCACAGAATAAAGGCACCATCCTAACCTAGTTTTCTGTCAATTAATCAAAGAAAGGACTAGAGGCCATCCTCGGTCATTTTTTTTCCTCATTGATCCCTTGAATTTGCAAAAGTCGCTAGTTAACCAATTGAGCTTATACATTAGACCTTTTTTGGCAAACTAGCTAAACCCATAGAACGCACCTCAGGGATCATCAAAGGGCTAAAAAAAACAAAACAAAAAAAGAGAAAAAAGAGAGAAAAGAAAAAAGAAAATAGAAGAAAGAGGGAAAGAAGAAGGGGAATGCCCTAAGGAGCTTTGATCGATATATACTATGCTAAACATATACTTCTTCAATATGCAACGTGCAGTCAATAAAGAAATGGAGGCCATCCTTGGCCGCATGCTTGACCTTGTGCATTCAATCCTCATAATATGTAGTAAAATCCGCTATTTGGCCCTTTGAGCCTTCCTATCAGTCTTTTCTTCGCAATAAATACCTTTCAGTGAGTGGGGGTCAAAATAAGCAGATTGCGATTAAAGCAATCGTACAAGTGCAAAAAAAAAAAATAAATGAAAGAAAAGAGAAGAGAAGAAAAAAGAAATTTTGGTAGCTTTGCTGAGAATGAAATACTCAAGGAAAGTGGGACAATGAAGATCAATGCAATAGTGAGTTGGCAAATGAAGAATCAAGAAATAGTTAGAGGACAATAGGGCAGATCGGATGATTTTATCGCTATGGGATCTTTCTTGATGACACCTGCATGCTAGTTTTGATTATCCCTACCTATTTACATTTTGTTCCAAAATAAAGTCCTCCTTGATCAATAAGAAGGCACAATTCATTTTGATGAAGAATATGAAGAGTAACCTCCATCCATATGGCTATGAATAGAGCCTAGATAAAAAAATCAAAAAAAAAAAGAAGAGAAAAAGAAAGATGATAAAAACATGATGATGGGAGCAAACCCTGAATCAAATTTCCCAAGAGGTGATCTGTGCATCTGATGCTTCCCATAAAATTGCTATTTGAGCCTTTTAAGCCATCATTTGTAACCTCTATCCCATATGATGTTTTGTCCTAATGAGCAAGACCTCATCGATCTTCAGAAAATTGACAAATCTGCACTAGACAGACCTATTTGGCCGATGATGAAGGACCATAGTTGTCACTCACTCCATTTAAGTATCAGCTTCATAGCTCACCATTGTTGTTAGCCAAAAAAAAGAAAAGAGAGAACAAAAAAGAGAGAGAAGAAGAAACAAAAAATGAGAGGAAAAAAAAAGAAAAAAAAATTGGGGCAGACCCCCTATGGTAAAGCCTTTCTTACAATAAATCCCTTGTTCAATAATTCACAATTCTATTGTACATGCTTTTGAACTCAATGAGTTTTAAGGGGCAATCCTTGAAGAGAGGATACACATTCTCATTTGATGCGAACTAAACATAGCCCATTTGAACATAATTACTCTCATGGTGGTTGAGGTTGAAGGCACTTTTGCCCTTGAGTTTTGAAACTTTTTCTTCTTACCATTACCATTACCATATTTCATGTCTTTGTGCATTGCACAGATATTTGAATACTTCTTGTACCATAGTTTAAGGAGATGTTTGAACTTTTTAGTGCATACTCAATTTCTATTTTGGATCTACCATCATGACATATCCTTTTGCTTATTTATATATTGGTTATTCTGAGCTCTTTCACGCATATCTTTGCCTTATTTTTCAAAAATCCCTTCAACTATTTATCTCACACCTCGGTGTTCTGCTTCTTGAGTCAGTAATTTGATTAAAGATTTGTCAATTAAAGTATCCGAGTTTCAATTTCATTGATGATATTCACATAGAAATTCCGTTGATCATGTCAGCCTCTATGCTTTGACCTACATCAGAAATTCCATTGGTCATGTCATCTTCTATGCTTTGACCCGCGTCAGAAATTCCGTTGGTCATGTCAGCCTCTATGCTTTGACCCGTGTCAGAAATTCTATTGGTCATGTCAGCCTCTATGCTTTGACCCACGTCTGTCTTCCATTGGTCATGTCAGGCTCTATGCTTTAACCCACGTCAGAAAATTCCATTGGTTATGTCAGCCTTTATGCTTTGACCCGTATCAAAAAATTTTGTTGGTCATGTCAGCCTCTATGCTTTGACCCACATCATAAAATTCCATTGGTCATGTCAGCCTCTATGCTTTGACTAGCATCAGAAAATTCCGTTGGTCATGTCAACCTCTATGCTTTGACTCGCATCAGAAAATTCTGTTAGTTATGTCAGCCTCTATGCTTTGACCCACGTCAGAAAATTCCGTTGGTCAAGTCAGCATCTATGCTTTGACCCACGTCAGAAAATTCTTTTGGTCATGTCAGCCTCTATGCTTTGGCTCGCGTCAGAAAATTTTGTTGGTCATTTTAGCCTCTATGCTTTGACCTGCGTTAGAAAATTGCGCCGATCATGTTAGCCCTTATGCTTTGACCTGCGTCAGAAAATTCCGTTGGTCATGTCAGCATCTATGCTTTGACCCATGTTAGAAAATCCCATTGGTCATGTCAGCCTCTATGCTTTGACCCGCGTCTATCTTCCGTTGGTCATGTCAACCTCTATGCTTTGACCTGCGTCAGAAACTCCGTTGATCATGTCAGCCTCTATGCTTTGATCCGCGTCTGTCTTCTGTTGGTCTTGTCATCCTCGATGCTTTGACCCATGTCAGAAAATCCCATTGGTTATGTCAGCCTCTATGCCTTGACCCACATTAGAAATCCCGTTTGTAAATCTCCTTCCTTTGACCAACACTAGTTTTAATTGAATAAATACAAATGATATAAATGATAATAAAAATTTAGAGAAAAGAAAAGAAAAGAAAAGAAAAAAACTAGAAAAAAAGAGAGAGAGAGAAGAAAGAGTGAAATGAATGATAAATAATATTTGAAACTCTTATTTGACATTGTGCCATGCCAAAAAGCAGTTATTAAAATCTTTCAAAATGTGCTAAAAAAACTAAAAAAAAACTAAAGAATGTTTGATGGTGTTTTATGATGGTGCTTTGCAAGATTTTTGAACCTTTGTCTTAATGAATGATTTGTTTGACATGTTTTTCTTAGTGATTGATTTACTTTGGTCCAGTTTTTCGTAGTTTTATCCTAGATCCAGTTTTAGTATTTTTATCCTAGATTTAGCTTTAGCAGTTTTATCCCAGAACCAATTTTCGTTGACCCGCATCAAAAAATTCCGTTGGTCATGTCAGTCTCTATTCTTTGACCCACGTTAGAAAATTCTGTTGGTCATGTCAACCTCTATATTTTGATCTGCGACAGAAGTTTTCGTATTTTTATCGCAGATATAGTTTTCGCAGATTTACCCTGATTCCGTAAGGTTTTTGATACCTAGGAGGGGCCCTTTTTCAAAATAAATAGTTTTCATATTATCAGTTGTTTTTATTATTTTATTTTACGGAAAATCTACCCTGATTCCGAAGGTTCTTGATACCTAGGGAGGGTTACTTTGCCACGAATAAAATGACCTGAACATAATGAAATGATGCTACACCGGAACTCCTCCTCTTCTTTGCCTTCCTTCATCGTCGCACCCTTCTTTCAAGCCTGCTCTTCACAAAAATCTCCGCGTGCTTCTTTTTAGTATTTGTTGTTTCATAGTCTCCTACCGCACAACAAACAAGGGCAACTGTCAACACTCGATTTTTGCTCGGTCCGCTGCCTGAGCCTCCAATTTACCCCAAACACCCGATCAGACCCTTCTGACCTCTCCAAAAAACCCAAAAATCCAAAAAAACCAAATTTCGCCCCGAGAGCCCTCAAATCTACCGTTAAACCTGCCCAATACCTATCTAATGACCCCAATCGACCCTCACTTATACCTTAACCATTAAATCAAACACAACCATCAAACACGGGACATCCCAAAACACCTACCCATGAAATTTGAAATAAAAAATTGTACCTTGTGAAATTTCACCCACAACTGCTTTCGTTTGCCCCTTCATCGCACAAAGATTCTATTTCGAGGCCCCTGATTAACCAAATCAAACCCTTTCCAAATCTGACCAATCCGGGCCCAGTTAGGCTAATCCAACCTTACCAATCAACTTGGAATTTTCGAAAGCCCTACCCTATGAAATCTCAGCCTAAAACACCCTCATTTATTCTTCCATCTAAAAAGATTCCGTTTCAATCAATCTCATTAGTTCGTACTCATCAAAACCCTTCTCAACCATCAGATCCATCTCAACACTCCATTTTTTGACCCAAAACCATCCATCATTGAACCAGGACCCATGTCTGAGCCCCTTGACCAACTTGACCCAATTTTCACAAAATTACAAAAACACCCCTAGATTTCCCTAAAGTTATAGAATTACCCCTGCCCATCATAAAAGCAAAACCAAAACTCTCTTTTAACCTAATCGATAGAAGTTTACAAAAAAGGGGATACTATTCACCTCCCCCTTCGTTCGAACCCAACCCAGGCGGCGTCAAGGAAGAGAAGCAATGGCGATTTCCCTCCTTTGACCACCAGATCTGTCATTCTCCCTTTCTTTCTCCTTCTCCCTTTCCTTTTTTTCTTCTTACTCTTTTTCTTTCTCACTTTTTCTCCTTCTCGTATTCCTCCCTTGTTTCTGGATCTTACTGCCACCGCTGCTGCAACTTCCAACAACGGTGCATCGCAACTACCTCTCTCTCTCTTCCTCTTTATATCTTCACTCTTTCTCTCTCTTTCTCAATCTCTTTGTCTTTTTTTGCATCGCCTCCTTATGCCGTATGAAGTCTCCTTCTTGCCACTACAACTCATTGCAATGGTAGTACAAATGATGGCCAAATCCTTTTGATTTGACCTTATCCCCTCTTCATTCTCATTTCTCTGGTTGAATAGTAGCAACCACTGCCACATTGTTCGAGACCTCATCATCAATCAAAGACTTACATCTGGGTACGGGCTTCGTTCCCATACTATTCTCATATTCAGAGATAGCCTTTGTTCGATTGCTAGCCGTCGGAAGTCTGAAATCACAGTAGACTGTAGCCTTTTGTAGATCGTTTCCATGCCATATTTTCATCAGGCATCAGATCTGAAGTGTAGCCCAGATCAGACTTTATCAAGTCTTCAGAATTGTGCAACATCCTCTGTCTAGGCCACATTGACTGCAGCACTCAACTTCTCCTCTTGTCTGTTTCGTCCCACCTCAAAGCAAATCAGAGGTATCCCCTGTTCCGTGATAGTCTTCAGGTCGACATCCAATTCCAACTCAGGTAAGCTCCATTAATCGTCTTTTCTTTTTTATTTTTCACTATTTCCTTCTTTTTCCTTTTTTTTTCTATTGTTTGCTCCCCTACCGAATCAACTTTCGGAGTAACCCGAAGTTACTGAAGTATATCACTGAACTACCAATGAACTGCGAATGTCTTTGCAAATGAGACTATTTTATTTGTTTGTTTTTATCCATTATATTTTTGCAACCGTATTCATTTTGTATAATTTCCTATTATGTTTTTTGGATTATTAAATTCAAATGAAAATATGTGTATGAACATTTTCCAGCAGCAGGAGAGGTTTTAACTTCCTCTCTCATCAAACCATTCCACTGAGTCCGAAGGTGGGGGTTCTGACAGAAAAGGGGTGAGGGAGCAATCTTTCACTCTTTTGCTCAGGCCCATGCATCCAAAAGGGGATTGGTCTGTGAGTATGGAAGAAAACATCCTTTCAAGTTGATGAAAGTTTGTTATTTTCTTTATTTTTGCTGTCTCTTTTTTATCATCTATTTGCAATCATGCTTATTTTGGAACCACCATGTGGGCCCCACTTATTGGACCCGGGAGAGGGGTGCCTAACCCCTTTCGTCTCCCATCCAAGTCTTACCCAGACTGGTTAATCAATGCCTCGGGCATTAGAGTCACTATCTAAACAAAAACCGTCTTTGAAAATTAATCCCAGAGGTCCAATCACCTCCTTTTCATCTATTTGATGGGTGGCGACTCCATTTCCAGCCCAAGTAGCAAAGTGAGCCATTTTCCGACGCTCACAGACTGGTGACTCCACTAGGGAGTTCTTGGACATAGGTGGGGCCCACATGGGCCCATTTGGCTTTATTGCCATTTTTGTATATATTGCATACTTTTGTGTTTTCCTTCTATTAGAATAATAACTGCTCTCTTGATGTTTATTTGATAGTTCATTATTGCTTTATGTGTGCTATTGTTTCTATCTGCTATTCACACTCTACTCACATCATCTTGCATTTAGATTTAGCATCCCATCAATCCATTAGGAGAGAGTCCAGTACACTTGGGCCATCAGGACTAGGAACCCGGTGAGGCCGGTGGAAAGCTCTCAGCTAGTCATCAACCTGAGAAGCCCACATGGGTGGAGGTTTGCAGATTGGTGACCTCAACCATGGATCTAGGTGTCACACTCCAACCTCATGCATCACATTCCACATAGTACACATGTGTCAGCTTAGTCAGTTAGGCTGTCAGTCACCTCAACATTGCTTGCATATATGCCCCTTGTGGGACCCACATCAAATAATAACACAAAATCAAAATAAAAAAGGGATAAAAAGGTCAAAAATAAATAAAAAAATCAAGAGTAAAAAATAAACAAAATAAAGAAAAAAAGTAAAACAAATTGAATACAAAAGGGGCAATAGGGTATAGTTAAGCACAAATATACACAAATGAAAATTAAAAATCTAAAATCCAAAAAAAAGTTAAAGAGAAAGAAAAAAAGAAAAAAGGAAGGAAAAGAGGAACAAAGAAAAAAAATAAAAAATAAAATAACCAAAATCTCCAAAAAAATGAGAAATCAAATAAAAAGTAAAAAAAAAAGTATAATAATAAATCCAAAAAAAATTTGAAGAGGGAAAAATAAAAGGGGAAGTTTTTAAAAGAGGAAAAAAAAGGAAAAAGGTAAAAAAAAAGAAAGAATAAAACTAAAATTAAAAAGGAATCCAAAATTCAAAAAAAGGGGAAAATTTTAAATACAAAAAAAAACATAAAAGGGGGAAATTCAAAATAAAAAAGAGGAAAGTCATGATATAAAAAAAATAGAAAAAAAATCCAAAATAGAAAAGAAAATAAAAAAATCAAAAGCAAAGTACAAAATAGGGAAAATCCAAAGCCCAAAATAATAGTAATAACAAATAAAAATGGAAAATCAAAAGAAAAAGGGGAAAACATTCCACCAAGTCCGAATGTGGGGGTTTTGATAGAAAAGGGGTGAGGGAGCAATCTTTCACTCTTTTGCTCAGGCCCCTACATCCAAAAGGGGATTGGTCTGTGAGTATGGAAGAGAACATCCTTTCAAGCTAATGGAAGCTTGTTATTTTCTTTATTATTGTTGTCTCTTTTTTATCATCTATTTGCAATCATTCTTATTTTGAAATCACCATGTAGAGGTGTCCTAGGTCGGTGTGAAGTTCCTATAGGTTGATGGAGGTGTCCTAGGTCTGTGGTTGGAACGGTGATCCTATCTCTTGTGGTCCCGGTCCGTCCTCTCTGTCTTGTGATCATCGGTATCCCTCATCTTTTTGTCATGTCGCTCTTCCTCATCTTTCAGTTGTGTTTGTGCTTCCTCTGCATTGATATACTTCTGGGCGTGACTCATTAGCGTAGCTATGGTCTGAGGAGGGTTCTTCGAAATGGAGATGGTCACAGACCATGTTGAATGGATGTGGTGGCTACTAATTGGTTCTAGTGCTGGACCTATAGTGCTTCGGTGTTGAACCGTGCTAGGTAATCTCTAAGGGACTCCCCTTTCCTCTGCCGCACTTGCATGAGGCTTGCCGAAGTCTTCCAATGTTTTTAGCTTGCTATGAATTGTGCCAAAAATTGACTCTCTAGCTATTCCCATGCTGCTATGGAACATGGTAGAAGGGACGAGTACCATGTTAGGGCCGAACCTTTAAGGGTCGCCATGTAAGTCTTGCACATAAGGCCTTCGGACGAACCATGTAGCATCATCTGGGCCTTGAAGGCTTCCATGTGTATTAGACAGTTTTGTATGCCCTTACCTTCAATCTATTTTGATGTACTTTTGATATTTAATGTAAATAAATAAAGTACATGTTTGATTCATGTTGTGTGGTATGTTTCTGTGTAAGACCCTAAAACTGGACACTTAATGAGACTTGTGTTGGTTTTAAATGTTCACAGCCGTTGGATAAGTCTGGGGAGATTTATCCTTCCAAGGCTGACACTGGTGTGCTGCCAACTATTGGGGTGGCTTGTCTCAGCCGCCAGGGTGAGACTCAAGATACACGTAGTGTAGGATTACTTGAACACTTGAACCGGACCAGATTTCTAGTATTGCCCTGTACCTTGGAGATTGATGGGCAAAACTGGAAAGTTACATGATGAGAGTAAAAAGAACCCTATTTTTATCCCCTAATTTTCATCTTTTTACATTACTTTAGCACTTAAATGGACTCATTACTCTTGTATTTCGATTCAAGGCAATAAAGAAGGCAATAGGAAAAAAACAGGGCAAATCGGGTGATTTTGCACAGTTTCGGTGACAGTCAGTAATCTAGGCATAACTCTCAATTCCGGTCTCCAAATTAGACAATTCAAGAAGCATTAGAAAGACGAAAGGAACACCCACAACTTTTATGTTTTGGGTTTTCGCAGATTCGGTCCGAATCGAGTACCGAACTGGGCCCGAAGTCGGAGCAAGTTCGTAGCCAGACCCATTTCACAACTGAAGCCCAACTCGCAGAAGAACCTGGAAGCAGCCCAAGTTATCAGAGAAGCTCAACTCGGATGCAAGAGCCTAGAGTCCTAATTCGAATGTAACCTCCAAGGAGGGAGAAAGTCTTATTAGATCTAAATTTTGAATGTAATCCTATAAAGATAAGAAGGTTGGGAATTAGATAAGAGATAGGATAGGATTAGTTCAAAGAAGATCAGGACTCCCTGAAGATAAGATGATCTCATAGAAGGAGTTGGAAAACAGCCCTCTCCTTTGGCTATATAAAGAGGGGGCGGACCAGCTCTAGGATCACTCACTCCAAGATTCAAGAGATCACCAAGCAACTCAAGCTACCAAGAGAGCAGTTCGACCATAGAGAAGAAAAGCATGGTGGGTTCGAAGATCATGAGCAGCTAAACTTCTCTTTTCTGGTTCAAGGGGGGAGGTTCGATTGAGTCATTGTGAGGTTGTATATTTAATTTAAGTTCTTGTTTTCTAATTCAAGTATTCATTGATTCTTGTGCAGATTTTCATTGAATGTTAATGTTAATTAGTTTGATAAACTGAATTAATGTTGATTTTCCTACTGCTATCCATGATTTCGGTGATCCATAATTGTCACGAATAGTGGTACAAGTAGAAATTAGGTTAATATTTTTTTGGGTCAAATGTTCGTGACAGCCTTTGACCAATGTATTGACATGGTTTAACCTAAAAGGAATCGATGGAACAAGATTCAATAATTGCAGCTATCTCAATTATTGTTGTTTTGGTTTAACTGTTTTCACAAATCTTAATGCTATCACTGGTTAATATGGATCGCTATCGTACCCAGTTGAGTAGTGATAAGTGTTGATCGAATGTTGGGTTTGATCAACTGAATTAGGAAAACACAAGGTTTATTATGGCTATCCTAATAAATCTAAGGTTAAATGCTTGAATTGCACGATTTCCAGGGATACCTATGATCGATGGCCAATTGGCTAAACCGAACCCCTAAACCAGAATTCGGTAAGACTGATTTCTCTTGTTTGTTTAAGTTTGTTATTTCTTCTTTTAATTTCAGTATTTAATTTTCCCACTCAGTAATATTATCCATTCGGCTAAGAGATTACTGTTAGCTCCCTGTGGGATTCGACCTAATACCACTTTTACTGCAAATATCTTATTGTGGAACTAGTACTAATTTTGAGGGCTTCGACAAACCCGTCAAAATTTTGGCGCCGTTGCCGGGGAGTAGCTTTAATTTCTTAGCTATGACGTTCATTTTGTTAACCTTCTTGTTTTATGACTCATGCTTCTCAACGAGGTGAACTCGAGTACAACCCCAAAATTGAGAGGACCACCTGTCGTTTAAGGAAGGAGGCAAAGCAAATGAAGGATCATTCACCTAAAAGGGTGAACTCAGATTGTGATCTACCCATCTTCAAAGAAGAAGGGGGCGAATTTCTAAAATTTTTCTCTCCCTTCAACTGGGAATTCTGAACCATAAACTGAACCAGATCTGAACCAAAAAGGAGTGGGAAGGATTATACCTGATACGGAGAAGTAATATCTCCCAACGAAGGTGTTCACACCCAAGGAAGGATCCAAAGACTGCTCCCACTGAAAATGGCGCAGTGCAGGTGGAGTAGAATCAGCAGTGTTCTTCTCCAAGAACTCTGTCATTCGCAAGAATCAGCAAGATGGTACGTGAGCACAGCTTCCTTTCAATCCTTTCTCAAAGGACTGATGTCAAGATCCAATCTTGACTTCTCCCACAAGTGGAGATCGAACTGGCAAACAGGGTGGCAAGAACAGGGAGGCGTCAAGAGAGTATTTGCAGGGAGCAGAATTCTCTCTTCTTGATTTCAGCACTAAAGAAGACCTGATGATCTGTGTGTGTCTAAAGGCTGCCGCCCCCTTCTTCTTTTATAATCTTAAAGGGATCAGCTCCTAATCAGATCAGGAGTTGCTAATCCAAATCATATTTGGGTTAGAAGTCCCTTTAAGTGATAAGGGATAATCCTTATCTTATCTGGAGATCAGATCAGCCATCTCCTAATCTAATTAGGAGGTTTCCAGATCTAAATCTTATTTAGATCTTGGACTCTCTAAGTGGATAGGGTCTAAGCCCAATCCTATTAGCTGATCCACTTCAGAATTTGCCCCTTTATTAACTAAATAAACAGCCTAGTTCGAAATGGGCTTTAGGTCCATTAAGCTTATGTGCTCACTTAACCCTCTTAACTGCTGCCCAGTCGGGCTTCCTTGTATGGCGTGGGACCCAAGCATTGATCTACACATCAGCCACATGGGTTCGGCCCAGCCTTTGTTACAAGGCCTGGCCGAATACACTGTTAAAGACAGTGCACCCCCTGAAACCCATCAAATGGGCTCTACGGGCCCATCACTTACCCTAAGAGGTCCCTGGGGCAAGCCACCTTGTAACACCCAGGGACTGTGGGCAGATGCAAGATTAGCCCATCAGGTATTATCCTCAATGGTCTTACACTTAACCTCTCAGCCCATAATGATCATACACTGCCCGACAAGAGAGGACCTCTCCCTCGGCTGCAAGGAACAGTGTTGCACTCTCCACTCATATGGATCCCGGGAATTAAAACCTTTTGCAAACCTTTTAGAAACCATAATATATATACTTTTATATCTCATATAAAATAAATTTTGCAAAACAAATCTCAACGGTTGAAATCGGCTGTCGGCAGTCTTGGTTTCCATCAGTGAGAGTGCATCCCCGATCATTACCTTTGTCCGACAAAGGGGCTGATCCTTTCACTATGATCACCCACTCAGATGAATTCTCGGACTGTCCCAACATACCCCGGTTTTTACCCCCGCTAAGGATCTCACTGATTGGTACATCAAAGATAGCCCAATCTGACACCTAGTGTAGTATCATAATCGAGTCTAGGGGTCGGGTGTAACTTTCCAGTTTTGCCCATCAATCTCCAAGGTCCAGGGCAATACTGGAAATCTGGTCCAGTTCAAAGATTCAATTAATCCTACACTATATGTGCCTAGGGTCTCACCCTAGCAGCTGAGATAGGCCACCCCAACCGACTTGGTGGCACCATAGTGTCAGCCTTGTCAAGATAGGTCTCCCCAGACCGACTCACTGGCTGTGAACATTCTAAACTAACACGAGTCTCATTAAGTGTCAAGTTTAAGGGTATTACACAGAAACATACCAAGGGAACATGAATCAAATATGTATCTTTATTCATTTACAATAAACTCGTAAAGTACATCATTCTGATTGAAGCTAAGGACATACAAAACTGTCTAACAGGAATGGCTGATAGAGAGAGGACACTAAGGGAGTTGGCTGCACCGATTATGAACCAACAGCCCTTATGTTTAACATATCCCACTCTTGTGGTAGTTGTTGAATTGAAATTTGGTTTGATACAACTATTGCCTATATTTCATAGTTTTGCAGGTGAGGACCATTATAAGCATCTAAAGGAATTCCTTGTCGTCTCTTTGAGCATGAAACCCCAAGGTATGACTGAGGACCAGGTAAAACTCATAGCCTTTCCATTTACTTTACGAGATAAAGCAAAGGATTGGTTGTATATTCTTCCTCCTGGTTCAATATGCACATGGGATGAGATGAATATGATATTTTTGGATAAATATTTTCCTGCATCCCAAGATGCAAACATAAGAAAAGAAATATGTGGAGTTCGGCAATTTGGTGGTGAGACACTATATGAATATTGGGAAAGATTTAAACAACTTGTTGCTAGCTGTCCACACCACCAAATACCCGAACAACTGTTAATCCAATACTTCTATGAAGGGCTCCAGCCCATGGATAGAAGTATGGTCGATGCAGCCAGTGGAGGAGCTTTAGTAAACAAGACGCCCGAAGCGGCCAGGGAATTAATTTCCAACATGGCCGAAAATTCACAGCAGTTTGGTGCAAGGACAGATGGTACCATTAGACAAGTTAATGAGGTAAGCCATGTTAATTTAGAAAATCAGATTTCAGATTTAACTGCTTTGGTTTGGTAACTCGTTGCAGGACAATTAAAAACAGCCAGGGTGTGTGGTATCTGTTCGATCCCTGGACATCCTACGGACATGTGTCCATCACTTCAGGATGGATCGATGCAGCAAGTAAGTATCGTAGGAGGAGTCCCAGGCCAGCGCCAACGAAAGTATGATCCCTACTCTAATTACTACAATCTGGGGTGGAGAGATCATCCAAATCTAAGCTACGGGAACCAAGGAGGATAGCAGAAATATCAGCCCCACTTTTTCAGTCGACAGCCCCAGTTTTCAACACTCATAACAGCGCAAGGCCAACCCCCGAATTCAGGTATGTCATTAGATGATATAGTCAAGGCTCTAACTACTAATACTCAGAAATTTCAGCAGGAAACAAGAGCCAACATTTAGAATTTGGGGAACCAAATCAGCCAACTTGCCACTTCCATTAGCAAGTTGGAGGCACAAAGCTCCAGGAAACTACCCTCACAAACCGATGTTAACCAAAAAGAGAGTGCAAGTGCGATGGTGCTGAGAAGTGGAAGAGAGTTGCAGCTCCAACCAAGCTCACCATCGAAGGCAGCCAAGGAAGAGGAAAGACAAGAAGTGCTAATGCTGTTGTACCACATTTTCCTAGCAGGTTAGAAAAGTCTAAGAAAGAGGAATATGAGCAAGAAGTGCTAGAAACCTTCAGGAAGGTGGAAATCAACATTCCTTTGTTAGATGCAATAAAACAAATCCCAAAATATGCAAAATTTTTGAAGGAATTATGCACTAACATGAGAACGCTGTGAATTGATGAAAAGGTAAGAGTTGGAGAGAACATTTGGAAGCCCAATTGGGCAGCAGTTTGGAAGAATATTGAGCACTTAAAACATATTGGGCCTAAGGCCCATTTCGATCTGGGCTGATTTGATCAGTCACTTGAGGGGCGGATCTGAGATTAGGTTAAGCCCAAAAAGCTGATCTAATCTACAAATAAGATTAAGAAGAGTCCTAATCCAAATACAGATTTGGATAAGGGCAACTCCTGATATGATTAGGAGGGTTTCTTAATCATTAAGAAAGAGGAGGAAAACCATAAATTTGAATTACTTGAATTCGAACCCTAGGAGTTTTCAGTAGACAGCTCTGCAATTTGAGATAGGATCTCAGAGAACCCTAGAGAAGAAACTAGCAATTTGCCACCTTCTTCTCTAGCATTCTCCTCCAGCAGCCGCCGCCACCCTTTTTCTGCCAGTTCGAGAAGATCAAGAAACATGGTTGATTGTTCGTGTGGTGCTCACACTCTTCCATCGAGTTCTTCAGAAGAACCTGGTTCATGGGACGAACACTGCTGGTTCAGCTCCATCATCACTGTGTCATCTTTAGTGGGAGCTGATCTTGGGATCTTCTTTGGGCGTGAACACCAACTTTGGGAGATACTGCTTCTCTGGATCAGGTATAATCCCTCCCTTCTCTTTTGGTTCAAATCTGGTTTGGTTTGGTTCAAGTAGGATCCTTGAATTTTGATTCTAAAATCAGGGAATACGATTCCTAGTTGGAAGGAAGGTAGGAAATTTTTGAAATTCGCCCACCCATTCCGCAACAGTTTTGGCGTCCATACGATGGATCCTACTATTCCTTTCAATGTGATCATTGGGGTCTGTGCTACCATCGTACCTTTTGAATTGTGACGCTCACCATCCTCTAGGGGGATCTCGTCCAAGATTTCTTGGATGAAGGGCAGCTCCTTGGCAAGCTGACCTTTTGGCTGGGTGGGCCAAACTATGGGCGGCCCTATGCTCCTCTGGGCTTAGCTGTGCTCCAACTCGGTCAAACATTGCCGGAGTTCTCGGATTTCCACATCCCTATCGTCTGTTACTGCGGTGTGTGTGGCTCTTTCCTTCTCGAGCCATGCTAGGCGGTCCTTGTCTGAATTGGACTCGGCAATAGAGACCGGTTGATGCAGCATCCGTTTACCAAGCCTTTCCTTGGCTGGGATCCGCGTAGACTGGTGGGTTTTGTTGCAGTTGTCACGCTCGCAGGACCGGGCAGTGGAAACCGACCTTCTTGTGGTGTCTTGCTTTTCTTGATAAGGTTGCGCCCTGTCCTTGTCTGACTGTCATGTTTTGGAGTCATCAGGGCAAGGATCGACCTTTATACGGGTCGAGGCAAGAGGACGGACGGTCTGAGTGGGCGACACTGCAGATACTAGTGACTGCATCATTGCCAAGATCTTGTCGACCTTTTCTTGCATCGCCTGGAACTATGTAGGGTCAACTGTGGTTTGCTGCTGAGGTTGTAGGGTTTTGTGGCGCGGAGGGCTACGATGGAAGTGGATTTCCGAGATGGGGATTGGCCTATTGAATGCTCAGAGTTGTTTCTCGGCATCTTGATTAGTTCTTGATTGCACGGTGTAGACACCCCATTTTTGCACCCTTAGTCTTTCTGCAACATTTTGAGCTTCAAGCATGTTGCATCTAACATCGTGCTCGACCTGGGGATATTTTTGGAATTTTACATAAGTTGGAGTCTCAAGATCACCCAAATCCAAATCCAATGACACCAAGATCACCCAAATTTAACAATGTTTACCCCTTCATCTTAACACCCGAAGCCAAAATCGGTTTCGATAGTTTAATCGGGATCATTTTTTATCCTGAACCTCATTTCACATCAAATCAGAAATCCAAAACCATAGGTGCGTAGAGCCGAGAAATCCAAAAACAATGACATCAAGATCACCCGATTCTGACACCGTTTACCCTTTCATCCCAAGACCCAAAGCTGAAATTGATTCCGATCGAAGTCACTTTGATCCTAAACCTAAATCTACATCAAATTAGAAATCTAAAACCATATGTACCTAGAGTTTGAAAATCCAAATCCGATGACACCAAAATCACCCGCTAGTATCATATGACTTCATAAATGATACAACGTTTATTAAAAGATGTCTACATACAAAGAGAGCGAGATGTGTATATATAGAGAATTTAATGCATGGCCTCTCCTACACCATGGTAGATAGTGGTCCATTTTTAGTCATCATTCAAAATCAATTCCTATGGCCAACATATTCTATGATGCTTCAATATTCAAAAAGAAATATATTGTTCATCTTTATTAATTGTTTTCCAAAAGAATAGTTACATGTCACCTCTATTCACTTCTGTTGTTTGTTTTTCTAAAGAATCGTTATATGTCACCTTGCCATTGTTGTTGAAAGGTACTGATAACCACCATTTTGTTGTACTTATGCTGTTTCCTAACCATTCTTTCTCTCTCTCTATATCAATGGGTTGAAAGTATACGGTTTGGATGAGTTACTTGTCACTATGGTACACCGAAACAATGTAGCAGAATTTCCGATGGGTATTGTTATCGAGACAGAAAGACCGAACGATGCAGAGAGTTGGGACAATGTCAGGGATGTTTATTGATTTCGGAATACTGACAAATACATAAAGGAGAATGACGGTTCAGCCCAGGAACAGAATTTGTAGGTTTAAAGTACTTTTGGGATAGGTGTTAGTTTGGAATTGATGACAATTCATCTACAGGTATGAGTGCACAGAATGTAGTTTTTTGACATTTTGAATGTCTATAACTCTACAGTGAAAATCAGAAATCTGCATTGGACCTATCCATACTTTTCTGAATATATAATTAGTGTCTCAGAGCCATTCTCGGCCATTCATCATAGACTGAGGTCCATACAACAGTTGCCTCTTCCAAACAGAGACATAATGAACTTATAGAATCCGGTAAAAGTTGCCCATGCAGCCATGGGGAAAGGATGTTACAGTGAAGAACATGGCAAAAATTACACCTTCGTTGATTCAGTATATGGAGATGAAGTCATCAAAGTAATAAGTGAAAGAGTATAGAACCTGTTGGAAGATGTAATTAATGATTGTTTGAGAAAAGCAGACTATGTACCGAGGAATGCATTTCAGAATATGGAGTGCACTTTATGAAACTTTAGTAAGATACCGCATCTCTCGTGGTCTGCAACATACCACATCTTTCAAAACGCTTCGTAAATTTGGGGTTCTGGATTTTTGCAAATTCAATTAGCAAGTCTCAGCTTTTGCTGCCATCCTTTTGCATTGGACTTTGGATAGAAATTCCTAAAACTTCCCCTGTACTTTTCAACAATTATTGTTTAGTATCATACACTAATAGCACCGTTTTGATACCATGGCATCGATACTGTTTAAATAACTGAGTGTTAAAATTCTAATAGAATCAGTTGGGTTTTATTTTGAAATTTTGAAGAATAATAGAGGGTAAATTTGACATTTTATTTCTTTCCGTTAACACTTACCGGTGATGTCAATTGTTAGAAACATTAAAAGTACTTTAAGATAAAATGTAAATAGTAAGGGTAAAGTTAGTCAATTAGCTAAACTATAAGGGTAGTTTAAGAAATTAGCCTTTTCGAAAACACCGGGGAATATTAGAAAGGTAATTTTAAGAGTTGCATCGATATATAGTATTATAGTTTGAATGTACACTAGATAATGGCCCCTATATTAGGTATGGAACCATTGTTTTGATACTTTTTGTTCATGTATTTTGATAAATTTTGTTTGACACTTGATGTAGGGTGATTTTGCCCGACCTGATAATAGAGGGACATGTGGACATGACCTAACTGACAGAACGACAGCTCATCCCGATGTACCCAAGTCTAAGACGGACCCAGTTCCGATAGTCGAACCAATTTGGGACAAGCCAACCTCGGGACAAGTTCACTTTGGGGCACGATAATGTCAAGATCACTTCGGTTACCAGGCTCCTCGGAATTTGTAATAGATCAGACCCAGGGGTTATTAGTTTGGGTACTATTGACCGACCTCCACTTGATAACCCCGAAGATTTCGTCACTGGATTCCATATTTCACGGGACCACGCCTCGTAACAGCTGGCCTTATCTTCTCCGACCGATTCGGACAGAAGTGATATGCCTTATCGGCTGGCACCGTTATCTCTTATTAATTCGGTAACGGGCCTCATCACGGCAAGAATCCTAGAACCACTCCGAAAAACCCGCGAGGACTCCAGTATATAAAGACCCCAACCCTTTGGGGGCAGAGGTACGTGCACAATCACTGCTTACTAGCTCTCTTGCTTTCTAAATTGTATTCAGCTCGCACACTACTGACTTAAGCATCGGAGCGACCTCGCCAGTAAGCACCCCTGGGTTCTCTGATTCTTCCTGTACAGATCCGCCAAGTCCGTCGTCTACTGGGCGCCACCTCATATCCAGCTAGGAGCAGCCAGGTTGTGACGCATCAATTGGCACCGCCTGTGGGAACGGTTCGAAAGGCCTTCTTCCACCAAACACTCCAGATCCTGTTTCAATGGCATTTTCCAGTAACGTCGGACATAGTGCTGATATGAACGTCTCCGGGGGGCAACTCCAGGTCCCAACCGTTTGCATTGGACAGTTCACTTTACCTCTCTCTGCGGACGGGGTCCCTACGCTGAATGTTCCTCAAGTTACTGTACCGGTGAATGCCCCACTCCCTCTTATGGTGGGTGCAACTTTCGCCGAGCCCTTTCTTATGCCCCCGGTGGTCGGACAAACTCAACTTGACGAACTGGTACACTGCATGCGGGCTATGCAAGCCCAAATGGAACAGGTCTAGTAGTTTCAACTGTATCAACATCAAGTCCTGCACCACGTTTATCAGCAGCAGTACCAGCAACAGTTCCCCCTGCTACCACAGAATCAGCAACCGGTTCCACCTCAACATACGGGACCACAGCAAACCAAGCCTCGCCGTCAGAGCGAGTGCCCTCCTCACCGAGGAGAGACCTCCCAAGTCTAGAACCCTCTCAGGAGCCAGGTCTCATCCCGCAGCAGGGGAGAAACACAAGTTACTCCTCCTGCCTCCCAACAGGTGAATAGGTCAGAAGACACCCAGTGCATCAAATCCGCTTCACCTCGGCCTTCATAGTTCGGAGTCCCGCTCGTGGAAAACTAGTTCGGGGTTGTGGCAGCATACTCTAAACAGGGCCTCTTAGTCTGTAGCGACCGTCGCCAGCAGTCTAAGCAGCTCCCTGCAAAAACAGTGCCTGACCACACTGAATCTAGCAGCACTAATGTGGAGCTAGTGAAGAAGCAGCAGAAACGGCGTCGCAAGGCTCGCCGGGCTGCCATCCAAAGTCAACCCGACCAGTCCAAAGGAAGGGAAGAGGTGAGCTCAGAAACAGTGAAGACTACCCCACTCCTCTCTGTGTTGTCTCTTCTTTCCCCCGAGCTCCTAGCAGTTCCAATGCCCAAAGACTTTAGAGTACCTCCCTTAGACAAATATGATGGGTCGTTCGATCCGAATGACCACATGGACTCGTTTTAGTCACACATGCACCTAGCCGATGCAGATGAACCCTGTATGTGCGTGGTTTTCTCCACCACCTTTAAAGGAGTAGCTCGTACGTGGTACAGGAACCTTGCGCCTGGGACAATTAAGAGTTGGGCGCAGTTCGTGCAGGTTTTTACCTCGCACTTCATTACAAGCAAGAGGTGCCCGAGGTCCCAGGAAAGCCTGCTCGGAATAGTCCAGAGGGAGGGAGAATCCATCCGGAGCTACATCAAGAGATTCAATGATGCATGCTTGCAGATTGCCGATCTAGATCCTGCTATGAGACTCACAACTGTCAAAAGAGGTATCACCCACAAGGAGTTCAAGTGGCACGTGGTCGCCAACAAACCCAAAGACGTTATTGAGTTCCACAAGCTCACTAACTAGTTCATCGGAATAGAGGAGGAGATGAAACAAAAGAGCGAGAATCCATCAGAGAAGAGGAAATGAGAAGGTGAGACCTCAACTAATGGGGATAACAAGCGGAAAAAAGATGAACCAGCTCGAAGAGGAGGAAAACCGGATCAGCCTTTCTGAGCTCCTCCAGTGGAAAGAACAAATTACACACCCTTGAATGCGAAGCGAGCAGAAATCCTCATGACGATCACGGATGCTTCTTACGTGAAGTGGCCACCTCGGATGAGAGGCGACCCAAACACAAGAAACAGAAATGTATACTGCCACTTTCACAGAGATCACGGTCATAGCACCGAAAATTGTAATAACCTCCGCGACAAGATAGAAGAACTCATCCGTCACGAATATCTGAAAAACTTTGTACTAAATGATAATAAAAGTCAAACAGGTTGGTAGGGGGAGCAAGGTAGAGATGCTCCCGAATCCAGCAATAGGCAAAACAAGCATCCGCAGAGACAGCTGCCCGAAGATTGTCAGATCGATTGTCGCGACTGCACTTCAGCCACGGTGAAGACATCAGCTCATGAAATTGAAAGAGAAGAGAAGAATCCTCCGAAGCGGCCGAGGTTAGAAGAACCCATTTTCTTCACTGAAGATGACACACGCGGAGTCCAGTACCCCCATGATTACATGCTTGTCATAAAGATGAGAATTAATGATTTTGAGGTGAAGCGCATCCTGGTCGACTTCGGCAGCTCGGCGGACATACTCTTCAAGGATGCATTCGACAAGCTACAGCTCCAAGAGAGCGACATCAAGCCCGCAAACACTCCCTTGGTAGGTTTTAGCAGAGAGGAAGTCAGGCCCCTGGGAAGAGTCACAGTACCTGTGGAGGTCGGTACCTGGCCTAGCATAGTGAGATTTGACTACACTTTCTTAGTGGTCGCAACTCCCTCCCCATACAATGCCATAATAGGACGGCCTATCACCCACGCTCTACACGCAGTGGTGTCCACCTATTATCTAGCCATGAAGTTCCACATGGACTTCAGAGTAGGGGTAGCGCGAGGCGACCAGCTCGAGTCTCGCAAATGCTACGTCGCCGCCCTCAAAGGGAAAGCCAAGGCAGCGGACGACCTCGAGTTGGAGCGACCTACGGAGTACCATGAGGAGCGAGCTTCGCCAATAGAAGAGGCGGTCTCTATACCCATTTCAGCATAAGATCCAGCTAGGACTCTCCAAATCGGTGCTTCGATTGAGGAGCCTCTACGTTCTCAGTTGGTAAGCTTCTTACTTCGAAACATAGATGTTTTTGCATGGTCCGCGGTAGAGATGCCCGGCATAGACTCCAGAATAATCACTCACAAACTGAACACTGATCCTGTAGTTAGGCCCGTTAGACAAAAGAAATGCAACCTAGCCCCAGAGCATTGGAGAATAGTTGATGAGGAGGTTGGGAAGCTCCTCGCAGCCGATTTCATTAGGGAGGTCCATTACCCGAGCTGGGTGGCCAACTGGTGGGTGTTGAATCCAACCAAAGATAAATAGTCTTGCTCCAATTAAATAATTTGTAGATAGTGATGAGCAAGGTCATCTCCACAGGGATTGGGTGGATTTATTTCCAAGTAATCGAAGTAGGGGGGTTGTGTAGATAAGGAAAATAATAGGAAATAACAGAAAGCAAGAGATCAAATCGATGGTAGATAGATTCATATGTTTACGAATAAATTGGTTATAGCCATTAACAAGCTCTAACAGTCAGCCTCTACTCGTATTATTTGACAACCAAAACAAGCTCTTTGATTGCTTCTCTTATTAATAGACAGTCCTAAACAAGCTCTTAGGATTTAATATATTAATAGCATTAAGAGGGGAGAGACCCAATTCTGGTCAGCAATCCCACAAGCTCAGACCGTTTAACCAGATCATACATTTTCCTAACATAGATCAAAAACTTGTTTGCAATCAATTTCTGTTAGTTGCCACCATGATTGAACCTACCAATCATATACAAAACAGGAGGTTCAATCGGCCATAGATTATTTTCATTGAATGAGCAAGGGGCCCTTCTTGCTTAATCAATAAAAATAATCCTCACAATTAATTGCAGAAAACATATGAATAACCATAAACAATGAACTGACATAAGAATCAATTAGATCTTACAATGTTTAAAGAATTAAAGCTTCCCTAACCCTTCAACCAGAAATAAAAGCTTACAGACACTCCATGATGAAATTGCAGCTTCTAGATGAGAGGGGGGCGAACTCTACTTCTACCTCCTTGGTTGTTGATGTCTCTCTCTAAAGGCTGAAGCTCTTCTTGGAGGATTTGATGATCATGGCCTGGGTGCTAGTCCGCCCCCCTTTTTATAGCTTTAGGAGGGAGCTGTCTCCTGCTCCTCTAAGGAGTTCTTTCTCCTTTGGGAGATCAGTTCTCTAATAGGTAATGCTTAGATTAGATCTAATCTATCCTTATCTCTTATCTAGTAATCCTACTCTCTTTTATCTTTCTAGAAATACAATAGAAAATTGAATCCAATAGGACTCTTTGATGTTTCTTAGTCTTGCATTCGTATTGGGCTTCCTTAACGAATTGGGTTGCTGCAAGGCTTCTCTGCGAATTAGGCTTCAGCTGCGAACTGGGCTTCTCTACAAATTTGCTTAGAATTCAGGCCTGATTTTGACATCGATGCATTCCGAATCGATCAAAACTCAAAACATGAAATTTGTATAGTTTTTCCTTATCTTTCCAATGCATCTTGAATCTTCTCAATCGGGGTCCGGATGGAAGAGTTATGCCCAGATCATATCGCAGTGCCGAAATTGTGTAAAATTACCCGATTAGCCTTGTTTTTCTCCTAACGCCTTCTTTCGTGCCCTAAATCAAAATACAAGAATAGTGAGTCCAATCAGGCACTAAATAAGTTTAAAAGTCTGAATATTGAGGGATAAAAATATGATAATTTTTATTCTCATCACCAACCCCATTCTGGTAAAAAAGGCCAACGGTAAATGGCGCATGTGCATCGATTATACCGACCGAAATCGAGCTTGCCCGAAGGACTGTTTCCCACTTCCAAAAATCGACCGTTTGGTGGATGCGACCTTAGGGCACGAGTTGCTGAGCTTCCTGGATGCTTATTCGGGCTACAACCAGATCAGGATGGACCACGCCGATGAGGAAAAGACGACTTTCATAACCGAGCTAGGCCTGTACTACTACAAGGTCATGCCCTTTGGATTGAAAAATGCCGGGGCAACATTACAAAGACTTGTAAACCGACTGTTTGAATCATTAATCGGTAAAAAAGTAGAATGTTATGTAGACGACATGGTCGTCAAATCTCAATTTTCAAATGATTTAATAAAATATTTGCATTCTGTTTTCGACATTTTGTGCAAGTTTAATATGAAATTAAACCCTAACAAGTGTGTCTTCGGTGTCACCTTGGTAAATTCCTAGGTTACATTGTTGATCAACGTGGTATTGAGGCCAACCCTGACAAAATCAAGGCCATCTTAGATATGAGACCACCCCGTAAATTGAAGGAGGTTCAAAGGTTGAACGGTCGTATAGCCGCTCTGAGCCGCTTCATGTCTAAATCGGTAGATCGCTACCTGCCTTTCTTCAAGGCTATTAAAAAGAGCAAAGACTTTGACTGGACTGAAGAGTGTCAGCTCGCCTTCAACGAGCTCAAAAGGTATCTGACCAGTATCCCAGTTAACTCGACTCGAGGAGGGAGATATTTTGAAGCTGTACCTCTCCGCGAGTGACGAGGTAGTCAGATCGATACTGATAAAAAAAGTAGATCGGGTTCAACGACCCATCTACTATGTCAGCAAAGTTTTGCAGGACATAGAGACGAGATACCTATAGATCGAAAAGCTAGTGTACGCGCTGGTCACTGCAGCACGGAAGCTTCGGCCGTACTTCCAAGCCCATACTGTCATCGTCCTCACCAACAGACCCCTAAGGCAAGTCTTACTCAAGCCCGAGGTCTCTGGTAGATTGACGAAGTGGGCCATTGAACTCAGCGAGTATGACATCCAGTACGAGCCTCGAACAACAATCAAGGCCCAAGCTTTAACTGACTTTGTTGCAGAATGCACCTTCAGCACTACAGTCCCTGAATCAATCGAGCCTGAGTACAAAGGAGAAGCATCAACCAGTGCGGCACCTCCCCTAGTTAAAGCAACGCCGACCTGGGATGAGGAGCCCTGGATCCTCCATGTGGATGGCTCGTCAAATCAGCAAGGCAGCAAAGCAGGTATCATTCTGTATGGGCCAAGCAGGGTGAAGCTAGAATATGCGCTTTGCTTCAAGTACATCACGTCCAAAAATGAGGCAGAGTATGAGGCTTTAATAGCCGGGCTTGCCCTAGCGAACGAAGTAAGAGCCAAGCACATCGTCATCTGCAGCGACTCCCAGCTAGTGGTCAACCAAGTAACCAGCAAGTATGAAGTTCGCGAGCCAACCATGGTAGCCTACTTAGCCAAAGCTGAAGGGATGGGATATCCATCACATGGACGTCCAAGTCATGCGGAATGGACTGGGTGAATTTCAAAAATTTCTCCCATCTTTGTAGGGAATCGAATTCCTTATTTTGAAAACATATTTTCCAGGATCAATCTTGAACCATAAACCAGATCAGATCTGAACCAAAAGGAGTAGGAGGGAGGATGTACCTGATACGAAGAAACAATATCTCCCAATTGAAGTGTTCACGCCCAAGGAATGATCCAAAATCTGCTCCCACTAAAGATGGCGCAGTGCAGGATGGAGCAGAATCAGCAATGTTCTTTCAAAAGAACTTGACCCTTCGCAAGAATCAACTGGATGGCTTGTGAGTACAGCTCCAACCAATCTTTTCCCAAAAGATTGGAATCAAGATCAGATCTTGATTTATCCCAAGAACTGGAGATCGAGCTAAAGATAATGGCGGCGGCAAAAAGGAGGCGGCAGGAGAGAATTCGTAGGGTGCAGAAATCTCTCTTCTTGTGATTTTCAGCTCTAAAGAGAATTGAACATCAATCACTAACTCTCTGTGTGTCGCCCCTTTTTTTTCTTTTCCTAATCTTAAAGGGATCAGCTCCTAATCCCATTAGGAGTTGCTAATCCAAATCATATTTGGGTTAGAAGTCCCTTTAAGTGATAAGGGATAACCCTTATCTTATCTGCAAATCAGATCAGCCATCTCCTAATCTAATTAGGAGGTTTCCAGATCTAAATCTCATTTACATCTTGGACTCTCTAAGTGGATAGGGTCTAGGCTCAATCCTAACAGTTGATCCATCTCAGAATTCGCCCCCTTTAATTGACTGATCAAATCAGCCCAGTTCGAAATGGGCTTAAGGCCCATTTAAGGTTATGTACTCCCTTAACCTTCCAAACTACTGCCCAGTTGGGCTTCCTTGTATGGCGCGGGACCCAAACATTGATCTACACATCAGCCACATGGGTTCGGCCTAGCCTTTGTTACAAGGCCTGGCTGAATACATTGTTAAAGACAGTGCACCCCCTGAAAACCCATCTTATGGCCTCTATGGGCCCAACAATTACCCTAAGTGGTCCCTGGGCCAAGCCACCTTGTAACACCCAAGGACTGTGGACAGATGCAAGATTAGCCCAATAGGTATTATCCTCAATGGTCTTACACTTAACCTCTCAGACCATAATGATCAAACACTGCCTGACAAGAGAGGACCTCTCCCTCGGCTGCAAGGAACAGTGTTGCACTCTTAGCTTATATGGATCCCGGGAATTAAAACCTTTTGCAAACCATTTCAAAACCATAACATATATATATCTTTATATAAATATATTTTGCAAAACAAATCTCAACGATTGAAATCGGCTGCCGGCAGTCTTGGTTTCCATTAGTGAGAGTTTATCCCCGATCATTACCTTTGTCTGACAAAGGGGCTGATCCTGTCACTATGATCACCCACTCAGATGAATTCTCAGACAGTCCCAACATACCCAGGTTTTGACCCCCACTAAGGATCTCACTGATTGGTATATCAAAGACAGCCCAATCCGACACCTAGTGCAGTATCATAATCGAGTCTAGGGGTCGGGTGTAACTTTCCAGTTTTGCCTATAAATCTCCAAGGTTCAGGGCAATACTGGAAATCTGGTCTGGTTCAAAGGTTCTATTAATCCTACACAGTATGTGCCTAGGGTCTCACCCTGGCAATTGAGACAGGCCACCCAAACCGACTTGGTGGCACCACAATGTCAGCCTTGTTAGGATAGGTCTCCCCAGACCGATCCACTGGTTGTGAACGTTCTAAACTAACATGAGTCTCATTAAGTGTCCATTTTAAGGGTATTACACAGAAACATACCAAGGGAACATGAATCAAATATGCACTTTTATTCATTTATAATAAACTCATAAAGTACATTATTCTGATTGAAGCTAAGGGCATACAAAACTGTCTAACAGCTCCCACTTGCACTTAGGTCCAATCAGGTACTAGCCGGTGTCCCATGCTTTCCACGTGTTTCTCAAACACTTTCTGTGACAGTGGCTTTGTCTATGGGTCTGCTACATTTTCCGCTAACGCTACCTTCTGAATCAGGATGTCCCCTCTACCAACAATCACCCGCAGTACGTGGTACTTCCTCTCGATGTGCTTCGACTTCGAGTGGGCTCGTGGATCCTTAGCCTGAGCAATGGCTCCATTGTTGTCACACAACAATGGGATGGGTGATGTGCTGGATGGAACTACTCCTAATTCATGAACGAACTTCTTCATCAACATGGCTTCCTTGGCAGCTTCACTTGTAGCAATGTTTTCGGCCTCGGTTGTGGAGTCTACTGTGGACCCCTGTTTGCTGCTTTTCCAACAAACAGCACACGATCCTATCGTGAAAACATATCCAGATGTAGACTTTCTATCATCCGGATCCGACTGGAAATCCGCATTTGTATACCCTTGGATCTGTAGTGAATTACCATCGAATACTAGACAAAACTCTTTTGTCCTTCGAAGGTACTTAAGTATGCATTTCATAGCAGTCCAATGCTCTTGCCCTGTGTTGGCCTGGAATCTGCTTACTACACTCATTGCCTGAGCTATGTCAGGACGAGTGCACAACATGGCATACATGATGCTCCCTACGGCTGAGGCATAGGGAACGTCTTTCATGCCATCAATCTCCTCAGAAGTCTTGGGAGACATCTTCTTGGAGAGAGTGACTCCGTGCCTGAAAGGAACATTTCTTTTCTTGGAGTTTTCCATGCTATATCTTTTGACTATTTTGTCAATGTAAGCAGATTGGGATAATCCTATTATCCGCTTTGATCTATCTCTATAGAGTCGAAGACCCAGCATATAGGAGGCTTCTCCAAGATCTTTCATGGAGAATTGCTGTGAAAGTCATACTTTCACTGTAGTTAACATTCCTACATCATTCCCAATGAGTAGAATGTCATCTACATACAGAACCAAGAACGTAACCTTGTCACCACTAGCCTTCCTGTAAACACAAGGTTCATCCGGATTCTGCTCGAAGTCAAACGGTTTGACAGCAGAGTCAAAATGGATGTTCCAACTTCTAGAAGCTTGCTTGAGTCCATATATGGATCTATTCAACTTACAGACCATGTGTTCCTGACCTGCAGCTACAAAACCTTGCAGTTGTTGCATATAGATATCTTCAGTAAGATCTCCATTCAGGAACGTAGTTTTGACATCCATCTGCCAAATCTCATAGTCATAGTAAGCTGCTACAGCTAGCAGGATCCCAATGGATTTAAGCATGGCCTCAGGCGAAAATGTCTCCTCATAATCGATGCCCTCTTTCTGAGTATACCCTTTCGCCACCAGACGAGCTTTGAAGGTCTCAACCCTACCATCGGGGCCCTTCTTCCTCTTGTAAATCCATTTGCAACCGATTGCTTTTACCCCGGAGGGTGGATCTACTAGAGTCCAGACTCCATTGGTCTCCATTGAGTCCATCTCTGCTCTCATGGCCTCCACCCACTTCTGGGAATCTATGTCCAACATAGCTTCCGCGTAAGTCACGGGATCCTCCTCACTAGTCAAGGTTTCCACCAAGTAACTATCCTGGTCATAACCATAACGGACTGGTGGCCTGGATACCCGAGTGGATCTTCTAGGTTGGTCACTACCTGGAACTTGTAGGACATCTCCCACTGCTCCTGAGCTCTCCTCATCAAGAACAACTTCCTAACGATGGGTGTTCAGGATTAATCGGTTTCCAAGAATTGTGCATTTCGACTGCAGAACACTTTCTACTCACTTGGGTCATAGAATAGGTAACCTACAGAGCCCTTTGGGTAGCCTACGAATAGGCAATGGCTGGTCTTGGATTCCAATTTGTCTGCACTCGTTCTTTTAACGTGTGCTGGACAACCCCAAATCTTCAAGTGTCTGACACTTTGTTTCTTTCCAGTCCAAAATTCATATGGAGTATTCAGAACCGATTTGGTTGGAACCCGATTCAGCACGTAAATTGCAGTTTCTAATGCGTAACCCCGAAAGGATGTGGGTAACTCTGAATGGGTGAGAAGTGACCGGACCATATCCAATAAGGTCCTATTCCTCCTCTCTGAAACACCGTTAAGTTGTGGTGTAGCAGAAGGAGCCAATTGTGATACTATCCCATTGCCCTTTAAGTAGTCCCTGAATTCATCAGAGAGATACTCACCACCTCGATCTGATCGAAGGGCTTTAATTTCTCTCCCCAACTATTTCTCGACCTCTTGTCTGAACTCTTTGAACTTTTCAAAGGATTCAGACTTGTGTCTCATTAGGTACACATAACCATATCGTGAAAAATCATCAGTGAATGTAATGAAATACACGTGTTGGTTATGGGTCCTAACACTCAGGGGACCACATACATCAGTATGTATAAGGTCAAGCGTGCCTGTACATCTTTCAGGCTTACCGTTAAATGGCCTCTTTGTCATCTTACCCTAAAGGCAATGCTCACAAGTGGGAAGATCTTCTACAGTTAGAAAATCCAAAGGACCATCCTTTACCAGTCTTGTGATTCGGTCAATACCAATATGACCAAGTCGGTAATGCCACAGGCACGTGGGATTAACTGTATCACGTGCTCTTTTCTTGGGGATTTCGGCCGACGTAGTTTCGGCTATGTTAGTTTCTAGAGAAGGATGTAGAACATAGAGACCGTTCTCCAGTTCCCCATATGCGATGAATTTATTATTTCTTTTAATAGTAATCGTATTTCTGAAGAAGACAGATTATCCATCCGCACACAGTTTTGAGATAGAAATCAAATTTGTTCTTAGATTTTGCACAAAAAGACAATCTTTAAGTATAGTATTTCCTTCTCTAAATTTTAATTCTATGGTGCCTATTGCCGTAGCTGCAACACTTGCAGAAGTCCCCAAGTAGAGCATCACTTCTCCATCATTCAGCCTTCTGCTTACTTTGAACCCCTGCAGTGAGTTACACGCATGAGTTGAAGCCCCAGAGTCAACACACCAGGACGCAGAAGCCACTAATAAGTTAGTTTCTATGACACAAGATTCGAAATTACCTTTCTTGGATTCCAGGTATTGAGGACAGTTCCTCTTCTAGTGGCCGGTTTGTTTGTAGAAGTGACATGCATCTACTGTCCTATCCTTCTTCTGCTTCTTGGGCTTGGTAGTCTTCTTCTAAGGCTTCTTTGTCTTCCTCTTTTTCTTGCCCGTTTTGTTAACTTCAACAAGCATCACCACAGGCTCATCCTTCTTAAGTAAGTCCTCAGCCCTTTGCAATATATTGCTCAGCTCTTGGGTGCTGACATTTAGCTTGTTCATATTGTAGTTTAATATGAACCCATTGAAGGAAGAGGGCAAGGAGTTCAGAATGGCATCTACTTGAGTCCCAAGATCTAGCTCGGATCCAAGGGATTCTAGCTCGTTAATGTAACCCATCATCCAAAGACAATGGTCGTGAACTTTTTGCCCCTTGGACATCTGAGCGGTCATGAACATTTTCAAGACCTTCTGTCGAGTAGAACGGTTCTGCTCTTCATACATTGTTTTCAGACTGTCCAATATGTCCTTAGCGAGTTCGATCTGATCGAACTGCCTCTATATTGAGTTGTCCAAAGAAGCAACGACATAGAAGTGGGCTTGGGAGTTTTTATTCTCCCAATCTTGGAATTCTCTCCTACGGGCTTCAGAAGCCCTATCACCCGGACGTTCCGGGGCAGAAGACTTGACTACCTTATCCAATTTTTCAGATGTTAAAACCAGCATTAGGTTAGGGTACCAGTCGGCATAGTTTGGGCCTTTAAGCTTGTTGTCATCAAGAAGCTTTGCAAATTGTCCGTTTGCCATTTTCTGATAAACCAGCAAATATCAGTCCACAACCTTATTTGATTCATGTTCATTACATAGATATGGATTTTAATCTATGTTCCATTTCCATTTATTCATCTCTGAGATTTCCCTCCTTTCTCAGTGACGGAGACTACGGGCTGTCTCTGGAAATGTGGGAAATCACATAGGGTGCATGGAGCCAACTGTTTCAGCTGCATAACCCCACCACCTTTCTATGAAGGATCATATCCACTCATCACATGAGCTTTCCCTTTGGCCTCTGTCAGACAAGTTTCAGAGCCGTTTTCAGGTAAACCTTTCTGTCCAGTGAGTGCTTACCCATCATGTTCGTGAACGCCAAGGTACCGTGAGAGAGTTCCCATTTTCTAGTGAAGCCTCTCCCACATCGGTCTATGACGCCCCTATCATCTTATGAAACACTCAGACAAGACCAACAGCAAATGGATAGCCCATTTTCTGGTGCGTTTCCTCATTATTGAAGGACCCATCCTCATGCTAATGATGGAAGGCCTTTAGAGAGTTCATCATATGAATCTCCCTATCACATGCACTCATATTAGCTGGAGGGAACAGTAAATTGCGCCCTAGTTCTTATTTTAGGTCCAACCAAAGTGGCTCCACTGACTTTCATAAAGCTAGATTTCGGTGGGCCTAAATCGGCTAGGGTTCCGCACGTAACCTCTTCAGGAGGTGTGGGGCCCACCATTGAGAAAAGGTCATCCAATGACCAGGAGGGACACCATGGCAATGATTTGCATTCAGCCATGGTGTGCGCAAGAGCCACTATCAAATCTGCATGGGCCAAGCACTTATGGCCCATGAACGTAGCACATCACACATCCATACATCACATGCAGGGAGGAATTGATCCAATCAATTAATTGTCTGTAAAAGCCCATTTGAAGCCCATTTTAATCCATAATATTATCAATTAATATCATCTAGGTATATGGGCTGAATCAGGGTTACCTAGTTCGGCCCATATAGCTTGTTCTTTTGAAGTGGGCTTTTGGCAGTTTTAACAATTTAAAATTGGGCCTTATAGGTTGGGCCGAATTAAACATCCAATTAATTATCAATCCCTAGGCCCATTAAACAAAAGTTAGGGCTGATATATAGCCTTAATCGAACCCCATATTTGGTCCAAACAATTTGAACCAATCTTGGTTCGAATGGGTCTAGGGTTTGATTTTTAATTAAATCTTTAATTCAAGAAAATAATCTGAAATTAAAGAACTGATAAAAGAAAACAAGAATCAGTCAATCCAGGGCTGTTCGCACAATCCATCCTGCAAAACAGAGGTTAGATCACAGTTTGTAGTTTCACAAACTGCAAATCGTAGATTGTAGTTTTCCCATCTGCGAAATCTCCTTCTCTCCGAAATCTTCTTTTTTGCGCCGCCATCTTCGATCCAAAATAAAATAAATAGAAATCCTATTTCTATTAATAATTACATCAGATCGAATACCTAATACATTGTGTCTAAAAAAAAAAATTATTTACAGACCAAATGTAATGAATAAATCAAGAAACTGCAAATCTTGCAGGTTCCCTGCGCAAATCAAGAACTCGATCTCCTCTTGTACGAACAGCCCATAAATCAATAAAATCATAAAGAACTATTCTAAACAAAAATCAGATTTATATAAAATTAATTTCAGATTATTTGCCCATTAATTTTGGGAACAAATTTCCCAAAACCTATATCTACGCAAATCGGGTAGAACACCTTCTGCCCATTTGCGTAGGTTCAGATCTGAAACAAAATGGTTCAAGATTTGAACCATGGCTCTGATACCACTGAAGGGATGGGATATCCATCACATGGACGTCCAAGTCTTGCGGAATGGACTGGGCGAATTTCAAAAATTTCTCCCATCTTTGTAGGGAATCGAATTCCCTATTTTGAAAACATATTTTCAAGGATCAATCTTGAACCATAAACCAGATCAGATCTGAACCAAAAGGAGTAGGAGGGAGGATGCACCTGATACGAAGAAACAATATCTCCCAATGGAGGTGTTCACGCTCAAGGAAGGATCCAAAATCTGCTCCCACTGAAGATGGTGCAGTGCAGGATGGAGCAGAATCAGCAATGTTCTTCCAAAAGAACTTGACCCTTCGCAAGGATCAACTGGATGGCTTGTGAGTACAGCTCCAACCAATCTTTTCCCAAAAGATTGGAATCAAGATCAGATCTTGATTTCTCCCAAGAACTGGAGATCGAACTAAAGGTAATGGCGGTAGCAAAAAGGAGGCGGCAGGAGAGAATTCATAGGGTGCAGAAATCTCTCTTCTTGTGATTTTCAGCTCTAAAGAGAATTGAACATCAATCACTAACTCTCTGTGTGTCGCCCCTTTTTTTTCTTTTCCTAATCTTAAAGGGATCAACTCCTAATCTCATTAGGAGTTGCTAATCCAAATCATATTTGGGTTAGAAGTCCCTTTAAGCGATAAGGGATAACCCTTATCTTATCTGCAGATCAGATCAGCCATCTCCTAATCTAATTAGGAGGTTTCTAGATCTAAATCTCATTTAGATCTTGGACTCTCTAAGTGGATAGGGTCTAGGCCCAATCCTAACAGCTGATCCATCTCAGAATTCGCCCCCTTTTAATTGACTGATCAAATCAGCCTAGTTCGAAATGGGCTTAAGGCCCATTTAAGTTTATGTACTCCCTTAGCCTTCCAAACTGCTGCCCAGTTAGGCTTCCTTGTATGGCGTGGGACCCAAACATTGATCTACACATCAGCCACATAGGTTCGGCCCAACCTTTGTTACAAGGCCTGGCCGAATACACTATTAAAGACAGTGCACCCCCTAAAAACCCATCTTATGGGCTCTATGGGCCCAACACTTACCCTAAGTGGTCCCTGGGCCAAGTCACCATGTAACACCCAGGGACTGTGGGCAGATGCAAGATTAGCCCATCAGGTATTATCCTCAATGGTCTTACACTTAACCTCTCAGCCCATAATGATCAAACACTGCCCGACAAGAGAGGACCTCTCCCTCGGCTGGAAGGAACAGTGTTGCACTCTCAGCTTATATGGATCCCGGGAATTCAAACCTTTTGCAAACCATTTCGAAACCATAACATATATATATATATATATATATATATCTTTATATAAATATATTTTGCAAAACAAATCTCAACGATTGAAATCGGCTGCCGGCAGTCTTGGTTTCCATTAGCGAGAGTGCATCCCCGATCATTACCTTTGTCCGACTAAGGGGCTGATCCTATCACTATGATCACCCACTTAGATGAATTCTCAGACAGTCCCAACATACCCAGGTTTTGACCCCCGCTAAGGATCTCACTGATTGGTATATCAAAGATAGCCGAATCCGACACCTAGTGCAGTATCATAATCGAGTCTAGGGGTCGGGTGTAACTTTCCAGTTTTGCTCATCAATCTCTAAGGTCCAGGGCAATACTGGAAATCTGGTCCGGTTCAAAGGTTCTATTAATCCTACACAGTATGTGCCTAGGGTCTCACCCTGGCAGCTGAGATAGGCCACCCCAACCGACTTGGTGGCACCACAGTGTCAGCTTTGTCCGGATAGGTCTCCCCAGACCGATCCACTGACTGTGAACGTTCTAAACTAACACGAGTCTCATTAAGTGTCCAGTTTAAGGGTATTACACAGAAACATACCAATGGAACATGAATCAAATATGCACTTTTATTCATTTACAATAAACTCATAAAGTAGATCATTCTGATTGAAGCTAAGGGCATACAAAACTGTCTAACTAAAGCCAGAGAGGCTTTGCACAATTTCCAATCATACTTCATCAAGCAGATCCCAAGGTCCGAGAACACTGAGGCCGATGCCTTGTCCTGGTTAGCCAGCACAAGTAACAACACCATGAGGACTGTGTACATAGAGAACTTGCCTCGGCCTAGCATTCTCGAGGGGGCAGAGGAGGTCGCTCCTGTTGCACAAGCAGAGCCGAGCTGGATTGACCCACTCATGAGCTACCTACTCTGTGGGACCCTCCCTGCAGATCGTAACACAGCTAGAAGGGTTGAGCGACAAGTAGCCAAGTATGTCATAATAGGTGGACAACTGTACCAAAGATCCTACACACTCCACTACCTGTACTGCTTGCCTCCCTCAGAAGCCGAGCTTGTTCTCCGCGACACTCATGAAGGTCTGTGTGGTGAACACTTGGGGGATAGGGCAAAACTTGTGACGATCACAACACGAAGCGTGCAAAACTTCTTTTGGAGGAGCATAGTGTGCCGCTTCGGACTGCCTCGAGTACTTATTTCTGATAACGGAAAACAATTTAAAGACATCAAGTTTTAGAATTGGTGCAACCAAATGGGGATACAGCAGAATTTCACCTCGGTGGCACACCCCCAGGTGAATGGTCAAGCAGAAGTCATGAATAGAGCCATCCTCCGCGGACTGAAAGCACGCCCGAGCTAAAGGACTATGGGTAGACGAGCTGCTCAGTATACTGTGGGCTTACCGAACTACTGTGAAGACCGCCACGGGTGAAACCCCCTTCAACCTCACCTACGACATGGAGGCAGTGATCCCAGCCGAGATCGAGGTGCCCACGCTATGCCTGGAGGCATAAGACGAAGAGGCAAACGATGATGAGCTACACACCAACCTTGACCTAGTTGAAAAGGTACGGGACCTCGCATACATCCGGACCGCAGCCTATCAACATAGAGTAGCTCAGTACTACAACGCCAAAGTCAAAAAGCGGAACTTCCGCATTGGAGACCTGGTGCTTCGTAAAATCATGGTGCCTAAGCTCGGTGTTGGTAAGCTCGGACCGAATTGGGAAGGACCCTATTGAGTAAAGCGGGTGTTCCGGAAAGGTACGTACGAGCTTGAAACCTTAGAATGGAAACAGGTGCCTTGGGCATGGAACATCAGCAACCTAAGGCGGTATTATCTGTAATCATCTAACTGGAGAGCGGACTATAAGTCACTCCCAAAAGTCTAAGGACTAAAAGTTCCGAGATGGTAAAAGACCTCGGCATTGTATAAGCCCCAGTCGCCTCTTCGGCATGGGCAAGATCAAGAAGGGTGGACAATAAGTCACCCCCAAAGCCTAAGGGCTAGAGTATTGGGTTGACGGATTCATCACCATATAAGTCATAGTCGCCTCCTCGGCATGGGCGACCTAGTCCCAATCGCCTCCTTGGCATGGGCACATAAGCCCTATTCGCCTCTTCGGCATAGGCAAAATACCTCTAAATGCCTAAGGCATAGATGGCTCGGGTGTAAGCCCTACGATGCCTAGCCCACTTCGGCATATAGCAACAGGTTAGACCCGATAGGGACAACCGACATCCAAATGAGTAACACGTGCACAAGTTATTCCTACTAGTAGTCTGGGCAGATAGTTCGGGGTAATCTACACTTAGAAAATTCTTACGGTTGGTTATCCTTACTTATTGTCCAAATTGGTAGCTTGGCAATTCGGGTAACCTATACATTTGCTGCCCGGATTGGAGGCTACTCACACTGAGAATACTTTTACGCAGAGATTAGACAAAAATATGTATTTCATTAAAAAAATGATTGTAAGTACAGGAAACTTTCTAAACGACCTGAGCTCAATGATCTCGGGGTGTACATCCAAGATTCAGAGAGAAATAGAAAAGAGGGAAAAAACTCTCAATCTTTCACTCTCACCCAAATCCGACACCCTTTACCCCTTCATCTTAAGACCCGAAGCCGGAACCGATTCCAATACGGAAAAAAAGAAAATTCCCCGAACCCAACCTGTATGCATTTGTGATCGGGGAAAATCCACCCCGTTTGAGGCGGATCAGATCGGTGACCTAGTTTTGTGGGTAAAACTGTCATCCCTAGGTGAAATAGATTTTCAAAGAGAAAGACTTAATTAATTAGAGAGAATGGTGAGATCAGTAGTAAGGGAGGTTCAGGTTTCAGGTTGTCTCAGATCGTGTGAAAGAGGTTTTATACACTTATGATCCCTCGTCTGACAGGCACACGCGTCATCTACCCTCTTTTCCTCTCGGTTCTTGCTTCTCGTTTCACTTTGGAGTCCGGACAGGCAAACAGCCAATCAACGTCATCCCAATGAACCATCAATAGTAGGCCCAATGAAAGTGGGAATGGGCCAATAAATAGGCCCAATAAATCACCTCTATTTACTTCTGTTGTTTGTTTTTCTAAAGAATCGTTATATGTCACCTTGCCATTGTTGTTGAAAGGTACTCCTGTCTTCACTCTGATAGCCACCATTTTGTTGCACTTATGTTGTTTCCTAACCATTCTTTATCTCTCTCTATCAATGGGTCGGAAGTATACGGTTTGGATGAGGTACTAGTCACTATGGTATACCGAAACAATGTAGCAGAATTTCTGATGGGTATTTTTATCGAGAGGGAAAGACCGAACGATGCAGAGAGTGGGACAATGTCAGGGATGTTTATTGATTTCGGAACACTGACAAATACATAAGGGAGAATGACGGTTCAGCCCAGGGTCAGAATTTGTAGGTTCAAAGTACATTTGGGATAGGTGCTAGTTTGGAATTGATGCCAATTCATCTACAGGTATAAGTGCATAGAATGTAGTTTTTTGGCCTTTTGAATGTCTATAGTTCTGTAGTGAAAATCAGAAATCTGCATTGGACTTATCCGTACTTTTCTGAATATATAATTAATGTCTCAGAGCCATTCTCGGCCATTCATCCTAGACGGAGGTCCATACAACAGTTGCCTCTTCCAAACAGAGACATAATGAGCTTATAGACTCCGGTAAAAGTTGCCCATGCAGCCATGGGGAAAGGATGTTGCAGTGAAGAACATGGCAAAAATTACACCTTCTTTGATTCAATATGTGGAGATGAAGTCATCAAAGTAATAAGTGAAAGAGTATAGAACCTATTTCCAACAATTACAGTTTAGTATCCTACACTAATAGCAACGTTTTGATACCATGGCATCGACACTATTCAAATAACTGGGTGTTAAAATGTTAATATAATCAGTTGGGTTTTATTTTGAAAATTTGAAGAATAATGGAGGGTAAATTTGACATTTTACCCTCTAATGTTTTTCTTAGAAGCCTGCTCCACCGAATGCTCAAAACTCCAAAGAACTTGAGCGAGATTTAGGTGGCGTTCGGTAGTTTTTGGTCCCGTTTACAGTAAGATATGGTGTTCTGCTATGTGTGGATATAGTCCCTGCCCATAAAATAGTGGACAGAAACAGGCCCCACTACAATTTATTGTTCACAGTATTTTCCCGTGGATGGTCCACACTATGGTCTGGACAGTTTGTGCAAAGGTTTCAGTGTAACGCACTTGCGTTACATCGGTCTAATTACTCTCATTTTATTTAATTTTTTAATAAATTTTAATATTTTATCAATAAAATAATAATATTTAATGTTAATTCTAGCACAAGTTTGATGGCTCTCCTTTTCAACTCTTTTTTATTATTTAAATATTAATTTTTTAAAATTTCTTATCAGTTAAATAACTTTTAAAATATTAATTTTTTTTTTAATATTTAAAACAAAATTTTTTAAGTTATTTAAAAAATGCAATTGTTGTCTACATATTGATACCTTTTTTTTCAATTTATTTACCATATAAAATGCAAAAATTAGACATTTATGGTCGACATGGTCGACTGTGTAGATCTCCCATAAAATGTATATGAGATACATGGAATCAAAAAGTATGGTGTGGATTTGTTCACATCACACTTACAGAATGCCACCGTAGGTGTGGGCTGGTCCGGTTCGCACAATCTATCCATAGTTTAGAACAACTATGAACTGTGGTGTAGTATGGACTTATCCCTACCATAGGGTGTGGTGTGGACCAATCCACACCCACCAATTTATCATTAACACTTAGAAGATCCCTTATGCTCCTACCAATTTCAATCTCCCCTTCCACCTCAGCAAGATTGTCTGCCTCTTCAGAAAGAAGCTCTATATTTGAATTTGAATTTGAATCCAACATTTCCAATGTGGGCCCCACTTCATCAACATCTCCCTTACCTGCACAAGACACCGACACTAGCTATCTAACATCTCCATCTCTTACTGTGGTGCTGATCGAACTCCCTTAGAAAGTTGGTTAAAAAGTCCTCTCTTTCGTCAATGTCCCGCAACCCACCTCCGGTCCCCTTCCCCTGTCGAGTTAGGATGTATCGACTTCCTTGTTTCTACCTTTACAAAGCCTCCAAGCGAATCCCCTACTTTTGGGAATGTCTTCCAACACCATGCATGCAGGGGAACTCCGAAGCACCTTTGTTATGTTTGTGCCTTTGAATTCTTTGTGGCAACTCGCTTCATGAATCCACTCCTAATTAATTTGAGAAAAACCCAAAGGCAAATTTTCATAATGGTTTGTAGAGGCTCGTAGTCCACCCCACAGCGGCATGGACCTGATCCATATTCATTAACAACTCTTTGAGGGCACAACTCTGTATTTTGGGGCTTAGGATTTTCTGTGAGGGCACAACTCTATATTTCTTCTCCATTGACAACTTCATAGTGGATTTCTATTCCTCCTTTGCCCGTGGAGGTAGGATATAAATTGAATCACATAAATCTATGTATTTTGTGCTTATTTCTCTTTATCTCTATTTTTACTTTTAGTTTGGGTGCCATTCAGATTTGTTTTCTTGAGTTTTTTCACAACAACCTTACCTTTGTTGTGGAATTTTAGTAAGATCTAGAGCTGACTCTTTTGTTTTGGAGCAAAACAAGTGAGTGTGAAGTGTGGCCGCTTCTAAGAGAGATCTAGGGCTTATTCTCGAAAACACTCATGATTCAAAGAGGGGAACAAGGTCGAAATGTTTCAAAACAAAAGAACCACTAAAGAACTGGTGAGTTGAGTTGGTTGATTGGTTAGCTAGTTATGATAAGGAGGAAAGTTTGAAGGAGTCTGACTCCACCCGTACTCTATAATTTAACCTATCATACCTAAGTGTTGATTGAAGTCCAAAAGACATCACCATGAATACTTTTCTCACTACGATGCTCAGATCATTCGATCTTCTTGTAATTTTGTATCTTGTGGGGGATTGTTGGCGGGAGATTCAAATTTACGAGAATCTCTCTCCTCCCTCTCTTGTTTTTGTCCTTTCCTCCCTTGAATGACTCCTTATCCCACATTGCTTGGGAAAGGAGTGGGAGTGGAGTATATTTGTAGTTTTGCTCCCTCTATGGGTAGGGACCCATAGGATGAGAGGACTATAGATATTCCATGCATGTGAGGGGGGTTGGGGGTGCTTTCAAACACACGCACCAAGTCTGGCCGGGGTGGGGGTGCGGGTGCATGTACGTGTATACGGGATGCACTGAATCATTTTGTTTTAAAAATTTTGAAAGGACACATATGTGTCCATTCGGATCTGAGAGCACCCTATAAAAGGAATGCTGGCCAACCCAGTCAATACACACACCATTTTTTGATAGTTTTTCTCTAAGACATCAATCTTCAGTGGTTCGCGGTGGTCTGGTAAGCGAGTGTACGCCTATCAGTGGCCTGTGAGCTGTTTTATCTTGGCGATCGGTTTGCGATCACCAGGCTGCATTATAGGGGGAAAATACGGTTTTAAGGAGAGTGATCAAGTGGCACGACTCAGCCCTCCATCTTCTTGCAATTCTCAGTTTCGAGTTCTTGCAACAACTTCAAATCATTGCTCTCTCTTTATTATTTTCACAACATCAGATCAAGTGGCTTAGCTCCCTCAACACAAGTGATGGATGGTAAATAGGGATGACAATATGATCCACCCCAATCGGGGCCCCGCATTTGACCATTGGTAGGGTCATATTCTAATTAGGGACAAGGTGGGGACAATATTTATGTATGTATGTATATGCATATATCAAATTATAATTATAATTAACACATGCCTCTATTGGGGGAACCTAATCAGGTTCAAGTCCAATCCAAGCAATAATTTGAGGTGAGTTACAAGTCTATAAAATTTAAATTTTTATTAATTAATTTTAAAATTGTATAAATGTTATTATTTCTTAATTAAATGATCTTAAAATAATGTAATTAATATTAAAAAAGCAAGTGGTATCTATTTCTCTAAATTCAAATTAAGACTCAATTGGTTTGGGCAAGTTAAAGTTTATATTTGTTCTCTACAATATTCAAGCAACATTTTCAGGTGAATGACCTATTTATGAAATTTATTTTTTTATCAATTAATTTCAAAATTTTATTGATGTAATTATTTTCAAATTTAAATAAAACTTTAAATTAATGTTATTAGAATTTGGGATTGCAAATTGTATTTATTTGCCTAAATTCAAATTGACCTTATGTACTAGTCGGGCAAAGATTGAGGGAAGTGTTTTAATACTCACAATTGTCTTCTACTTGCACCTATTCACATTAACACGCAGTACCCTTTTCAACCAAGGTTCAAAGTATCGACACGTACCGGCTCATATCAGCCAATACGTATCATTCTGGGACCTCCCTGATATGCCCCTATAGTGGGTGTATCGGGTTTCTGACCGGTTCAGGGGGTGGAGGAGCCCTAAACCGCCCCCCTGAACCGGTTTTGAAAAAAATAAAAAAAGAGTAAAAAAACAGTATCAATATCGCCTGTGTATCGATAATTTGAACCTTGTTTTTAACTAATTTACTATCAATCATTTAGCAATCTATATATTCCCCATAAATAGTAGTCTATATATAGTCCATCTTTGTGGCTTCCAAATATTACAAAAAATTAGTTAGCTCTATAATTTCCTTCTTTATTTCTTTTTCCTTTTTTTTTTAATGAACTGAAATAATAGTGTTATTATTTTGATCTGTAGGTACCATTTGAAAGATGTTGTTCTTCAAGGTGGAATTCCTTTTAATAAGGCCCATGATATGTCTCTATTTGAATACCTTGAGAAAGATTCTCGATTCAACAAAGTTTTTAATAGAGAAATGTCAGATCATAGTATAAAAGTCATGAAGAAGGTACTTGAGACATACAAAGGCTTTGAAGATCTGAAAGAGGTGGTGGATGTTGGAGGCGGGATTGGAGTCACACTCAACTTAATCACATCTAAGTATCCTCAAATTAAGGGTATTAATTTCGATTTGCCTCATGTTGTTGTAGATGCACCATCTTATCCTGGTATGACTTATCTTTTCCTTTGCATAATTATCATTATTTACTAGGTAGAGAAATTAGCAATATTTCTGCTTCCAATTTTATGGTATTTTAGTAAGGAATTTTAATTCTTTGTCATCAGGTGTGGAACATGTTGCAGGGAATATGTTTGAAAATGTCCCACAAGGAGAAGCCATTTTAATGAAGGCGAGTTACTTTTTTAATTTTTTTTAAATAATTTATTTCTTACAAAGATCATTCATAAAATATTTTAAATGAATTATTATAATGGGACAATATAATTCACAAAGATCATGCATGCTATAATCCGAATTAGTTCCTTGTAACTTATAAATTGTTTATTACAATTCTTGATTTTATATATTATATATAATCAAGAAATATTTTCAATTGTTGTTATTTATTTGTGTTAAAAGAAATTAATTTATCTAGTAAACTGAGTTTTGAATTGTATTTAAAAGGTGCATGAGACCTGAATTAATCCCCCCGTACGTATTATTAATTTAAAAGCTCAATTATATTATTCGTAAAAGAATTTCTTTTCCTTTCTTAAACACTTGTAGTTCGTACTTCATGACTGGAGTGATGAGCAATGCTTGAAGATATTAAAGAACTGCTGGAAAGCTCTTCCAAACTCAGGAAAGATTATTGTTGTGGAATACATTCTTCCGGAGGCTCCAGCAGCTGGGATTAGTGTGTCGCCTGAAGTTGCAGATTCAGTAATGTTATCTCAATGTCCTAGAGGAAAAGAGAGGGCATATGAAGAGTTTGAAGCACTGGCAATGAGCTCTGGATTTTCCAGTTGTGAAAGACTTTGTTGTGCTTATGACATGTGGGTAATGGAGTTCCACAAATAGCAGGGGTTTGTTTGTTTGTTTTGATGAAAAAGTTCGTGTATGGTTGTGACTGTGAGTTAGTTTTATTTGTGTATGGTTGTGATTGTGAGTGAGTTTTATTTGTAAGGGTGGGGACTATTCTATATATCCTAAAGTCTGAATATTTTAACAGGTAGATAATAGCCACGCTAATATTTTCTCTACAACATAATTAGAAATAAATTGAGTCACTAAAAGCGGCTTTCCTGTGTTATCTCTGGCAGGCCGCTACATTCTAATCAAATTTGTTTTGTAATTCCCTGGAAACTCGTCACCAAGGTTTTTAAAATCAATCCGGAGAATGAACCGGTCAGGGGTCCGGTTCTTGGGTCGAACAGTCGACCTATTCTGATAAAAAAGTAAAAAAAAAAATAAAAAATGGTTAAAACTATTTGAATGGTTTGAATAGTTAATCGTCCAAGTGAGCGGTTTGCTGATCAAAATCAACAGTTTTTGAAAAAATCTGATTTTAGGAAAAAATGGAACCGATCATCTGACTGGTTTTCGGTTTTTCCGATCCGACCGTCCGATCTGATTTTAAAAATCAGGCTCGCCACAAGAATGGGATGACAGTCACCACCTAATTTTTGCAAGAAAAATCAAAAGAAAAAAAAAACAAAAATAGAGGGAGAGAAAGAAGCATGAATTTTGAAAACCTTCTACTAGAAAAAACATGACAGCCAGCTTAGCTATTAAAACCATTGTCTTAGGTATAAGCCGATCTACGATTTTGATCAAACTGGCAGCTTAGACTGAAAGAAAAGATGGTGGTTGTTTTTTGAATCTCCGGCCTTGATATTCAAATGTGGTAGCCAGAATCGCCGGGAAGCCCAGACTGACTTTGCAAGACAGACAATGAAACAAAAGTGGTGTGAGCTGGCCTTCATGACCGCCGGCAGAGATTAATATTTTAAAAGTATTACTATTCTGCAACTTTGCCTGGCTATAATGCATGAGTTTTGTGGAACGGGATCTGCTCCTAATATTGGGCGCCTCACATACACATCCACTGTGCATTGGGAACATCTCCCGTGAAAAATAATTTACAAGTATGGGAGATATTCCCAATGCATGGTAGGATGTGCGTGCGAGACACATGTGAAGCACCCTATGTGAGGAGTAGATCGGGTCTAGGGTTTTGTTAAACCAAAAGCTATACAATAAAATACATAAGAGTACAAGACCAAACCCTTGTTTTATATTTTAAGTTTTAGATAATTAATAATTATTTATATTTTGAGAAAATCTATGATGCGGGAAAGACATGGTATCGAAAGAGTTTTGACCAATCAAAACCCACCCATGATTTCTGATAAATAACACCTGATTGGCTACCACACTTTATGATTCTAGTTGATTGATCAAACATTTTTAAAATATCATATATTTTCCATATTATAGTCGAACCCTTATATTTTATATACTACTTTTAGTTCTTTTTTTTTACAAGACAAAAAAACAATAATTAATTTCAGTTTGGGTTTTCAAGTATTTCCATTTGGCTTTGGTTCAACAATTTCCTAATTAAGCTGACCAGGTCGAATCATTTTCAGATTGGCCATTTGTAAATCGACCACAACCAAAATGACCCAATTATAGACATATAGTAAAATTTTATATTTTAAATATATTCTTTTAATAATACTGCTATAATTTTTAAATTTAAATTTAATTTTTAATTTTAAATCTTTTGAACCAACTAACCAAACTAAAAACTGACACAAACCGATAAAACCTGAATCAGATGGTTTTCATTAATGGTCGGTCGATTCCAAATGACCAACTCCCCAACCCAATTAGGTTGATTTGGTTGGCCAAACCACCTACAACCAAATTGAACTAACTTGTGAATACTCTTAATTTCAGCCAAATTAATAGTCTAATCTCTAATAAATAATAATAGTTTAATCCTAAATAGTTACCGAAAATTTGTAGCAAAAGTACACAATCATTGGAAAGAATTTACAATAAAAATACAATAAATAACTAATAAAAATACAATAAATACTAAAATCTATTAAATTAGTCAATAAATAGTGCAATCTCCAATATAGTTTCATCACTAATTACTATTAATCAATAAATATAACAAAAATACATATTTGCTAAAATTAAATTTATAACAAACATATAATAAGTTAAATTTAAAAACTTAGACAACAATAGTTTGATCTCCAATAATATTAAAAATTTTATACTACATAAGAAAAAAATATAGATTTTTACATAATTAATGAAAATATATTTATCATAAAAATACAACAAAATTTACTGAAAATATAATAAATATTGATTTCAGTATATATAAATCTTTCTTAAATATAAATTAAGGTTTTAAAATTATTATTAATAATAATTAGGTTTTCTTAAAATTATTTCTACAATTATTAATTTATTTAAGTGAAATATTATTTTTATAATTAGTATAATAATAATTTTAATTATGGCTCTATTTTTTAATATCTATTATATTTTTTTGAAAGTTATTATTGTAGAGAAGATGGGTTGAATGGCCCATAGGCTGTTTATCCTTTTTTTTATCTTTTATGTTCTTTTCTGTAATGGGCCTTAATATGGGCTTATTCTTTCTAATTTTATGTCTTTTTAATTTTTTGCCCAAATAGGGACTTCTTTGTAAATTACCAAAGTTTAACTTAATAAAATAGAATTATGGGTGTAAGAGAAGAGATTATGTTCGAAAATCTTTCTCTCTGAACCCAAGTTGCTGCCACCTTCTTCTTCATCTTCTCTCCTCTTGAACTCTGATTCTGCTACTTTCTTTTGATTTTTGCATCTTTCTAAACAGTCATTTCTTCTCAAAAGGCTGCTTTTCTTCTTGGTATCAGAGCAGGCTCATTTCTCCCCTTTTATTCTCCTTTTTTCCCATACACAGTGTGTATGGAGAACTGAATCGTATGAATAGTTAAAGACACCTATTTCAGCCCAGTTGTTAGTGGTTTCCAGAGAGAAGAGGTCTGGCTTTGTTGCCCCATTGACAGATTCAAGTGTGTTGCCTAAAACCCTAATTTTTTGGAGAAATCTGATTACGGGCTCCACAGGGAGTTTGACCTGGGCACTCAGTAACTGAAGGCTTTCTCATTCTCCTTCTTGAAGATCGAATCAAGTGGATTGGTGTTATGTGAAGTCTACAAGGAGCGGATGATTTTTTCTCCCTTTCTTTCAGCTTCCGGGTGTGACGCAGACTACTGGTATGGCTGCATAGAGGTTCGCTCACAATACAGTTTTGTTCTGTCTTAATTTGGTATTTTTTTAAGTTGTTTGAAGTTATTTTTGAAGTGTTTAAGAAGATGAACTCCTCAGACTTTGAAAACAAGCATGTTGCTGAATACGGACAGGTTTCGGGAGCCTCTGTAGACTCTCTACTAGCTGTGACCACAATCAAGCTAGATTAAACTAATTATCTGGCTTGGTCACATTCAGTAAAGATTCATATTTGTAATAGAGGCAAGTGGAGTTTTATCTCCGGGAACAAAAAGGCTCCTCCAGAAGACGATCCATTATATGATTAGTGGATGAACTTAGCAAAGGAAATTTGGGATACTGTTGTTGAAACCTATTCCCAAAAATTAAATGTGGCCAGAGCTTACAAGTTGAGAAGTGATGTGAAGAATTTGAGACAGGGGGAGAAACCATTAGTTGTATACTTCTCAACACTGAAGACTTTATGGCAAGAAATAGATTTGATAGAAGTTGTAACCTGGGACATCACTAATGATGCTGAGACCTACAGAAAACTGGTTGAGAGAAATAGGGTGTTTGAGTTCTTGACATGACTAAATCCAGAGTTGTGAAGAAAGTAGTGAAGAAAGCAGAAGACTTGTCCAGGTTCAAGGGGCTGGTCTGAATGATCACTTTGCTAATATAGGAGTGAAACCCAAGGGGGATGCAGGGACTCCAAGTAGCTTAGGAAAGAAAAAGATTATCTATGAGTATTGTAAAAAGCCAAAACACACTAAAGACAAGTGCTGGAAATTGCATCCTGAGCTCCTACCTCTTCGGTTTCAGAAGAAGCCTGATAATAAAAGGGCAGGGAGTGCTAATGTTGTTGCTGGTCCAGATAGTGATAGATACCAAACTGAAGAGATGACGACTAGTGTGCAGTTAGTAGCTATGAAGGCAGAATATGAGAAGTTTGGGAGGATGATCAGTCACCTAGAGGGTGTGACCTCTTCTTCCAACCCTTCAGAAAATTCAACCTCTTCTGCATTTGCTCATTCAGGTATACAAGCTTCTGCCAATCATGCAACCATTTCAGGTAATCGTAAGATCCTTTGGATTATTGATTCTGGTGCTTCTGATCATATGACCAGCCTTTCTACTTTGTTTGTTTCATATGATTTACTTCCTAGACGTGAAAAAATCACCCTACTCGATGGCTCTCTTGCCCTTATCTCCAACAAGGGAACCATCAAGGCTATGGACTCCTTGTTATCTGTAAGTAACCTAACTAAGTCATTAAACTATTGTGTAACCTTCTTTCCTTCCTACTATGTTTTTCAGGATCTAGAGTCTCAAAAGGTGATTAGGAGTGGTCGTGAGGCGAATGGAATAAACTTGCTAAATACTCCTGGACAGTGCCATGAACAACCTAGAAAAGCTGCTTTTGGGTCTACATCTACAGAGTCCACCAATCGAGTCATGTTATGTCATTTTTGTTTGGGTCATCTTTCTTTTTCTGCATTGAGTCATTTTTTCCCAAAACTGTTTAAGGGAATTAGTTTGTCCAGTCTTCATTGTGAGTCTTGTGAACTGTCAAAACATTCTAGAAACAATTATCCTTTGAGTAATAAATGATCTTCTTCTCCTTTTAATATTGTGCACTCTGATGTGTGGGGACCTTACCACTTACCCTCTATGGGTGGATACAAATATTTTATCTTGTTCATTGATGAATTTTTTCAGTTCATTTGGATATTTTTGATGAAGTCCCGTGATGAAGTTCCCAGACTTGTGAGGCAATTCCATGAATTTGTCCTAACCCAGTTTGATACTAGGAATAAAATTTTTAGATCCGACAATGCAAATGAATATTTTGAGAAAAATTTGACCTGCTATCTCACTGATTTAGGGGTTATTCATCAAAGCTCCTATGTTAGGACTCCATAACAGAATGAAGTTGCTGAAAGAAAAAATAGACATATTGTTGAAGTTGCAAGAAGTATTCTATTTGCCTCACATGTCCCTACAAAGTTTTAGGGTGATGCTGTTCTCACTGCTACCTACCTTATAAACCGTATGCCTTCCAGGGTTTTAGGGTTTAAGTCTCCCTTCAGTGTCCTTCATCCGGACAATGATCTTTTTCCTATTCCTCTTTGTGTCTTTGGTTGCACCAGTTATGTACATATCCCAAGTGTCCAAAGACATAAATTTGAACCAAAAGCCCACAAGTGTATCTTCCTTGGTTATTCTCCCACACAGAAGGGTTACTGTTGTTTTAATCCGAAAACTGGCACTCGGTATGTCTCAATGGATGTCACATTTGATGAGCTTTCTTCCTTTTATGGTTCTTCTCTAGAGAGACACTGTCCAAAGGGGGGGGGATTGTTTCCATGCTACCTTTGATGTCTCAATGGGTGTCACCTTTGATGAGCTACAGTAGATTGTAGCTTTATATAGATTGTTTCCATGTCATATTTTCATCAGGCATCAGATCTGAAGTGTAGCCTGGATCAGACTTTATCAAGTCTCTAGAACTGTGCAACGTCCTCTATCCAGGCCACATCGATTGCAGCACTCGACTTCTCCTCTTGTCTATTCTGTCCCACCTCAAAGTAAATTAGAGATATCACCTGTTCCATGATAGTCTTAAGGACGACATCCAATTCCAACTCAGGTAAGCTCCATTAATCGTCTTTTCTTTTTATTTTTTACTATTTCCTTATTTTTTCTTTTTTTTCTATTGTTTGCTCCCCTGTCGAATCAACTTTCAGAGCAACCCAAAGTTGTTGAAGAATATCACTGAACTGCCAATGAACTGCGAATGTCGAATCAACTTTCAGAGCAACACCAAAATTTACTCTCAATCATACCAAGATTCCATTTCAAGGTCCTAGATTGATCAGATTCCAAATTTGCCCGATCTAGGCCCAATTGGCTTAATCTTACCTTACAAATCACCAATATTACACAAAAATCCAACATCGTGAAATTTCACCCAAAACTGCCTTTGTTTGCCCCTTCATCGCACAAAGATTCCATCTCGATGCTCTAGATTAACCGAATCAAACCCTTTCCAGATCTGACCAATCCGAGGCTCTAGAGTCCATCTTGCACAAAGATTCCTTCTTTTTCTTCTTGCCCTTTTTCTTTCTCTCTTTTTCTCCTTTCCATGTTCCTTTCTTGTTTTTGGATCTTACTGCCGCTGTTACAACTTCCAGCAACGGTACATCACAGTTACCTTTCTCTCTCTTCCTCTATATATCTTCACTCTTTCTCAGTCTCTTTGTCTCCTTCTGCATCGCCTCCCTATGTCGTATGAAGTCTCCTTCCTGCCACTATAACTCATTGCGACGGTAGTATAGACGACGACCAGTGAACTATGAATGTCTTTGCAAATGAGACTATTCTTTATATTCGTTTTTATCCATTATATTTCTACAACCGTATTCATTTTGTATAATTTCCTATTATGTTTTCTGGATTATTAAATTCAAATGAAAATATGTGTATGAACATTTTCTAACAGCAGGAGAGGTTTTAACTTCCTCTCTCATCAAACCATTCCACCGAGTTCGAAGGTGGGGGTTTTGATAAAAGGGGTAAGGGAGCAAAAACCGTTTTTGAAAATTAATCCCGGATGTCCCATCACCTCCTTTTCATATATTTAATGGTTGGCGACTCCATTTCCAGCCCAAGTGGCAAAGTGAGCCGTTTTCCGATGCTAACAGAATGGTGACTCCACGGGAGAGTTCATGGACCATAGGTGGGGCCCACATGAGACCCTTTTGGCTTTATTACCATTTTTGTATATATTGCATACTTTTGTGTTTTCCTTATATTAGAATAATAATTGCTCTCTTGATGTTTATTTGATAGTTCATTATTGCTTTATCTGTGTTATTGTTTTTGTTTGCTATTCACACTCTACGCACATCATCTTGCATTTAGATTTAGCATCCCAACGTCCCATTAGGAGAGAGTTTGGTACACTTGGGCCATCGGGACTAGGAACCCGGTGAGACCGGTGGAAAGCTCTCAGCTAGTCATCAACCTGAGAAGCCCACATGGGTGGAGGTTCCTAGATTGGTGACCTCAACCATGGATCTAGGTGTCACACTCCAACCTCAAGCATCACATTCCACATAGTACACATGTGTCAGCCTAGTCAATTAGGGTGTCAGCCACCTCAACTTTTCTTGCATATATGCCCCTTGTGGGACCCACATCAAATAATAACACAATCAAAATATAAAAAGGGATAAAAAGGTCAAAAATAAATAAAAATCAAGAGCAAAAAATAAACAGAATAAAGAAAAAAAGTAAAAAAAATTGAATACAAAAGGAGCAGTAGGGTATAGTTAAGCACAAATATACACAAATGAAAATTAAAAAAAGTTAAAATCCAAAAAAAAATTAAAGAAGAGAAAGATAAAAAAGAAAAAAGGAAGGAAAAGAGGAACAAAGGAAAAAAATAAAAAAAATAAAATAACCATAATCTCCAAAAAAAATTATAATTCAAATAAACAGTAAAAAAAAAGTATAATAATAAATCCAAAAAAAATCAACGACGGAAAAATAAAAGTGGAAGTTTTTAAAAGAGGAAAATAGAAAGAAACAAAAAAACTAAAATTAAAAAAAATCAAAAATTCAAAAAAAAGGGAAAATTTTAAATACAAAAAAAAACATAAAAAGAGGGAAATTCAAAATAAAAAAGAGGAAAGTCATGATGTAAGAAAAAGAGAAAAGAAAAATCCAAAATAAAAAAAAGTTAAAAAAAATCAAAAGCAAAGTAAAAAATAGGGAAAATCCAAAGCCTAAAATAATTGTAATAATAAATAAAAAATGGAAAATCAAAAGAAAAAAAGGGGAAAACATAAAAAAAGAAAAAAAAACAAAATATAAAAGAAAAGGTGAATCTCAAATAAAAAGGGAGAAGAAAAAAAATCCCAAAATAAGAAAATGGACAATTCAAAAACCCAAAAAAAGGCGGTGAGAAAAGAAAATTCCAAAATAAAAAATAAAAAAAAATGTAAGAAAACTTAGAATAAAGTCCAATATATGAAAATGGAAAAGTCTAAAATCAAGAAAATAAAAAAATGATGAGAAAGTAAAACCCATAAAAAGAGGGAAAAGTCAAAATACCCACAAAAGGGAATCTGAAATTCAGAATAAGGGGAGTCCAAAACTCAAAAGAGGAGAAAGAAAGAAAATACAAAAAAGGGTAAAATCTAAAATGCAAAAAAAGTAGAGCAAAAATTTCAAATTTCCAAACAAGGCAAAAAAATCCAAAATTCAGAAAAAAAAAAGAGGAAGAAGAATCCAAAATATAAAAAAAAAAGTTAAATACAAAAAAAAGGAGAGAAAATCCAACAATAAAAAAAGAATAGAGAAAAGCCAAAAAAATAGAAAATTATAAAAAAAGAAAAAATCCAAAAATCCAAAAAAAAATGGGAAGGTGAAAGGAAGTCCAAAGGATAAAAAAAAAGGAAAATTCAAAAACAAAAAAACGAAGAAAAGAAAATAGAAAAAGTGTGAAAATCCAAAATAGAAAAAAAGAGAAAAGATACAAAAATATAAAATCAAATAAAAAGTGAAAATTCCAAAATCAATAAAAAAATAAGGATAACAAAATACAAAAAAAAAGGTAAATGCAAAAATGGCAATATATAAAATAAAAAATGGGGATATATAAATGGGAAAATACAAAATCAAAAAGAAAGAAAATGAAGAAAAATCCAAAATAAAAAAAAAAGAAGAGAAAAACCAAAATCCTAAAAAAGGATAAAAAATCCAATGTGCTATAAAAAAAGGAGAAGAAAAATCCAAAAATTCAAAAAAAAGAGAGAAATACAAAAAAAGAAAATATAATAAAAAATCCAAAATGAAAAAAGGAAAATTCAAAATAAGAAATAGAAAAAGAAAAAAATCCAAACTAAAATAGGAAAATTCAAAATCTAGATAATATAACCAAATAGAAATATAAAATCCATAAAAAAGGGAAACAAGTCAAGGAAAATTCAAAAAAATCCATAGTTCAAAAAAGAAGTGATAGAATAATCCGAAAATATTAAAAATAAAGATTAAAAAAGGGATAATCCAAAATTCAAAAAATAAAGAAGGGGAGTTAAAAAGTAAATAAAAGAGAAAAATCATAAAAGGAAGAAGGGAGGAGAAATATCAAGTTAAAAAAAAAAGTCAAATACAAAAAAGTTTCAAAATTTTCAAAAAAAATAAGAAAAAAATAGAGAGAATGAGAGAGTGAGAACAAAATAAAGAAAGGAGTAGTTGCTAACTGGGTTATATTGACATGAAAGCACCATTGAGAGTCCTTGGCCAATTCTTCATCAGATAGTGACCAGATCAGTGACCGAGTCGTGGCGCAAAATCCTTTCCAAAATCTTGTAATCACTTCTCAACTGGAAAATTTGATTTCTTTCCTCCTTAATAGAGCCATGGGTGTTGGTCTAGTTCCATTTTAAACTATGTCCGGTCTGATCCCTTTTAAAAGGGTACATAGAGCAGCCCGTTTCATGGGTCCGTTCACTTCCATAAATAAAATATTATTTTCCCCTATTTCTCTCTCCCTTGCCTGAGATACTTGTTTATAAGAAAGTGATTAGTACGTTCAGGGCTTTTTACCTGTAAAAGAAGGTAGTGTTTGTCCCCTCTCAAAGTCCTAAAAGCATGCTTGAAGAAAAGTCAGGTGTTGATTAAAAGCTCCATAGTTGAACTTCCTGTTGACCTCCCAACCCATAAGAAATCCATCATCCTTATCCAAACTGGGGCAAAATTGCAACTGCCAAAGTATAGCACATTCCCCTTGAATTCCCTGAGCCACCACAGAATAAAGGCACCATCCTAACCTAGTTCTCTGTTAATTAATCAAAGAAAGGACTAGAGGCCATCCTCGGTCATTTTTTTCCTCATTGATCCATTGAATTTGTAAAATTCGCTAGTTAACCAGTTGAACTTATACATTAGACCTTTTTTGGCAAACTAGCCAAACCCACAGAACGCACCTCAGGGATCATCAAAGGGCTAAAAAAAACAAAACAAAAAAAAGAGAAAAAAGAGAGAAAAGAAAAAAGAAAATAGAAGAAAGCGGGAAAGAAGAAGGAGAATGCTCAACATATACTTCTTCAATATGCAACGTCCAATCAATAATGAAATGAAGGGAGGCCATCCTTGGCCGCTTGCTTGACCTTGTGCATTCAATCCTGATAATATGTAATAAAATCCCCTATTTGGCCCTTTGAGCCTTCCTATCAGTCTTTTCTTCACAATAAATACCTTTTAGTGAGTGAGGGTCAAAATAAGCAAATTGCGATTAAAGCAATCGTACAAGATCAAAAAAAAAAGGAAAGAAAGAAAAAAGAAGAGAAGAAAAAAGAACTTTTGGTAGCTTTGGACCCAGGAGAGGAGAGCCTAACCCCTTTCGTCTCCCATCCAAGTCTTACGTAGACTGGTTAGTCAATGCTTTAGGCATTTGAGTCACTATCTAAACAAAAACCGTTTTTGTAAATTAATCCTAGAGGTCCAATCACCTCCTTTTCATCTATTTGATGGGTGGCGATTCCATTTCCATCCCAAGTGGCAAAGTGAGCCGTTTTCCGATGCTCACAGACTGGCGACTCCACTAGGGAGTTCTTGGACATAGGTGGGTCCCACATGGGACCCATTTGGCTTTATTTCCATTTTCATATATATTGCATACTTTTGTGTTTTCCTTCTATTAGAATAATAACTGCTCTCTTGATCTTTATTTGATAGTTCATTATTGCTTTATGTGTGTTATTGTTTCTATCTGCTATTCACACTCTACGCACATCATCTTGCATTTAGATTTAGCATCCCATCATCCCATTAGGAGAGAGTCCAGTACACTTGGGCCATCGGGACTAGGAACCCGATGAGGCCGGTAGAAAGCTCTCAGCTAGTCATCAACCCGAGAAGCCCACATGGATGGAGGTTTGCATATTGGTGACCTCAGCCATGGATCTAGGTGTCACACTCCAACCTCATGCATCACATTCCACATAGTACACATGTGTCAGCCTAGTCAGTTAGGCTGTCAGCCACCTCAACTTTGCTTGCATATATGACCCTTGTGGGACCCACATCAAATAATAACACAAAATCAAAATAAAAAAAGGGATAAAAAGGTCAAAAACAAATAAAAAAATCAAGTCAAAAATAAACAAAATAAAGAAAAAAAAAGTAAAAAAAAAATTGAATACAAAAGGGGCAATAGAGTATAGTTAAGCACAAATATACACAAATGAAAATTAAAAAATTAAAATCCAAAAAAAGATTGAAGAAAAAGATAAAAAAGAAAAAAGGAAGGAAAAGAGGAACAAAGCAAAAAAATAAAAAATTAAATAACCAAAATCTCCAAAAAATCAAATAAAAAGTAAAAAAAGTATAATAATAAATCCAAAAAAATTGAAGAGGGAAAAATAAAAGGGGAAGTTTTTAAAAGAGGAAAAAAAAGAAAAAAGGTCAATAAAAAGAAAGAATAAAACTAAAATTCAAAAAATCCAAAATTCAAAAAAAGGGGAAAATTTTAAATGCAAAAAAAAACATAAAAGGGGGAAATTCAAAATAAAAAAGAGGAAAGTCATGATGTAAAAAAAATAGAAAAGAAGATAAAAAAATCAAAAGCAAAGTACACAATAGGGAAAATCCAAAGCCCAAAATAATAGTAATAACAAATAAAAAATGGAAAATCAAAAGAAAAAGGGGAAAACATTCCACCAAGTCCAAAGGTTGGGGTTTTGATTGAAAAGGGGTGAGGGAGCAATCTTTAATTCTTTTTCTCAGGCCCCTGCATCCAAAAGGGGATTGGCCTGTGAGTATGGAAGAGGACATCCTTTCAAGCTAATGGAAGCTTGTTATTTTCTTTGTTATTGTTGTGTCTTTTTTATCATCTATTTGCAATCATTGTTATTTTGAAATCACCATGTGGGCCCCACTTTTTGAACCCGGGAGAGGGGTGCCTAACCCCTTCCCTCCCCCATCCAAGTCTTACCTAGACTAGTTAGTTAGTGCCTCAAACATTGGAGTCATTATCTAAACAAAAACCGTTTTTGAAAATTAATCTAGAGGTCCCATCACCTCCTTTTCATCTATTTGATGGATGGCAACTCCATTTCCCGCCCAAGTGGCAAAGTGAGCCGTTTTTCGATGCTCACAACGAGTTGGTCGATCCTCGGCAGGGGAAAGCTGCCCCTAAGACAGACTTTATTTAGGTCAGTGAAGTCGATGCAAGTCCTCCACTTCCCGTTGGCCTTCTTCACCATTACCATGTTAGCCAATCAGTACGGGTACTTTACTTCCTGGATGAAGCCGACGTCGAGCAATTTCTAGACTTCATCGGCTATCACCTTCTACCATTCTGTGGAAAAACTTCTCTTTTTCTGTCTGATGGGTCGGTAGCATGGGTTGGCGTTCAGGCAGTGGGTGATGACCTTGGGGTCGATCCCCGAGGTATCTACCGCCGACCAAGCGAACATGTCGGCATTGTCTCTCAGCAATTGCAATAACTCATCCTGAAGATGATCTCCCAAGAGAGAGCCAACCTAGACAGTCTTTTCGGGGACTTCTTCGGAGAGCAACACTTGGATGAGGTCTTCGACAAGCTGGCCGTGTTGTGTCTTCACGTTGTCCCATAGATCTATGCTTTCGGTCTTCAGTGTTTCTACTATAGCTCACGATCCTCAGTAGGAGGTCAAGTAGCACTACCGTGCGGCCCTCTGGTCCCCATGCGGAACTCTTACACCGTACTGGGTTGGCAATTTCATCACAAGGTGGAACATGGAGACAGAGGCCCGCAGAGCGTTCAAGGTCGGCCAGCCGAGGATGGCATTGTACGAGGATGGGCAATGGACGACAATGAAGTCTACCATTGCCGTTGCGGTGATGTCACCATCTTCGATCAGAAGGGGGAAGAGTGATTCTCTTGATTGGCATAAGCGACTCCATGGAGAAGCCCATCAAGGGAGTGTTGACGGGGATGAGGCGGTTTCTGTCGACACCGAACTTGTTGAATGCATCTTCGAAGAGGATGTCTATTGAGCTGATTGTGTCAACTAAGATGCACAGCACTTCGAAGTTGGCCACCTCGGTTATGATCACCAAGGCATCATCATGCGGGGTCTGAACCCCCCAAAGGTCATCCTCCGTGAAGGTGATTAGCTCTTCATGCCTCTTTTTTCTGTCCTTTGTCATCGATCTCAAGTAGCTGCGCATACTTTTTACGGCCCAAGCTGCTTTCTCCTTCGTCGGCGATCCCTCCCGATATCACGGTAATGACACTGGCTAGGGGAACCCGAGGTGGTGGTCTATTCATTTGGCACAATTCTTCTTGTGCTGGCTTCTCGTCTTTGTCGATGAATTCACCAAGGTATCCGCACCTGACCAGGTCCTCAATGTGGTTACGTAGATCGTTGTAGTTATCCGTGTCATGGTCGTGGTCTTTATGGAACTCACAATACTTGCCGCAGTTCCTCTTGTTGCCTTTGGTCTTCATCTTCTCGGGCCACTGGACATAGTTACGATCGCGGATCTGCATCAGAACTTCAAACCGCGGGTTATTCAGTGGCGTGAAGTTCGTATAGGTCAGTGGAGGTGTCCTCGGTCTACGGTTGGACCGGTAGTCCTGTCTCTTGTGGTCCCAGTCCATCCTCTCTGTCTTGTGATCATCGGTATCCCTCCTCTTTTTGTCATGTTGCTCTTCCTCATCTCTCAATTGTGCTTGTGCTTCCTCCGCATTGATGTACTTCTGGACGTGACTCATCAGCGTAGCTATGGTCTGAGGAGGGTTCTTTGAAATGGAGATGAACACAGACCTTGTTGAATGGATGTGGCGGCTATCGATTGGTTCAAGTTCTGGACCTGTAGTGCTTCGGTGTTGAACCGTGCTAGATAGTCTCTAAGGGACTCCCCTTTCCTCTGCCACACTTGCATGAGGCTTGCCGAAGTCTTCCAATGCTGTGAATTGTGCCAAAAATTGGCTCTCTAGCTACTCCCATGCTGCTATGGAACATGATGGAAGGGACGAGTACCATGTTAGGGCTGGACCTTTAAGGGTCGCCATGAAAGCCTTGCACATTGGGCCTTCGGACGAACCATGTTCCATCATCTGGGCCTCGAAGGCTGCCATGTGATCATTGGGGTCTGTGCTTCCATCGTACCTTTTGAACTGCGATGTTCGCCATCCTGTAGGGGGAGATCGTCCATGATTTCTTGGATGAAGGGTGGCTCCTTGGCGGGCTGACCTTTTGGCTGGGCGGGCTAAACTATGGGCGGCCCTATGCTCCTCTATGCTTGGTTGCGCTTCAACTCGGTCAAACATTGCCGGAGTTCTCATTTTTCCGCATCCCTGTCGTCTGTTACTGCGACGTGTGTTGCTCTTTCCTTCTTGAGCCATGCTAGGTGGTCCTTGATCGAATTGGACTCGGCAATGGAGACCGGTTGATGCAGTGTCTGTTTACCGAGCCTTTCCTTGGCTAGTGGGTTTTGTTGCAGTTGTCATGCTCGCAAGGACCAAGCAAAGGAAACCGACCTTCTTGTGGTGTCTTGCTTTTCTTGATTAGGCTACGCCCCGTCCTTGTCTGACTGTCATATTTTGGAGTCATCAGGGCAAGGATCGGCCTTTGTACGCATCGAGGCAAGAGGGGGGACGGTCTGAGTGGGCAACGCTGCAGATACCAGCGACTACATCATTGCCAAGATCTTGTCGACCTTTTCTTGCATCGCCTAGAACTATGTAGGGTCAACTGTGGTTTGCTGTTGAGGTTGTAGGGTTTTGTGGCACGGAGGGCTGCGATGGAAGTGGGATTCCCAAGATGGGGATTGGCCTATTGAACGCTTAGAGTTGTTTCTCGGCATCTTGATTAGTTCTTGATTGCACGGTGCAGACACCTCATTTTTGCACCTTTAGTCTTTCTACAACATTTTGAGCTTCAAGCATGCTGCATCTAACCTCATTCTCGACCTGGGGATATTTTTGGAATTTGACAAAAGTTTGAGTCTCAAGGATCCAACCCATAGGTACGTAGGGGCCAAAAATCCAAATCCAACGACACCAAGATCACCCAAATTTAACAATGTTTACCCCTTCATCTTAACACCCGAAGCCAAAATCGGTTTCGATCATCTGATCGGGATCATTTTTTATCTTGAACCTCATTTCAAATCAAATCAGAAATCCAAAACCATAGGTGCATAGAGCCCAGAAATCCAAAAACAATGACATCAAGATCTCCCAATTCCGACACCGTTTACCCCTTCATCCCAAGACCCAAAGCTGAAACTGATTCCGATCGTCCGATCGGAGTCATTTTGATCCTAAATCTCATTCCACATCAAATTAGAAATCCAAAACAATAGGTATGTAGAGTCTGAAAATCCAAATCCGATGACACCAAGATCACCCAAATCCGATACCATGTACCCCTTTATCTTAAGACCCGAAGCCGAAACCGATTCCGATGCAGGAAAAAGGAAAATTCCCCGAACCCAACCCGTATGTGATTGGGAAAAATCCACCCTGTTTGAGGCGGGTCAGATCGTGACCTAGTTTTGTGGGTAAAACTACGATCCCTAGGTGAAATAGATTTTCAAAGAGAAAGACTTAATTAATTAGAGAGAATGGTGAGATCAGTAGTAAGGGAGGTTCAGGTTTCAGGTTGTCTCAGATCCCTCGTCTGACAGGCACACGCGTCATCTACTCTCCTTTCCGCTCGGTTCTTGCTTCTCGTTTCTCTTTAGAGTCCGGACAGGCAAACAGTCAATCAACGTCATCCCAATGAACCATCAATAGTAGGCCCAATGAAAGTGGGAATGGGCCAATAAAGAGGCCCAATAAATCACCTCTATTCACTTCTGTTGTTTGTTTTTCTAAAGAATCGTTATATGTCACCTTGCCATTGTTGTTGAAAGGTACTCCTGTCTTCACTCTGATAACCACCATTTTGTTGCACTTATGTTGTTTCCTAACCATTTTTTATCTCTCTCTCTATCAATGGGTCGGAAGTATACGGTTTGGATGAGGTACTTGTCACTAGGGTATACCGAAACAGTGTAGCTGAATTTCGGATGGGTATTTTTATCGAGAGGGAAAGACCGAACGATGCAGAGAGTTGGAACAATGTCAGGGATGTTTATTGATTTCGGAATACTGACAAATACATAAGGGAAAATGACGGTTCAGCCCAGGGTCAGAATTTGTAAGTTTAAAGTACATTTGGGATAGATGCTAGTTTGGAATTGATGTCAATTCATCTACAGGTATGAGTGCATAAAATGTAGTTTTTTGACATTTTGAATGTCTATAGTTCTGCAGTGAAAATCAGAATTCTGCATTGGATCTATCCAAACTTTTCTGAATATATAATTAGTGTCTCTTTTCTGAATATATAATTAGTGTCTCAGAGTCATTCTCGGCCATTCATTATAGACCTATGTCCATACAACAGTTGCCTCTTCCAAACAGAGACATAATGAGCTTATAGACTCCGGTAAAAGTTGTCCATGCAGCCATGGGGAAAGGATGTTACAGTGAAGAACATGGCAAAAACTACACCTTCGTTGATTCAATGAGATGAAGTCATCAAAGTAATAAGTGAAAGAGTATAGAACCTGTTGGAAGATGTAATTAATGATTGTTTGAGAAAAGCAGACTATGTATCGAGGAATGCATTTGAGAATATGGAGTGCACTTTTTGAAACTTTAGGAAGATACGGCATCTCTCGTGTGCAACTCTGCTTGACTGAACAATCATACCACATCTTTCAAAAAGCTTCGTAAATTTGGGGTTTCTGGATTTTTGCAAATTCAATTAGCAAGTCTCAATTTTTGCTGCTATCCCTTTTGCATTGGACTTTGGATAGAAATTCCTAAAACCTCTTCTGTACTTTCCAACAATTAAGGTTTAGTATCCTACACTAATAGCAACGTTTTGATACTATGGCATCGACACTATTCAAATAACTGGGTGTTAAAATGCTAATAGAATCAGTGGGATTTTATTTTGAAAATTTGAAGAATAATGGAGGGTAAATTTGACATTTTATTTCTTTCCGTTAACACTTACTGGTGATGTCAATGGTTAGAAACAGTAAAAGTACTTTAAGACAATATGTAAATAGTAAGGGTAGAGTTAGTCAATTAGCTAAACTATAAGGGTAGTTTAAGAAATTAGCCTTTTTAAAAACACGGAGGAATATTAGAAAGGTAATTTTAAGAGTTGCATCAATATATAATATTATAGTTTGAATGTACACTAGATAATGGCCCCTATATTAGGTATGGAACCATTATTTTGATATTTTTTGTTCATGTATTTTGATAAATTTTGTTTGACACCCATTTTTTATATTGTAAATTTAGTTTATTATTTTATTTGATATTTCTTATATATAAATTTTTTATTTTATTTAATAGACTAAATAAAATTTTATTTCTAAATAACAACCCATTTATGGATCCTTCATTATTTAAAATAAAATTTTGTTTTCTCTTCCTTTTTAATAGTGGTAAATACCCCTAATCTTTTTAAGAATGGAGGTAACTACTATTTACAAACAAATGCATTTTCTCTCTTTTTTTTTTCAAAATTTTCTCCCCATTTTTCATGGTCATCATTTTTCACACACATATTTTCTTAATATCATAGTCAAACCCTTTTAATATGATGGGTGTAAAATATTAGACACATGCCCATTTTTGTGCATATTCTTGTAGTTCATATTTTGATTTTTGGGTATGATACTGGAAAACCTTGTAATCAATCTGTGAGTATCATTAGAGTGGTAACCAATCAGGTGGTTGTTTATCAAATTCATATGGTTTTGATTGGTGTCATGTCATAATGGCAGCATATAATTTTCCTTTAATTTATTTTGTTTACAACATCATAAGTTCACGTATTTGACTCAGATGCCTGAACTGCTGGTTGAATCTGGAGCTTTCCTGACACCAACCTCACAGTGCATTGGTAATATCGCCCTATGCTATGCTGTTAGATTGGTGTAAGGAGCAGATCGGGTCGCTTTCACGTTTTTAAAATACTGATTCACAGACCCAACAACTTAGTTTTTTTACTTCATGTTATCATCTTTCTCAACCTAAAAAAATCCTATAAATCATTCTCTTCGATACTTAAATCAGCACTGCCATGTACTGTTTTTTTTTCAAACTTTCTAAAGGTTAGAAGGGGTTCCCCCAAAGGTTACCAGATACAATTGAAAAGGGGGACGACATTGTTCACCTCTCTTTCATACTAATTTGCTTCCTTTACTGTACAGCCCCATAACTCAAGCAAAATGTCTTCGATTTATAATCGTGCAAAATCCTTAGTCGAAGACGACGACGAAGAAATTTATGCCTTCGCCACAGAATTGGCCGGTGCTTCTGTGCTTCCAATGGTCTTGAAAGCAGCTATAGAGCTAGAATTGCTTGAGATCATATCTTCAGCTGGCCCTGGTGCATATCTCTCGCCTTGGGATATTGCTTCACACCTGCAAACACACAACCCAGATGCACCAACGATGGTTGATCGTATGTTGCGTCTCCTTGCTAGCTTTTCTGTTCTAAAATGCTCTCTCATCAAAAGAGAGAATGGTCGAGTAGAAAGGCATTATGCTTTAGCACCTGTATGCAAATTTCTCACTCGGAACAAGGATGGAGTCTCGCTCGCCTCTTTGGTTCTACTTTGTGAGGACAAGGTCTTCATGGATAGTTGGTATGAAATCCGTAATATATTATTGCTCTATTTTGTTGCACACAAAATGAAGGAAAATAGATGATTTCCTATATATATATATATATATATATATATATTCTCATAGCTTTATGTTGCACGATAAAATGACATGGGAAATGAATATTAATTCTAGGAAATGGATATCTATTCTTTCACAATACACTTTATTAATAGAGGTTTGGCCCTCTTGTGTTTTCTCGGTTCTTGATCCGTCCTCTTCATTCATCTCTTGCACCTCCATTTATGAATATAGGTTTGCCCTAAAATGAGATGCACACATATTTCAGTACAGAATAATCTTTCTTAATTTATCCTCTTTTGTTTTTTGTTAAAGATTGTGGGTTGCTTAAGTTCCTAATTGTAAAATCTCAAGTGATGATTCCATTTTATAGAGAGAGAGAGGATCCATTGATCATTGCTCTGACAATATATTTTCATTATCCCTTGATCCTTAGTTTGGTCCACAATTTTACCAACTTCTTTTGTGTTAACGCACTTAATAAAATTATGCTTTTTATTTAATTTCCTAGACTATGGCACAGCAAGGAGACCTATTTTCCATCTTCTTCCACTTTTTTTTTTTTTTTTTTTTTTGTACTGGGTATAGTAGTTTGTCCTTAATTAATAACCAAATGGAACCTTTGGTTCTTGGTTAAGGAGTTTTTCATGAATATAATGCCTACGTATATTTTGCCCTATAGTTAAGGAATTAAGGAATTATTATAGAAGGGTATATAATTAATAAAAGGGTATAGTACATATAGGTAGATGATAGTGATACCTAGTACAGAGGGGGGCAGCAACTGGTTTGGCGGTGACAGAGGGCGCGACAACTCTGGGAAGGAGCAGAAATAGAAAATGAAAATGAATAATAAAAGATGGAGAGAGAAAGGGAGAGAGGCCGGTGGTGGATTCGACGCTGCTGAGTTCGAATCTGCCACTGCAATCAGTTGCAGCGGTGGAAGTCGATGACAAGTTTGAAGGCGGAAGCGGCGGTGGAAGTGGACGAGGAGGGGTTGCTCTTCCGTCGGTTATAGGGGAGGAGAGAAAGGGAGATCGGCAAGTTCTCTATACCACCGCTCTGCATCGTCACTGAGATATCTTTTCAAGACAAGAGATCCAACCTCGCGGCTGTCCCAGCAGTTGTTAGAACCCAAATCAAACACCAACCCAGTAGAGGATGAAGAGGAAGTAGGTGTTTGGATCTGTGTGGGGGTTGAGGGTTGTTGGGTAGTTGAAGTGGAACTTGTATCGATAGTTGGGTTCCTGTCATTTGTGTTATCATTGCCAATGTCTAGTTTTCTTGAGCAACGAGTGAGATAGGGAAAACCATTTCTAGATATAGGACTTGGGCACTTCTGGCAAAGAAACACAGTACTAGTGCTGGTGATGCCGCAGAGCATACCTGGCCTGGTGGAGGACCCTGGAGGAACCAAAGTTGTTGGCTTCGCTGTTCTGCAGGTGGTAGAAGAAGCAAGGCCCCTGACGATTTTGAACGTTGCTGCTGTTGCCGCTGCAGATGTTGCGTCCATCGTAGCAGAATCATGGCCACGCAACCAGAGACTGTGTTAAAAAGGACGGCCTGCGTCGCCAAAGGCAGCAGTTTCGTTGCCTCTCTTCTTGTCAAATGCAATTTTCCATTCGATAAAAAGTTAAAATGGCCCCAACCCCAAAAGTACTTCAACTACAGCTTCAGTACTATAGTACATAAAACTTGAACTGAATTCAAGCAAACGACTACAACAATTGTCTGAAATAATGGGGAGAAATTTTTTTTTAGTTTCTCACACCAACCATTCATTCCACTCTCCTGTTCATTCCTTTTTTTTTTTATGGCCCCAGACAGTGGGGCGAATCCATCATCGTCGCTATCCCCAGACCAGTTTCTCACACCAACCATCACAGTAGCGGCAGTAATCCCTGATCTCCCTTTCTCTCCCCTTATCTCCGCTGCTATTGGTGTATCACGAGTTCAGGGAACCCGTGAACTCCCTTTTTTGCAACAAACAGCCATATGTACATCATGATATCACAACATTGCCCTCATCAATCTATTAATGGCGTTAACAGTTATATATATATATATATATGCAACTATTAGTTTTCCCATAATTAAAAGAAAAAAAACACAGAAATTGATAATTAAAAAGTACATAAACATATATATATATATATATATTTCAGCTAGAAAATAACAAAAATTATATTACACTGCAAAAATTCAGAAATTCAAAAGAATAAAATGAAATTGATAAAAAATCAAAAGAACAATTTATCCAAAAATAACATAAACTGCAGAAAAAATACAAAATTAAAATTCGTAAATAGTCCAAAATATATGGTTTTTTTGGGAGGGTATTTATGAACTTTTATGCTTTTTGAAATTTCTAAAACCTTTACAAAAAATATTTTTTTGGATTTCTATATTTTTCTTCAAATTTGATATTTTTTTATGAATTTTTATTTTCTAAAGAATTTATGTGTTTCTTTTATAATTTAGATCTTAAAATAGGACTTAAGGGTATTTTCAGGTTTTAGAAATGTATAACCCTTCATGTGAGAATATTCTGTATATTTGACTGATGGAATCTATATCTATATATTAAAAGGGAATGTCCCAAGCTAGCACTTTTCAGCTTGATGGTTATTTCTGAAAGGCACTTATTTTCTTTTTTTTTTTGGTTTTTTTGAACTTTTCTAATTTTAAAATTGAACAAAATAACTCAAGTAGATAATCAACCTTAAGACTTTTATCTTCTCTCATTAGTTATCTCTTCTCTTATTAACTCTTGTAACTATCTCCTCTCTTAATTATGCCATCAACTCTCTCATTCAATAACTCATGCCACTAATTCTATCTCCTCTCCATTGCCTAAAATTCATTAACTTTTTTCTATATCTATATGTATTTCAACTCAATTATAATTTTATATACACTAGCTATATTTATAGTAAATTGTAATTATTAATAAAAAATAATTATATTGAAATAGAGATATTCAATGATATATTATTAGGCTAAATAATCTACTTCCATTTAAAAGATAATTAACTTTTAAGTTAATTAAACAAGTAACTTGTATTTCACAATAAATATTGTGTACTTTACTCAACAAATAAAATGATTGTTTTAAAAAAAACTGACTTGGAGGCTAAATAGTTTCTACCTCTACGTTACAAGTTAATGGTTCTCCTACTTGAGTTAGACAAGTAAAACCATAACATATCATTCATCTATATATGTATAATATAATATAATTACATTTTACGAGTGTGTGTGTGTATATATATATATATTAGGTCTAATTTGTACTTTTTATTTTAATTTTAATTTTTTTATAAATAAAAGAAGAGCCAAGGATTGAAATTTAAGGCCACAAAATATGTTTTTTCGAATAATAGAGTTGCAAAGATCGCATAAATTACCCAAAATAAAAAAAGAACAATTACTCCAATCAAACAACTAAGCACAAAATTAAGTCCTCTAAAAGTTTTAAATACATTATATATTGTAATCAGGACCCAATGGCTAGGTCAAATAAGAGTAGTGATTTTATAACTAAGCACAAAGTTAAGTCTCTTTCTAGTTTCTTAATAAATTATTACCTTACCCTTTTCAAAAAAAAGAATTAATAAAAAGTAATAAGATAAATTAAAAAAACTAATATTCATTTAAAATTAGGGTAAAATGTGCAAACATCCCCTAACCTCCCTTATAGTTTCACTTTAGCAAATACCTCCCCTAAACTTTTGAGAAACTCGACAAAACCTCCCTTCCGTCACCTTCCCAGATGGCAAACATTAGGTTTATGCACCCGTTTTTTTCAAATACCCATTCTACCCTTTTACTTTTATAAATTATTTTACATACAAAATTACTCAAATAACCCTATTTTAATTTGACAAAAACCTCCTTTAACGGTCATCTTCTAATGTTTTTGTCGAGTTAAAATAGGGTTATTTCATTAATTTTGTATGTAAAATAATTTAAAAAGGGTAGAATGGGTATTTGGAAAAATTGGTGTATTAGTCTAACATTTCTGTCTGGGAAGGTAACGGAAGGGAGGTTTTTGTCAAGTTTCTCAAAAGTTTAGGGGAGGTATTTGTTGAAATGAAACTATATATAGGGGATGTTTTATGATTGTGAGAAACTTTAGGGGAGGTTTTTATATTTTACCCTTAAAATTAATATAAAACTAATACAAAATTATCTAAAAAAATAGTAGTTTTATAATTAAACTTAATAAGGATTAATAAAATAAAAAATAATAAAAATTTATTATTCTTAATTTAACAATCCTTTGAACCTCCCTTGTGTTTCAAACTTAACAAAAACCTTCTATATAGTTTTGAAAAAAGGAGCAAATACTTTCCTTCCATTAGCGTTCGAAATAGAAAATGCTGATGTAATGCATTGATTTTTTAAGTACCAAATTTACCCTTAGCCAACTTCATTTAGATACAAATTACTAAAATACCTTGAAAAAAATAGTTTCTCTTCCTTTTATGTACCTTTCTTGGTCCAAGAAGCGTGGAGATTTTTATTCTTTGAAAGTTGTCACGCAAAGTAAATTAGTTGAGGGTAAAGTTGAAACTTTAGATTATATATGGTAACACCTTAACAAGGGTATTTTTGTAACTTCAATGTCTTTGTTATTGAAAAGCTAATGAAAGGAGGTATCTGCATTTTTTTCAAAATTATAGGGGTCAAAACACAAGTATGGTTTATAGAATTCTTATAAGAGGAGTTTTTTTTTATAAATTTACATAAAAATAATTATACACCAATTAAAATTTAAAAATTAATAAAATATGTATCACTAAGATACAAAAAATAATACAAATTTATCTAGAGAGTAAGAAATTAGCTACTCTCACTAAAGTGCAACTTGAATTGTGGTGGAATAAAATAGTCATAAATCCCCCAAAAAATAATGCTTGAACTAAACTTAGATGAACATTAATTAATTGAAAATTTCATAGAGCTCTTTCAATTTTTCTTAATAAAATCCATGCATCTCACGAGCCAACTAGTGCTAACATGAGGCGTCATGTGATGACACCCAAAAGTATGGGGTGTTGTTAAAAAAAGTAAAATGAGATGTTATGGTAGAGTTGTGTCCTATTATGAGGAAAATCACTAAGAATTTATGCACATTGATTTTTTCCAATAGAAAAGTAGTCCATTTTTTTTTCTAAATCCTAAATACTAGTAGGAAGGTATTTCAAATAGAAAATATACCAAATTGGCAAGATTTTATTGTTTGGTTTTAATAATTAGAGGGATTCCTTCAAAGTGTGAGTAACCAACCTTTGTCTCTAAATTAGCATGAGTTATCCACAATTTGAAGAAAAAGAAGGTTAGTTTTCTTAGAAATTTATTGTGATGATCAACTTTGTGGTCAATTTAGAGTCTTTTAGAGGTTGTTCCAAGCTATCTTGATGTGGCCAAAACCAACCACTAGTTAGAAGTCGTTACCATGGCAACAAGTTGGGGGGAAAAGTGATAAATTGACCTCACATGACCTTAGAAGGCTTGATTGAAGGCCTAGCCAACCTAATACTAGTTAATCTCACTAAACTGATTTGAGACTAGCTGGTTTATCGAGATGACCTAATACTAACTCACAATATGTGTGTTTAGTCAACCAAAGAATAAGCAACATATGAAAAATCATGTGGAGACATGGTAGCCATGCTGATCAGAGCATCAATGCCAAAGCATTCAATGCGTGCCCACTACCCACCATGTGCACACCTTTAATTCACCTCTTTCTAAAAGTGGCGAAATCAGGATTCATAGGTTCTTGATTAGTGTCACATGCATTTTAGCCCTTATGGTGGCCGTGGCTGCCTTTAGCTGGGCCTAGATTGACAAAGTCAAGCCTCTAATGGTTTTCTTAGAAGAAGTTTGCTCCACCGAATGGTCAAAACTCCAAAGAACTTGAGCGAGATTTAGGTGGCGTTCGGTAGTTTTTGGTCCCATTTACGATAAGATATGGTGTTCTACTATGTGTGGATACGGTCCCCGTCCATAATATAGTGCAGACAGAGACGGGCCACACTCCAATTTATTGTCCATAGTATTTTTTCATGGATGGTCCACATTATTGTGTTGACAATTTGTGCGAAGGTTTCAGTGTAATGCACTTGTGTTACATTGGTTCAATTACTCTCATTTTATTTAAATTTTTAATAAATTTTAATATTTTATCAATAAAATAATAATTTTTAATGTTAATTCTAGCACAAGTCCGACAGTTCTCCTTTTCATCTCTTTTTCATTATTTAAATATTAATTTTTTAATATTTTTTATCAATAAACTAATATTTAAAATATTAATTTTTTATTTTTAATATTTAAAACAATATGTTTTAAGTTATTTAAGAAATGCAATTATTGTCTACATATTGATTCCTTTTTTTTCAATTTATTTACTATATAAAATGCAAAAATTAGACATTTATGATCGACTGAGTAGATATCCCATAAAATGTATATGAGATACATGGAATCAAAAAGTATGGTGTGGACTGGTTCACACCACACCTACAGAATGCCACCGTATGTGTGGGCTGGTCCGGTTCGCACAATCTATCCATAGTTTAGAACAACTATGAAGTGTGGTGTTGTATGGATTAATCACTACCATAGGGTGTGGTGTGGACCAATCCACACCCACCAATTTATCATTAACACTAAGAAGACCCCCTTATGCTCCTACCAATTTCAGGCTCCCCTTCCACCTCAGCAAGATTGTCTGCCTCTTTAGAAAGAAGCTCAATATTTGAATTTGAATTTGAATCCAACATTTCCAATGTGAGCCCCACTTTGTCAGCGTCTCCCTTACCTACACAAGACACTGGCACTAGCTATCTAACATCTCCATCACATACTGTAGTGCTGATCGAACTCCCTCGGAAAGTTGGTTCAAAAATCCTCTCTTCCGTCAACGTCCCGCAACCCACCTCTGGCCCCCTTCCCCTCTCGAGTTAGGATGTATTGAGTTCCTTCCTTGTTCCTACCAGTGACAACAAAACAGGCGTTGAGGCTTCCCCTAGAACATAGTCCGCCTCCACCACTAACATCTTAAAACTTTGCCTCCCACCATCAAAGAGACTGCCACTCTCACTACGAAAATCTCCCCTGCTACCTTCATTGAAACAGATTTAGGGAATTCTCAGGCAGAATGTACCTAGACAACCAATGAATCAACCTTTGTCCAACTCAAATTTTCTGGATCTACCTTTACAAAGCCTCCAAGCAAATCCCCTACTTTTGGGAATGTCTTCCAACACCATGCATGCAGGGAACTCCGAAGCACCTTTGTTATGTTTGTGCCTTTGAATTCTTTGTGGCAACTCGCTTCATAATGGTTTGTAGTGGCTCGTAGTCCACCCCACAGTGGCATGGACCTGATCCATATTCATTGACAACTCTTTGAGGGCACAACTCTGTATTTTGGGGCTTAGGATTTTCTGTGAGGGCACAACTCTGTATTTCTTCTCCATTGACAATTTCATAGTGGATTTCTATTCCTCCTTTGCCCGTGGAGGTAGGATATAAGTCAAACCACATAAATCTATGCATTTTGTGCTTATTTCTCTTTATCTCTATTTTTACTTTTAGTTTGGGTGCCATTCAGATTTGTTTTCTTGAGTTTTTCCACAACAACCTTACATTTGTTGTGGAATTTTAGTAAGATCTAGGGCTGACTCTTTTGTTTTGGAACAAAACAAGTGAGTGTGAAGTGTGGCTGCTTCTAAGAGAGATCTAGGGCTTATTCTCGAAAACACTCAAGATTCCAAGAGGGGAACAAGGCCGCAATGTTCCAAAACAAAAAAACCACTAAAGAACTGGTGAGTTGAGTTAGTTGGCCGGTTAGCTAGTTACGATAAGGAGGAAAGGTTGAAGGAGTCTGACTCCACCCGTACTCTATAACTTAACCAGTCATACCTAAGTGTTGATTGAAGTCCAAAAGACATCATCATGAATACTTTTCTCACTGCGATGCTTAGATTGTTCGATCTTATAATTTTGAATCATGTGGGGGATTGTTGGAGGGAGATTCAAATTTACAAGAATCTCTCTCCTCCCTCTCTTGTTTTTGTCCTTTCCTCCCTTGAATGACTCCTTGTCCCACATTACTTGGGAAAAGAGTAGGAGTGGAGTATATTTGTAGTTTTGCTCCCTCTATGAGTAGGGACCCATAGGAGGAGAGGACTATAGATATTCTATGCCTGTGAGGGGGGTTGGGGGTGCTTTTCACACACACATGCCGAGTCTGGCCGGGGCGCAGGCGCGAGCGCATGTACGTGTACGCGCGATGCACTGAATCATTTTGTTTTAAAAATTCTGAAAGGACACATATGTGTCCATTTGGGTTTGAGAGCACTCTATAAAAGGAATGTTGGCCAACCCAGTCAATTCACACACCATTTTTCGATAGTTTTTCTCTGAGACATCAATCTTTAGTGGTTTGCGGAGGTCTGGTAAGCGAGTGCACGCCTACCAGTGGCCTGTGGGCTGTTTTACCTTGGTGACCGGTTTGCGATCACCAGGCTGCACTATAGGGGGCAAATACGGTTTTAAGTATAGTGACCAAGTGGCACGACTCAACCCTCCATCTTCTTGCAATTCCCAGTTTCGAGTTCCTGCAACAACTTCAAATTACTGCCCTCTCTTTATTATTTTCACAACATCAGATCAGGTGGCTTAGCTCCCTCAACACAAGTGATGGATGGTAAATAGGAATGACAATATGGCCCACCCCAATCGGGGCCCGCATTTGACCATTGGTATGGTCATATTCTAATTAGGGACGGGGTGGGGACAATATTTATGTATTTATGTATGTATACATGTATATGTATATATCATATTATAATTATAATTAACATATGCCTATATAAGGGGGAACCTAATCAGGTTCAAGTTCAATCCAAGCTATAATTTGAGGTGAGTTACAAGTCTATAAAATTTAAATTTTTATTAGTTAATTTTAAAATTGTATTAATGTTATTATTTCTAAATTAAATGGATCTTAAAATAGTGTAATTAATATTAAAAAAGCAAGTGGTATCTATTTCTCTAAATTCAAATTAAGACTTAATTGGTTTGGGCAAGTTAAAGTTTATATTCAAGCAATAATTTCGGGTGACCTTATTGTTATTAGAATTTGGGATTGCAAATTGTATTTGTTTGCCTAAATTCAAATTGACCTTATGCACTGGTCGGGCAAAGATTGAGGGAAGCGTTTTAATACTCACATTTGTCTTCTATTTGCACCTATTCACATTAACATGCAGTACCCTTTTCGCCCAAGGTTCAAAGTATCGACACGTATCTGACCGGTTCAGGGGGTGGAGAAGCCCTAAACCGCCCCCTGAACCGGTTTTGAAAAAAATAAAAAAGAGTAAAAAAACAGTATCAATATCGCAAGATACGTGGGCGTATCGATATTTTGAACCATGTTTTCAACTAACTTACTGTCAATCCTCTAGCAATCTATATATTCCCCATAAATAGTAGTCTATATATAGTCCATCTTTGTGGCTTCCAAATATTACAAAAAATTACTTAGCTCTATAATTTCCTTCTTTATTTCTTTTTCCTTTTTTTTAATGGATGGAAATAATAGTGTTATTATTTTGATCTGTAGGTACCATTTGAAAGATGTTGTTCTTCAGGGTGGAATTCCTTTTAATAAGGCCCATGATATGTCTCTATTTGAATACCTTGGGAAAGATTCTCGATTCAACAAAGTTTTTAATAGAGCAATGTCAGATCATAGTATAATAGTCATGAAGAAGGTACTTGAGACATACAAAGGCTTTGAAAGTCTAAAAGAGGTGGTGGATGTTGGAGGCGGGATTGGAGTCACGCTCAACTTAATCACATCTAAGTATCCTCAAATTAAGGGTATTAATTTCGACTTGCCTCATGTTGTTGCAGATGCACCATCTTATCCTGGTATGACTTATCTTTTCCTTTGCATAATTATCATTATTTACTAGGTAGAGAAATTAGCATTATTTTTGCTTCCAATTTTATGGTATTTTAGTAAGGAATTTTAATTCTTTGTCATCAGGTGTGGAACATGTTGCAGGGGATATGTTTGAAAATGTCCCACAAGGAGAAGCCATTTTAATGAAGGCGAGTTACTTTTTTAATTTTTTTAAATAATTTATTTCTTACAAAGATCATTCATAAAATATTTTAAATGAATTATTATAGTGGGACAATATAATTCACAAAGATCATGCATGCTATAATCCGAATTAGTTCCTTGTAACTTATAAATTGTTTATTACAATTCTTGATTTTATATATTATATATAATCAAGAAATATTTTCAATTATTGTTATTTATTTGTGTTAAAAGAAATTAATTTATCTAGTAAACCAAGTTTTGAATTGTATTTAAAAGGTGCATGAGACCTGAATTAATCCCCCCGTCTGTATTATTAATTTAAAAGCTCAATTATATTATTCGTAAAAGAATTTCTTTTCCTTTCTTAAACACTTGTAGTACATACTTCACGACTGGAGTGATGAGCAATGCTTAAAGATATTAAAGAACTGCTGGAAAGCTCTTCCAAACTCGGGAAAGATTATTGTTGTGGAATACATTCTTCCGGAGGCTCCAGCAGCTGGGATTAGTGTGTCGCCTGAAGTTGCAGATTCAATAATGTTATCTCAATGTCCTAGAGGAAAAGAGAGGACATATGAAGAGTTTGAAGCACTGGCAATGAGCTCTGGATTTTCCAGTTGTGAAAGACTTTGTTGTGCTTATGACATGTGGGTTATGGAGTTCCACAAATAGCAGGGGTTTGTTTGTTTGTTTTGATGAAAAAGTTCATGGATGGTTGTGACTGTGAGTGAGTTTTATTTGTGTATGGTTGTGATTGTGAGTGAGTTTTATTTGTAAGGGTGGGGACTATTCTATATATCCTAAAGTCTGAATATTTTATCAGGTTTATAATAGCCACGCTAATATTTTCTCTACAACATAATTAGAAATAAATTGAGTCACTGAAAGCGGCTTTCCTGTGTTATCTCTGGCAGGCAGCTACATCCTAATCAAATTTGTTTTGTAATTCCTTGGAAACTAGTCACCAAGGTTTTTAAAATCAATCCAGAGAATGAACCGGTCAGGGGTCCGGTTCTTGGGTCGAACAGTGGGCCTATTCTGATAAAAAATAAAAAAAATAAAAAATGGTTAAAACTATTCGAATGGTTTGAACAGTTAATCGTCCGAGTGAGCAGTTTGTTGATCAAAATCAACGGTTTTTGAAAATATTCAATTTTGGGGAAAAATGGAACCGATCATCTGACCGATTTTCGGTTTTTCCGATCTGACCGTCCAATCCAGTTTTGAAAATCATGCTCTACACAAGAATGGGATGACAATCACCACCTAATTTTTGCAAGAAAAATCAAAAGAAAAAAAAAAAACAAAAATAGAGGAAGAGAAAGAAGCATGAATTTTGAAAACCTTCTACTAGAAAAAACGTGACATAGCTATTAAAACCATTGTCTTAGGCATAAGCCAATCTCCGATTTTGATCAAACTGGCAGCTTAGACTGAAAGAAAAGATGGTGGTTCTTTTCCGAATCTCCGCTTTGATATTCAAATGTGGAAGCCAGAATCGCCGGAAAGCCCGAACTGACTTTGCAAGACAGACAATGAAACAAAAGTGGTGTGAGCTGGCCTTCATGATTGCCGGCAGAGATTACTATTTTAAAAGTATTACTATTCTGCACCTTTGCCGGCGGTAACTGACTGTCCCGTATGGGTCACATTAATTTAATTTATTACTAATGGGGACTCGTATAATGCATGAGTTTTGTGGAACGGGATCTGCTCCTAATATTGGGCGCCTCACATACACATCCACTGTGCATTGGGAACATCTCCCATGAAAAATAATTTACAAGTATGGGAGATATTCCCAATGCATGGTAGGATGTGCGTGTGAGACACATGTGAAGCACCCTATGTGAGGAGCAGATCCGGTCTAGGGTTTTGTTAAACCAAAAGCTATACAATAAAATACATAAGAGTATAAGACCAGACCCTTGTTTTATATTTTAATTTTTAGATAATTAATAATTATTTATATTTTGAGAAAATCTATGATGCGGGAAAGACATGGTATCGAAAGAGTTTTGACCAATCAAAACCCACCCATGATTTCTGATAAATAACACCTGATTGGCTACAACACTTTATGATTCTAGTTGATTGGTCAGACATTTTTCAGATATCATATCTTTTCCATATTATAGTCGAACCCTTATATTTTATATACTAGTTTTAGTTCTTTTTTTTACAAGACAAAATAACAATAATTAATTTCAGTTAGGGTGTTCAAGTATTTCCATTTGGCTTTGGTTCAACAATTTCCTAATTAAGCTGACCAGGTCGAATCAGTTTCTACTTAGCCATTTGTAAATCAACCACAACCAAAATGACCCAATCATAGACATATAGTAAAATTTTATATTTTAAATATATTCTTTTAATAATATTGCTATAATTTTTAAATTTAAATTTAATTTTTAATTTTAAATCTTTTGAACCAACTAACCAAACTAAAAACTGACATAATCCGATAAAACCTGAATCAAATGGTTTTCACTAATGGTCGGTCGATTCCAAATGACCAACTCCCCAACCCAATTAGGTTGATCTGCTTGGCCAAACAATGTACAACAAAATTGAACTAACTTGTGAATACTCTTAATTTCAGCCAAATTAATAGTCTAATCTCTAATAAATAATAATAATTTAATCCTAAATAGTTATCGGAAATTTATAAAAAAAGTACACAATCATTGGAAATAATTTACAATAAAAATACAATAAATAACTAATAAAAATACAATAAATACTAATATCTATTAAATTAGTCAATAAATAGTGCAATCTCCAATATAGTTTCATCACTAATTACTAATAATCAATAAATATAACAAAAATACATAATTTCTAAAATTAAATTTATAACAAAAATATAATAAATTAAATTTAAAAAACTTAGACAACAATAGTTTGATCATCAATAATATTAAAAATTTTAACTACATAAGAAAAAAATATAGATTTTTACATGATTAACGAAAATATATTTATCATAAAAATACAACAAAAAATTACTGAAAATACAATAAATATTGATTTCAGTATATATAAATATTTCTTAAATATAAATTAAGGTTTTAAAATTATTATTAATAATAATTTTGTTTTCTTAAAATTATTTCTACAATTATTAATTGATTTAAGTGAAATATTATTTTTATAATTAGTATAATAATAATTTAAATTATGGCTCTATTTTTTAATATCTATTAATTTTTTTTGAAAGTTATTATTGTAGAGAAGATGGGCCGAATGGCCCATAGGCTGTTTATCCTTTTTTTTATCTTTTATGTTCTTTTCTGTAATAGGCCTTAATCTGGACTTATTCTTTCTTATGTTATGTCTTTTTAATTTTTTGCTCAAATAGGGGCTTCTCTGTAAATTACCAAAGTTTAACTTAATAAAATAGAATTAAGGGTGTAAGAGAAGAGATTATGTTCGAAAATCTTTCTCTCTGAACCCAAGTTGCCGCCACCTTCTTCTTCATCTTCTCTCCTCTTGAACTCTGATTTTGGCTACTTTCTTTTGATTTTTGCATCTTTCTAAACAATCATTTATTCTCAAAAGGCTGTTTTTCTTCTTAGTATCAGAGCAGGCTCGTTTTTCCCCTTTTTTCCCATACACAGTGTGTATGGAGAACTAAATCGTATGAATAGTTAAAGACACCTATTTCAGCCCAGTTGTTAGTGGTTTCTGGAGAGAAGAGGATTGGCTTTGTTGCCCCCTTGACAGATTGAAGTGTGTTGCCCGAAACCCTAATTTTTTGGAGAAATCTGATTACGGGCCCCATAGGGAATTTGACCTAGGCGCTCAGTGACTAAAGGCTTTTTCATTCACATTCTTGAATATCGAATCAAGTGTGATGATGCGCAATCCGGTCGGTCTTTGCTGTCAACGATCTTGCCTCTGAACCGGGTGGTAGGGACCTGAAACGGAGGGAGAAGAGAAGCTCCGAGGAGAAACCGACGTAAGGGCTCCGAAGCTCAAGTTAGAGTCTTTCAAAGGCAAAATAGACCAGATAGCGCAAAAGTTAGCATACCTTGTTTCTGGGGGTAGGAGCCTTTTATAACCACCTCGCGCACTCACTTCCAGGCTTCTGTCAGATCGGGCATGATTACTTCTGAACTCCTGCCAGTTCGGATGTCATTTCCTCTGGTCGGTCAGAACCGCCACTGTTCCTTTGTCGGAGCCGTCTTTGCGGCTAGTAACGACGGTGGCAGGTGGCGGTAGCAGGAGGCCGTTTGAAGTGCGGCTGTCAGGCGTCAGATCCCAAATCAGTCAGGTGTGTCGTCCTCGGATACGGACGTTTGATCATCCTGGTGTTTCGGAAGCTAAGTGTTGGAGTGAGCGAGATGTCTTGAGTTCAGTTTGGGGAGTGTTCCGAGCCGCCACGGGCCAGCTCGGATCACAGCTTTGCGAGGCTTGGGGCCCACTATAGTTTGTGCTCCTTGCAGGGAGCTCGGGTTCTCAGCAGGGAGCTCGGGTTCTCAGTAGGAAGCTTGAGTTCCTAATAGGGAGCTCGGACTCCCAGTAGGGAGCTCGGACTCTTGGTAGGGAGCTCGGGCCCTTGGTGGGGAGCTCGGGCCCTTGGTGGGGAGCTCAGGCTCCAAGTAGGGCGGTCTGGAGTTCGGGCTCAGTAATGAGCTTGGACTTTGCTTTCGGTGCTTGCTTCGGGCGCTCTACTGTCCCGAGTTGCTTGTTTCTGCCACGTGTCGGGTAATTGCGTGGTCGGGCCAAATTCCCCTTCATCAATTGCCCCCCACTCCCTGCGACAAGGGTCCCGTCTTGGCGCGGGGAGTTTGTGGGGTTGCAGGAGGGTTTTGGTCCGTGCTGAGCACGCTCACTTTAATTTGATTTTCAAAAAAGGGCGCGCGTTTGGGAGACGTGACGGCAGTCATTCGAGAGTTGCGTTGCAGACGCTTTTATTGCGAGGAGACATGTGCCGACACCCCGTCAGTTTCGGGAAGACATGTGCTGACACCTGTCCTCTGACAAGACGTGCGCGATGCTTCGTCAGTTTCGGAAAGACGTGCGCTGATTGACTTTGGAAGACGTGCGGTTTAGCGTGACTGTGGGCCGTTGGATTGGCTTCGATCTGGGCCGTCGCATTCTGGCCGTAGTGGATATAAATAGCGCGCGGGGGGGGGGGGGCGTCCGTGCTACTACTGTACCTCTTGAGCTCGCACCTAAGTTTCCAGTTCGCGTTCAGGCTCTTCAGCTCGCATCCCCGGTTCCTTGCCTGTTCGAGCTTTTGTGGTGTTCTTCAGTCTTCTTCCCGGGTGAGTGCTTTTGGAATTCCGTTCTATTCTCTGATGTCTAGTTCGGAGGGTTCAGGCTATTCAAGCGGGTCTGATGTAGGTTCTACCAATCGATTTGCGTCCCCTGGTAGTTCAAGTGAGCCCAATGTAGGTCCTGAGGAATGGGTTGAACCTACAGGCCGAGGTGCTTCGGGTAGGTCGGCGTCCACCTCCCGTCGCGGCTGAGTTTTAGATCAGTTCGGTCCTTCGACTATGACGTCTAAGGGACTTCAATCCCTCATAGACTATTACGACTTGCCCGGGGAGCACGCCTACTTCATTCCTACGGGTAGCTTCCCTTGGGAACACGGTCCTGATGAGATCGTGATTTTCCGGGAACAGCTCACTGCGGGGCTGCGACTGCCCTTTCACCCTCTTCTCGTCGAGGTTCTAAACCACTTCGGTGTGATGGTTGGCCAGCTTCACCCGAACTCCATTAGGAACTTAGTGGGGACGATCTCTTTATTTTGTGACGAGAACTTTCCTTTGGATCTGGAGATTTTCTCCTCCATTTTAATGCTGAAAAAGCAAGCGGGTCCCCTTCCTGGGCGTAGGTGGGCATACTACCTGTCCCCTCGCCCAGGCTTCAAGCTTTTACATTGACTCCCTAATAAGGTCCCGGCGTGGAAGCGGGACTATTTCGGGGTGCGAAGTGCGCTAGGGTGGCCGTTTCAGACCGGCTGGGGGATGGCCGCTCCCGACTTCGGCGTCACACTTGATAAGGAGACGGCGAAGGGCCTCCGGCAATGGGCGCAGCTCGGGCTGGAGTGTCAACGGTATCTGACGGAGGCCAAGCTTGTTGCTGCGGGCCTGAGTTCAGGTAGGTTCTTTCCCTAGCGATCCTATCTTGCTCTTCTTTTACGTGTCTTACTGATGCCGAACTCTTTTTCGCAGGTACGATGGACTCTCGAGGGACCCGAGGTGGGCACTTGTTCCAGGGCATGAAGAGGAGGAAACGGGTGGCTAAGCGAGCTCGCGCCGAACCTTTCCAGGGTGCGGAGCCCGAGGCACCGGACTATCCGGCGGAGGAGTCCGATATGGTTCCGCCTACGCAGGAGCCGGCGGGGGCTCCTTATGCCGAAACCACACACACTGGGGCTCCTGCTTACTCCGAGTCTGCCCATACGCGAGCTGGGCCGTCGGGGTTGGAGGCCCCGGGGGGCTTCAGGAGCGTGCTGTCGCCTGTTCATGCTCTTCAACGGAGTAAGGAGGCGATGTTTCCCGAGGAAGTTGCGGCGTGGACTGAGCTCCCTCTACACCAAGTGGCCTGCCGTGCCGTTACTCATGCTATGGTGGTAAGTGCTCCCTTTTTTAGAGTTCTTTGGCTTTCATTCTTCTATTCGTTCCTTTGATCCCGTTTTCCTTTGATAGGTGAACTCTTCTATTCACGCCTTAGCGAATCAGGTGGAGAGATACTCGAGGCAGGCGCGAGCTACCGAGGAGGCTGCTCGAACTGCCGAGGAGGCTGCTTGTGCTGCCGAGGCTGCTGCTCGCCTCAAGCGGTCTAGGCAGGCGAGGTCTCAGAGGGATGCTAAGGCCATGGGAGTGGTGGTGAAGAATATGGCGGAGTTGAAGTTGGACCTGCAGCACCAAGTCGAGTATCTTCAGGAGGATATCAGGGAGAGGACTCAGATCTTCTCTAAAGGCATCGAAGACGCGAAGAAGAAAGCTGTCAGCGATTACATTGCTTCGCCGGATTTCGATGATATGATGGTAGACTCCTACAGGAGGGGTTTCAAGCTAAGCCGGTGGATGATCCGGAATACGTACCCCGAGCTCGACACTAGCGCCATATCCATGAAGGGAAGGAGAGATCCATCCTATGGACGCCCAAAGATTGCGGAATAAGGGGCGAATTTCAAAAATTTTTCTCTCCCTTCAACTGGGAATCGTATTCCCTATTTAGAAAATCGTATTTTCAAGGATCAATCTTGAACCATAAACTGAACCAGATCTGAACCAAAAATAATGGGAGAGGATTATACCTGATACAGAGAAGTAATATCTCCCAATGGAGGTGTTCACGCCCAAGGAAGGATCCAAAGACTGCTCCCACTGAAGATGGCGCAGTGTAGGGTGGAGCAGAATCAGCAACGTTCTTCAAAAGAACTTGACCCTTCGTAAGGATCAACTGGACGACTTGAGTACAGCTCCAACCAATCTTTTCACAAAAGATTGAAATCAAGATCCAATCTTGATTGCTCCCAAGAACTGGAGATCGAACTGAAGGAATGGCAATGGCAGGAAGGTGGCGGTAGGAGAGAATTCGCAGTACGCAGGAAATCTCTCAATCTCTCTTTCTTTAAGAGAAGAATGTTGTTGATGATGTTGTGTTTTTAGGCTGCCGCCCCCTTCCCCTTTCATAATCTTAAAGGGATCAGCTCCTAATCAGATTAGGAGCTGCTAATCCAAATCATATTGGGGTTAGAAGTCCCTAAGGGATAACCCTTATCTTATCTGCAGATCAGATCAGCTGTCTCCTAATCTAATTAGGAGGTTTCCAGATCTAAATCTCATTTAGATCATGGACTCTCTGAGTGGATAGGGTCTAAGCCCAATCCTTTCAGCAGACCCTCTTAAGAATTCGCCCCCTTTAAATGATTGATCAAATCAGCCCAGTTCGAAATGGGCTTAAGGCCCATTTAAGGTTATGTACTCAAAAGGCTTCCAAATTGCTGCCCAGTTGGGCTTCCTTGTATAGCGTGGGACCCAAGCATTGATCTACACATCAGCCACATGAGTTCGGCCCAGCCTTTGTTACAAGGCTTGGCCAAATACACTGTTAATGGCAGTGCACCCCCTGAAACCCATCAAATGGGCTCTATGGGCCCAACACTTACACTAAGTGGTCCCTGGGCCAAGCCACCTTGTAACACCCAGGGACTGTGGGTAGATGCAAGATTAGCCCATCAGGTATTATCCTCAATGGGTCTTACACTTAACCTCTCAGCCCATAATGATCATACACTGCCCGACAAGAGAGGACCTCTCCCTCGGCTGCAAGGAACAGTGTTGCACTCTCCACTTATATGGATCCCGGGAATTAAAACCTTCTTGCAAACAATTTAGAAACCGTACATATATACTTTTATATCTTATATAAAATATATTTTGCAAAACAAATCTCAACGGTTGAAATCGGCTGCCGGCAGTCTTGGTTTCCATCAGTGAGAGTGCATCCCCGATCATTACCTTTGTCCGACAAAGGGGCTGATCCTGTCACTATGATCACCCACTCAGATGAATTCTCGGACTGTCCCAACATACCTAGGTTTTGACCCCCGCTAAGGATCTCACTGATTGGTACATCAAAGACAGCCCAATCCGACACCTAGTGTAGTATCATAATCGAGTCTAGGGGTCGGGTGTAACTTTCCAGTTTTGCCCATCAATCTCCAAGGTCCAGGGCAATACTGGAAATCTGGTCCAGTTCAAAGATTCAATTAATCCTACACTGTATGTGCCTAGGGTCTCACCCTGGCAGCTGAGACAAGCCACCCCAACCGACTTGGTGGCACTACAGTGTCAGCCTTGTCAGGATAGGTCTCCCCAGACCGACCCACTAGCTGTGAACATTCTAAACTAACACGAGTCTCATTAAGTGTCCAGTTTAAGGGTATTACACAGAAACATACCAAGGGAACATGAATCAAATATGTATCTTTATTCATTTAAAATAAACTCATAAAGTACATCATTCTGATTGAAGCTAAGGGCATACAAAACTGTCTAACAATCCACTTCGCGCATTACTCAAGAAATGGCTAATGCTGCGGATGCCGAACCAGACTCCGAGGGGGAGGCAGGTCCTTCGGGTGTTGTCGAAGTGGCTTCTGACAACGATGAAGTAGCCCCCGACTTGTAAAATGAAATGTACACTTTTTTTTCTTTTTTTTTTTTTGAATGTACACATCTATTCTGAAATGAAGTGACTTTTTGTTCAAGTGCTGGTTGTCCTGTCTTCGAGCTACGTTTTTTGCCGAACTGACCATTTCGGTTCTTCAGTTCGTTTTTCTGATTTGAAATGGCTTTTTGTCTGGTTGTCTTCGAGCTGCATTTTTTGCCAACCTGACCATTTCGGTCCAGTTCGTTTTCTACCTAGGCTTCGGGGTACTTGCCTTGGTGGTCTATAGGTAGTACCTTCTTAAGTTGACAACGTTCCATGCTCGGGGTACTTGTTTTCCTTCTAGGGTTCCGAGCTCGTATGCTCCCCCACCGAGTGCTTTCTTTACTCTGTAGGGTCCTTCCCAGTTTGGTCCAAGTTTTCCTATGCCTGGTTCGGGCACCATGACTTTACGGAGAACCAGGTCGCCGACGCGGAAGTTCCTCTTCTTTACTCGCGCGTTATAATACCGAGCTACCTTTTGTTGGTAGGCCGCAGTTCGGATGTGCGCGAGGTCTCTCACTTCGTCCAGTAGGTCGAGGTTGGTGCGTAACTCGCCCTCGTTTGTCTGTTCGTCGTACGCTTCTAGTCGCAACGTAGGCACTTCGATTTCCGCCGGGATCACTGCCTCGGTGCCGTATGTGAGGTTAAAGGGGGTCTCACCTGTGGCGGTTTTTTCCGTGGTTCGGTGTGCCCATAGAACACTTGGTAGTTCGTCTGCCCACAAACCTTTGGCTCGGTCCAATCGCACTTTCAGTCCGCGGAGGATGGCTCTGTTCATTTCTTTTGTTTGGCCATTTGCCTGCGGGTGTGCGACCGATGTGAAGTTCTGACTAATTCCCATACTTCGGCACCATTCTTGGAACTTGATATCTTCGAACTGTTTGCCGTTGTCGGAGATCAGCACCCGAGGTAGCCCGAAGCGACATACAATGTTCTTCCAAAAGAAGTTTTGTATGTTTCGGGCTGTAACTATTGCCAGGGGTTTAGCTTCTATCCACTTTGTGAAGTAATCTACTGCCACCACTAGGAATTTTCTCCCGCCTGTCGCTGGTGGGAATGGCCCCAGGAGGTCGATGCCCCATTGGGCGAAGGGCCATGGGCTGGTGAGGTATTTGAGGTCAGCAGCGGGCTGATGGTGGATGCTGGCGTGCTTCTGACACTTGTCGCATTTTCTGATGAGCTTGATTGCCTCTGTCTTCATCGTTGGCCAGTAGTATCCTTGTCGAAGTGCTTTTTGGGCGAGGGCTCTGCCCCCCAGGTGTCCGCCGCACAAGCCTTCATGGGTGTCGCGGAGTACCAACTCGGCTTCGGCCGGGCACAAGCATCGCAGGTAGGGGAGCGTGTAGGATCGTTGGTACAACAGTTCGTCTATAATGACGTATTTGGCTGCCTGGTGCTGCACCCTCTTGGCTGCATTGCGGTCCATGGGGAGGGTTCCGTCTAGCAGGAAGCTCGCGAGTGGGTCAATCCAGCTCGGCTCTGCTTCAGTGACGGGAGTGACCTCTTCTGCCCTACCGAGAATGCTAGGCCGAGGTAAGTCCTCTACGTACACGGTTCTCCTAGCGTTGTGGCTCGTGCTTGCTAGTCGGGACAGGGCATCGGCCTCAGCGTTCTCTGACCTCGGGATTTGCTTGATGAAGTGTGACTGGAAGTTGAGTAGAGCTTCCTTTACTTTTGCCAAATATGCAATCATTGTGAGCTCGCATGCTTCGTATTCGCCTGTAACTTGGTTGACTACGAGCTGGGAATCACTACAGATAACCATGTGCTTTGCTCCAACTTTGTGCGCCAGGTTTAGCCTGGCCATCAGTGCCTCGTACTCCGCCTCGTTGTTAGATGCCGCGAACTCAAAGCGTAGTGCGTATTCCAGTTTTGTTCCGCTCGGGCCACGTAGCACTATTCCAGCCCTGCTACCTTGTTGGTTCGAGGAGCCATCTACGTGAAGGATCCAGGGCTCCTCCTCCCAGTTCGCGCTTGGTCTAACCAAGAGGGATGCCACACTGGCTGCTACTTCACGGGGTTCGGATTCGTTGGTTTGGGAGCTCCGAGTTCGCCCGAACTGGGGATCTCGGGCTCGATCGGTTCACGGGCTTTGGGGCTAAACGTACACTCGGCGATAAAATCTGCCAAGGCTTGGGCCTTAATGGCAGTTCTTGGCTTGTACTGGAGATCGTACTCGCTGAGTTCGATGGCCCTCTTCGTCAGTCGGCCGGAAACCTCGGGTTTGAGTAGTACTTGTTTCAGAGGTTTGTCGGTGAGGACGATGACGGTGTGAGCCTAGAAGTACGGGCGGAGTTTTCGTGCTGCTATCACCAGTGCGTACGCTAGCTTTTCTATCTGCGAGTACCTTGTCTCTGCTCCCTGCAAGATTTTACTAACAGAATATATGGGTCGTTGGACCCGGTCTGTCTCCTTTACTAGTACCGAACTGACCACCTCGTCGCTAGCCGAGAGGTACAGTTCTAAGATTTTGCCTTCCTCGGGCCGAGCTAAGGTTGGCACATTGGCGAGGTAACCTTTTAGCTCGTCAAACGCGAGCTGGCAGTCTTGGGTCCATTCGAACCCTTTGCCTTTGATTACTTTGAAGAAGGGTAGGCAGCGATCTGCCGACTTGGACATGAAGCGGCTTAGAGTGGCTATGCGACCGTTTAACCTTTGAACTTCTTTTACTTTCCGAGGCGGTCTCATATCTAGGATGGCTTTTATCTTGTCCGGGTTGGCCTCGATGCCGCGCCGATTGACAACGTAGCCTAGGAATTTGCCCGAGGTGACGCCAAAGACACATTTGTTGGGGTTCAACTTCATGCTAAACTGACGCAAGATTTGGAAGACAGAGTCCAAGTCTTTTATTATTTCTCGTGAAAACCGTGTTTTGACGACCATGTCGTCTACATAGCACTCTATCTTTGTGTCGATCAGGGGCCGAAACAGCCTATTTACAAGTCTTTGGAAGGTCACCCCGGCATTTTTTAGCCCGAAGGGCATGACCTTGTAACAGTATAGGCCGAACTCGGTTATGAAGCTGGTTTTTTCCTCGTCGGACTGGTCCATCCGGATTTGGTTGTAGCCTGAGTAGGCATCCAGGAAGCTTAGCAATTCATGTCCCGAGGTCGCATCCACTAGGCGGTCGATCCTAGGGAGGGGGAAGCAGTCTTTCGGGCAAGCTCGGTTCAGGTCGGTGTAGTCGACGCACATGCGCCACTTGCCGTTCGCCTTTTTCACCAGCACAGGGTTGGCCACCCAGCTCGGGTAATGGACTTCCCTTATGAAGTCTGCTGCGAGGAGCTTCTCGACTTCCTCGTCGACCGCCTTCCAGCGCTCTGGGGCTAAGTTCCGTTTCTTCTGTCTAACGGGTCTGACTAAAGGATCAGTGTTGAGTTTGTGAGTTATTAGACTAGGGTCAATACCGGGCATATCGGCCGTGGACCATGCAAAAATATCTAAATTTTGGAGTAAAAAACTTACCAGTTCAGTCCGTAGGGGTTCTTTGACGGAAGCACCGATCTGGAGTGCGCGAGCTGGGTCCGTAGGCGAGGTTGGGATCGCGACTGTTTCTTCTGTGGGTGAGGCTCGTTCTTCGCCTTGTTCCGCGGGCCATTCCAGATCGAGGTCGCCGGCCGCCTTGGTCTTTCCCTTTAGGGCGGCAACGTAGCACTTGCGGGACTCGAGCTGGTCGCCCCGCGCTACCCCCACACCAAAGTCCGTAGGGAACTTCATGGCCAAATGGTAGGTGGAGACCACCGCCCACAGAATATGCGTGATTGGCCGCCCTATTATGGCATTGTATGGGGAGGGGGTCGCGACCACCAGGAAGTCGTGGTTGAGTCTGACCGCACAAGGCCACGTGCCGACTTCCACAGGCACCGTTATTTTTCCAAGGGGCCTGGCTTCCTCTCCGCTGAAGCCCACCAGGGGAGTGCTTGCGGGCCTTAGTTCGTTCCTTGGCAGCTGTAGCCGATCAAACGTCGATTTGAAGAGGATGTCCGCCGAGCTGCCTGAATCTACAAGTACGTGCCTAACCTCGAAGTCGCTGATCCTTAGTTTAATGACAAGCGCGTCATCGTGAGGGTAGCGAACTCCTCGCGCGTCGTCTTCTGTGAAGAGGATTGGCTCCTCGGTCTTTGGCCTTTTCGGAGGGTTCCGCTCCTCGAGGACCGCTTCGCGAACTGAAGTCCGGGCTGCCGCTGATGTACACCCCGCTACCACCGAACCTCCCACAATTACATGGATGGTTCCCCGAATTGGCCTTTCTGTCGGCGGCTGTCGCTGCATCGGTTCGGCAGGCCTGCTGCTAGTTTCGGGGGTGTCCTTTTCGTGCTCGCCTGGCCGATCCGCTTTATTGCTATTATTGTTGTGCTGTACAAAGTTTCTTAAGTATCCGCGGCGGATGAGCCCCTCTATCTCGTCTCGGAGGTTATTGCACTGCTTGGTACTGTGACCGTGGTCCCTATGGAAACTACAATACAAATTCTTGTTTCTTTCGTTCGGATTTCCCTTTAGGCGAGGTGGCCACTTCACGTATGGGGCGTCCTTAATCGTCATTAGGATCTCGGTCCGCCTCGTGTTCAGTGGCGTGTAATCCGTCCGAACTGGCAGGGGAGCTCGGAACGATTGGTTTGGTTTTGGGTCCCGGGCCGGGTTTTTTCGGTCGGCTGAGTTAGAGGGCTCGCCATCCCTCTTTCTTTTCTCATTTCCGCCCTCGGTTCTTTGGTTAATTTCCTCCTCAGTCCTCATGAACTTGTTCGCGAGCTTGAGGAACTCGGCCACGGTCGCGGGCTGGTTGGCTACCATGTGCCATTTGAATTCCTTGTGCGTCACCCCTCTTTTTGCCGCGGCGAGCTGCACCGCGGGGTCTAACCGCGGTATCTGTAAGCATGCTTCATTGAATCATTTGATGTAGCCCCGTATGGGTTCTCCTTCCCTTTGGACTACCCCGAAGATGCTTTCCTCTGCTCTGGGGCACCGTTTGCTGGTGACGAAGTGTGCAGTTAAGACCTGCACGAACTGAGCCCAACACTTTATCGAGCCGGGGGCCAGGTTCCTGTACCAAGTGCGGGCTACCCCCTTAAGGGTGGTGGTGAAAGCCACACACATGCATGACTCGCTGGCTCTGGCGATGTGCATTTGGGACTGGAAAGCGTCCACGTGGTCGTTGGGGTCGAAGGACCCATCATACTTGTCTAGAGGCGGGAGCTTGAAATCTCTAGGCAAGGGGACTGCCAGGAGTTCTGATGCGAGGGGGGAAGGAACTGAGAGAATCGGGGCAACTGCTACCTCGTCCAAGCTCGTCTCGCCTTTGCCTCTGAGCTCTGACAGGACGCGGGTGGCGGTTCGTCGACCTCGACGGCGCCTTCGCTGCTGAGTAGGCCTTGTACTGGCACTGCTGGCCTCCGTTTTAAAGAGCTCGATGGGCCTGGAGTGCTGGTAGTCCGCTGCTGCCAGTGCGCCGAATCGGTTTTCCACCAGTGGGGACTCCGATTTGGAGCCCCGAGGTGCCGATCTCGCGGGCGAGGTTCCCGATCCGCCTGCGAGCTGCGAGGCGGGGATGACTTTTCTTTCTCTCCGGCCTGGGGACGAGGCCTGGCTGTTTGGGGGGTTCTGGGGCCTAGAGGCTTTTCCTTGGAGGCGCCCATCCTGCGAAGAGGCCTTGACCGGCTTCGGAGCAGGGTGGCGAGGTGGAAGTAGTTGTTGGTTTGGTGTCAGTTGGGGGAACTGCTGTTGATAGTGGTACTGTGAGAGGTTGTGCAACACTTGGTGCTGGTGGAGCTAGTGTTGCTGGAATTGTTGCATCTGGGCTTGCTTTGCCTGCATGCACTGCATTAGGTCGTCTAACCGATTTTTGCTAGCTGCCAGGGAGACGGCGGTTGGTTCAGTGAAGGTAGTCTCGATGGGGAGAGGGAAGGGGATGTTTGCGGCAGGTAGGTTTATAGGCACCACTGCTTGTGGCGTAGTCAGATTGGGGATTCCATCCACCGAGAGGGGGATGGTGAACTGCCCGACACACACCACGGGAACTTGGGGCTGTTCCCCAGCGGTGTTTGTCTCTATGCCGCGTTCGGCGTTGCTGGATGAGGCCATGAGTATTGAGTTTTTCAAAGAAGAAGAAGAGGGTATAAAAGTTTTGGAGGGAGGCCTTTCGAAGCGTTTCCCACAGACGGCGCCAATTGATGATGCGCAATCCGGCCGGTTTTTGCTATCAACGATCTTGCCTCTGAACCGGGTGGTAGGGACCTGAAACGGAGGTTGAAGAGAAGCTCCGAGGAGAACCCGGCGTAAGGGCTCCGAAGCTCAAGTTAGAGTCTTTCAAAGGCAAAATAGACCAGATAGCGCAAAAGTTAGCATACCTCGTTTCTGGGGGGTAGGAGCCTTTTATAACCACCTCGCGCACTCACTTCCAGGCTTCTGTCAGATCGGGCATGATTACTTCTGAACTCCTGCCAGTTCGGATGTCATTTCCTTTGGTCGGTCAGAACCGCCACTGTTCCTTTGTCGGAGCCGTCTCTGCGGCTAGTAACGACGGTGGCAGGTGGCGGTAGCAGGAGGCCGTTTGAAGTGCGGCTGTCAGGCGTAAGATCCCAAATCAGTCAGGTGTGTCGTCCTCGGATACAGACGTTTGATCATCCTGGTGTTTCGGAAGCTAAGTGTTGGAGTGAGCGAGATGTCTTGAGTTCAGTTTGGGGAGTGTTCCGAGCCGCCACGGGCCAGCTCGGGTCACAGCTTTGCGAGGCTTGGGGCCCACTATAGTTTGTGCTCCTTGCAGGGAGCTCGGGTTCTCAGCAGGGAGCTCGGGTTCTCAGTAGGAAGCTCGAGTTCCTAATAGGGAGCTTGGGCTCTTGGTAGGGAGCTCGGGCTCTTGGGGAGTTTGGGCCCTTAATAGGGAGCTCGGACTCCCAGTAGGGATCTCAGACTCTTGGTAGGGAGCTCGGGCTCTTGGTAGGGAGCTCGGGCTCTTGGTGGGGAGCTCGGGCCCTTGGTGGGGAGCTCGGTCTCCTAGTAGGGCGGTCTGGAGTTCGGGCTCAGTAATGAGCTTGGACTTTGCTTTCGGTGCTTGCTTCAGGCGCTTTACTGTCCCGAGTTGCTTGTTTCTGCCACGTGTCGGGTAATTGCGAGGTCGGGCCAAATTCCCCTTCATCAAAGTGGATTGGTGTTCTGTGAAGTTGTTTGAAGTGTACAAGTGGATTGGCTCACATGTGTGAAGGCTTTCTCATTCACATTCTATGAAGTCTACAAGTGGATTGGCTCACAACACTGTTTTGTTATGTCTTCATTTGGTATTTTTTGAAGTTGTTTGAAGTCATTTTTGAAGTGTTTAAGAAGATGAACTCCTCTGACTTTGAAAACAAGCATGTTGCTGAATCCGGACAGGTTTCGGGAGCCTCTGTAGACTCTCTACTGGCTGTGACCATAGTCAAGCTGGATGGAACTAATTATCTAGCTTGGTCACTATCAGTAAAGATTTATATTTGTAGTAGAGGCAAGTGGAGTTTTATCTCCGGGAGCAAAAAGGCTCCTCCGGAAGATAATCCATCATATGAAAAGTGGATGCAAGAAAATTATACTGTTATTGGGTGGCTTGTGAATTCAATGCAACCACAAATTAGTCAACACTATTTGTGGATGAATTCAGCAAAGAAAATTTAGGACAGTGTTGCTAAAAACTATTCCCAAAAATTAAATGTGGCCAGAGCTTACAAGTTGAGAAGTGATGTGAAGAATTTGAGATAGGGGGAGAAACCATTAGCTGTATACTTCTCAACCCTGAAGTCTTTATGGCAAGAAATAGATTTGATAGAATTTGTAACCTGGGACACCACTAATGATGCTGAGACCTACAGAAAACTGGTTGAGAGAAATAGGGTGTTTGAATTCTTGACATGACTAAATGCAGAGTTGTGAAGAAAGTAGTGAAGAAAGCAGAAGACTTGTCCAGGTTCAAAGAGCTGGTCTGAATGATCACTTTGCTCATATGGGAGTGAAACCCAAGGGGGTTGCAGGGACTCCAAGTAGCTTAGGGAAGAAAGAGATTATCTGTGAGTATTGTAGAAAGCCAAAACACACTAAAGACAAGTGCTGGAAATTGCATCCTGAGCTCCTACCACTTCGGTTTCAGAAGAAGCTGGATAATAAAAGGGCAGGGAGTGCTAATGTTGTTGTTGGTCTAGATAGTGATTGACACCAAACTGAAGAGATGACGACTAGTGTGCAGTTAGCAGCTATGAAGGCATAATATGAGAAGTTTGGGAGGATGATCAGTCACATAGAGGGTGTGGCCTCTTCTTCCAACCCTTTAGAAAATTCAACCTCTTTTGCATTTGCTCATTTAGGTATACGGGCTTCTGCCAATCATGCAACCATTTTAGGTAATCGTAGCATCCCTTGGATTATTGATTTTGGTGCTTCTGATCATATGACCATCCTTTCTACTTTGTTTGTTTCATATGATTTACTTCCTAGACGTGACAAAATCACCCTAGCCGATGGCTCTCTTGCCCCTATCTCCAGCAAGGGAACCATCAAGGCTACAGACTCCTTGGTTCTTCCTTCTGCTCTTCATGTACCCATACTAAATACAAATTTGTTATCTGTAAGTAGCCTAACTAAGTCATTAAACTGTTGTGTAACCTTCTTTCCTTCCTATTGTGTTTTTCAGGATCTGGAGTCTCAGAAGGTGATTGGGAATGGTCGTGAGGCGAATGAAATATACATGCTGGATACTCTTGGACAGTGCCATGAACAACCTAGAAAAGCTACTTTTGGGTCTACATCTACAGATTCCATCAGTCGAGTCATGTTATGTCATTTTTGTTTGGGTCATCTTTCTTTTTCTGCATTGAGTCATTTATTCCTAGAACTGTTTAAGGGAACTAGTTTGTCCTGTCTTCATTGTGAGTCTTGTGAACTGTCAAAATATTGTAGAAACAATTATCCTTTGAGTAATAAAAGATCTTCTACTCCTTCTAATATTGTGCACTCTGATGTGTGGGTCCTTACCACTTACCCTCTATGGGTGGCTACAAATGTTTTGTCTTGTTCATTGATGATTATTCTCGGTTCACTTGGATATTTTTTATGAAGTCCCGTAATAAAGTTCCCAGATTCGTGAGGCAATTCCATGAATTTGTCCTAAACCAGTTTGTTACCAGGATTAAAATTTTTAGATCCGACAATGCAAAAGAATATTTTGAGAAAAGTATGACCTGCTATCTCATTAATTTAGGGGTTATTCATCAAAGCTCCTGTGTTAGGACCCTATAACAGAATAAAGTTGTTGAAAGAAAAAATAGGCATATTGTTGAAGTTGCAAGAAGTATTCTATTTGCCTCACATGTCCCTACAAAGTTTTGGGGTGATGCTGTTCTCACTGCTACCTACCTTATAAACCGTATGCTTTCCAGGGTTTTAAGGTTTAAGTCTCCCTTCAGTCTCCTTCATCTGGACAAGTATCTTTTTCCTATTCCTCTTCGTGTCTTTGGCTGCACCTGTTATGTACATATCCCAAGTGTCCAAAGACAGATTTGAACCAAAAACCCACAAGTGTATCTTCCTTGGTTATTCTCCCACACAAAAGGGTTACTGTTGTTTTGATCCGAAGACTGGCACTCGGTATGTCTCAATGGATGTCACCTTTGATGAGTTTTCTTCCTTTTATGGTTCTTCTCTAGAGAGACATTGTCCAAAGGGGGAGGATTGTTTCCATGCCACCTTTGATGTCTCAATGGATGTCACCTTTGATGAGCTACAGTAGACTGTAGCTTTCTGTAGATTGTAGCTTTGATGAGCTACATTAGACTGTAGCTTTCTGTAGATTGTAGCTTTTATGAGCTACAGTAGACTATAGCTTTCTATAGATTGTTTCCATGCCATATTTTCATCAGCCATCAGATCTGAAGTGTAGCCTGGATCAGAATTTATCATGTTTTCAGAACTGTGCAACGTCATTCGTCTAGGCCACATCGATTGCAGCACTCGACTTCTCCTCATGTCTATTTTGTCCCATCTCAAAGCAAATCAGAGATATCACCTGTTCCGTGATAGTCTTAAGGCCGACATCCAATTCCAACTCAGGTAAGCTCCATTAATTGTCTTTTCTTTTTTATTTTTCACTATTTCCTTCTTTTTCCTTTTTTTTTCTATTGTTTTCTCCCCTGTCGAATAAACTTTCAGAGCAACCCGAAGTTGTTGAAGAATATCACTGAACTGCCAATGAACTGTGAATGTGTTTGCAAATGAGACTAGTCTTTATATTTGTTTTTATTCATTATATTTCTGCAACTGTATTCATTTTGTATAATTTCCTAATATGTTTTCTGGATTATTAACTTCAAATGAAAAAATGTGTATGAACATTTTCCAACAATAGGAGAGGTTTTAACTTCCTCTCTCATCAAACCATTCCACCGAGTCCTAGAGGTCCCATCACCTCCTTTTCATTTATTTGATGGTTGGCGACTCCATTTCCAGCCCAAGTGCCAAAGTGAGCCGTTTTCCGATGCTAACAGACTGGCGACTCCACTGGGGAGTTCTTGGACCATAGGTGCGGCCTACAAGGGGCCCTTTTGGCATTATTGCCATTTTTGTATATATTGCATACTTTTGTGTTTTCCTTTTGTTAGAATAATGATTGTTCTCTTGATGTTCATTTGATAGTTTATTATTTCTTTATCTGTGTTATTGTTTTTATCTGCTATTCACACTTTGCGCACATCATCTTGCATTTAGATTTAGCATCAAATCATCCCATTAGGAGAGAGTCTGGTACACTTGGGCCATCAAGACTAGGAACCCGATGAGGCCGGTGGAAAGCTCTCAGCTAGTCATCAACCTGAGAAGCCCACATGGTTGGAGGTTTGCAGATTGGTAACCTCAGCCATGGATCTAGGTGTCACACTCCAACCTCATGCATCCCATTCCACATAGTGCACATGTGTCAGCCTAGTCACTTAGGCTATCAGCCACCTCAACTTTCCTTGCATATATGCCCCTTGTGGGACCCACATCAAATAATAACACAATCAAAATAAAAAAAGGGATAAAAAGGTCAAAAATAAATAAAA